>NC_092155.1:22810001-23151251 GCF_045791955.1 Oncorhynchus clarkii lewisi | reverse complement strand
CTCGTCCATGTCTGAGAAAACAGACTTTATACAAGTTCATGTCCACCTGAGAATGACAGTGCTCCATAAATGGTCAGAGGAAAACGGTAAATAAATCATTGAAAAGACCGGGGCTAAGAGCTAGCTGCAGAAAGTGGAGATTACTCATTCTTGGACTAACAAGAACGGACAACTTGTGTCCCAACAGGCCTTAATGGAACCGGGTTACATCATGCTTTTCAATTAAGCAGACAGAATTTACTGCGGCAGAAGTTGGGGTGTCTCCACGGGACGTGGGTGGTTTTGAGGCATGCATTACACAAATGGCTATTTCTAGGCTCAAAGTCTTGTCATAGGACACTTGAACCTTGAAAGGTGAGTTTGAAACTCGTGGTAAACTTTTGGTTTGAGAGACTTGTTCTCAATGTATTCTATACAGCCACAAAAATCAGCGGAATGAGCAAAGAATGTCATGTGGCCTCGCAAATAACTTTAATACTTTTGTATAACACATTTGAAATAATTCAACCAAAGTTAGGCTGTCCCATACCTTGTTTTTTTGCCAGTCTAAAGCTGTTTGGCTTTAATTAGCAATACCCTTGTAGGCAGGCTTGAAGAGGTTTTTCGAGAGCATCGTTAGATGCATTAGGAGTGACCCTGAAGTGCCCGATTAATCTAGTAGAAAATGACTTGAGTATGGCCAAGATCAAAGTCAAGCACCTGCATTAGCACCCCTTGAGTCAGACTGATACACTCCCACTTGACGACCTTTAAGTCCCCACAACCCACGGAATGTTCAAAGGTAATGACGACGACGACGACAAATTCCACCAAAGAGCCCCTTGTCAATTCGATGATTGTGACTGGTGTGTGCAGGTGGCTACTTATACGCAAAAGATAAGCCTCTCCAGCTTTGTGACATGTTATAATGCTACTAATGGAGATCATTTAAATGATTGAGCTATTATTCATTTCCTGACACGCCCTTTGACTTGTATGGTAGTGTCATCAGTGTAATGAAACCTACAGTATGTTCATAGATAGGTATCTCTCACCAAAATTGCATAACTTAGGGGCATAATACACTAAGTATACCAAACATCAAGAACACCATGGACTCTATAAGGTGTCGAAAGCGTTTCACAGGGATGCTGGCCCATGTTGACTCCAGTGTGAAAAACCTAGCAGCATTGCAGTTCTTGACACACTCAAATTGGTGCACCTGGCACCTACTACCATACCCCTTTCAAAGGCACTTAATCATTTTGTCTTGCCCTATGTCTCAGTTGTCTCCAGGCTTAAACATCATTTGTTAATATGTCTCCTCCTATTCATCTACACTGATTGAAATTAATTAAACAAGTTACATCGATAAGGGATCATAGCTTTCAGCTGGATTCACCTGGCCAGTCTATGTCATGGAAAGAGCAGGTGTTCCTAATGCTTTTTTACACTCAGTGTATACTGTTGTATACAGTGTATACTGGGTATTGGAATGTTTAGGCCTTGAAATTTGCTTGTAAAAGGCCTTGTCTGGCGTGTCCATGTAGGAGATTAGTTGGTTGACTTTTTTTTTGTATTCTCCAACCTTTTGGGGCCATTAACAAGTACAATTATTGTTGTCAGGAGATGTGACAAGACATTAGCATTTTCGATCATTAAAGCAACTAATTGTACCCCCAATTTTGCAACCTGAGGTTGTTACATAGGACACTGCATGATGTCTGGGAGCACCAAGCAGAAAACAACTGTCCCTATCTCTCCGAATTGATAATGATTCATTTATAGGGGGTTGTGTTTACTTTAATAAAAAAAAATACTGTGCCATCCTGGCCACCATGTTATCTATCATTTTCACAGTGCAATCCCAGTCCCTTTGTGGCTTCAGCAGATGTTTTCGCACTCACTATTGGACCGTAAAGCTTCACATCCATCTTGTTAGCAGCCAGACGTGGGTCATTTTTTGCTAAACACCACGTCGGCGCTCTTTATCGTCTTAAATCATGCTCAGTACTGTACAAATACTGATTCTCCCCCTCGATGAATTAAGCAGAGACATTTTGAGAATTATCCTCCACCGAAAGATCAATTTCTTCAAAGACAGTCGATTCAATCTTTTTAATTACAATCATAAATAACTTGTCATTATCTGTTCCATTTTTGGTGATGAACGAGACTGGGATTTAGAATTGAGGGGAGTGCCAATACAAGACTCTTCTTTTGTCCAGCAGATTTATATTAGAATGTGCAGAGTCACCACAGTTTTTACAGTCATTCAGAGGCTTGTGGTTGTTTGAAAAACGCACATATTGCAAAAGCTATCTATCTGGACAGATTTATAGAAGACAGGGACAATCTGACAATATTGATGAAATACCTCAGTCTACGGACGCGTTTAGAAGAGGGTGTAATGAAAATCCATAATGGGAAGTCTGAATAATCTGTGTCTGTTCAATTAGGCCTGATGGAATTTCCCTACAAATGACTACTTTTTGCCCTGATGGAAATAACCAACTGCCACGCTCCACCTGTTACTCAACTGCCCGGGAACCGGAAAGAAATGCACAATTCTGCTGATTTAGGAAACATGAATGGGTCAAACATCTCAGACAAGAGTATGGGATGATGGGGGTTCTTTTTACACCCATGCACAAATAAGGTTACAGAACTTCTGATACACTTAAAACGGCTGTCTCAGGCACTTTTATAATTCTTCCATGTATTCTTCCCCTCAAAAGGAGTTCACCTGATGTTGAAGTCAGCGGGATTTTGAAAGCCTCTATTTATTGAAAAAAGTACTTCTGCAGCACAATTGAGTGTTCCGAGTCTTCTGTATTGTAGCCTGGGTCTTGGCGTCTACAGAACTTGCCGGTGAACCAAACTGAATAGCGTTCTCGCTCCTGGCCCCCTATGCTGCCTTGTTCACCTCCTGCATTGCTTTTTGCAAGCATAGTGATCTCAGGCTCTGCAATTTTACAATAGCCACTTCGCCCTCACTGCATGCCTTGCTCTGGCAGTCCAAGACAGCTGAGCCAGCTATTTGCTTCACGAGCAATTTGAGCACTCAGTCAATGTTTTCAGTCAATGCAGTCAATGCTTCTTTGAAGTACAACCTGAGATACAGAGTAGAGTAGAGAAACTTGCAGAGAAACAAAGTAATGTGAGGAATTTGTATTAAGACCCTACATCACGACACAGAAAAGTAGTTCCTAGTGGATTTGAAATGCAAATCCATGCAAAGTAGTGTGGTGAAAAGGAGTAAAAAAAAAGATGTGATATGTCTGTGTGGTGCTTACGAATATTCTTGGTCTAGACTTATTCTGTTCCTTGCTGGATTTAAAAAGCAAGCGTAGTCTGGCCACTGCAACTCGGGGGAATGATAAAATAAAGAACAGGATATTATTTGTCTGGGTTCTAATCTGACTCTAAACTTCAGACTGGGAACATTGGTTTAAGTTTATCACTGTTGTGAATCTATGTCAGTAAGGCGTACAAATACATACAGTACCAACAAACAAATCAGTTTTTAATGGACATTCTTATTGGTTTACGTGGGTGGAATTATATTATCTTCCTCTTCTCTTTACAGAAGCAAATGCACTTAATTCCTTCATGCACTTAGGCTGTGTTTACACAGGCAATTCTGATATTTTTCCACTATTGGTCTTCTGACCAATCAGATCAGATCGTTTGCCAATAATTGGGTAAAAGAACAGAATTAGGCTGCCTTTGTATACTCAGCCTTAGTCTTCTGAGGAATTTTCTCATTCTGTATTATGGATATGCACTATTCAAACTATATTCTTCTTGAGTGTCTGAAGACTGCAAAGTGTAGAAAGTTACGTATGCAACATAAGCTATAGTCTACAGGCTTCTTCTGGCTATGGGTGAAAAGATAATCCTTTCCTACAACGTGGTCACTTTTACAGAGCGAGAGCACCCTGCACCACTCCTTTACAAACAGAAATAATGGATTTTTTCCGTCACACTAGAGAGTCTTTCTATTTTCCACTCTTACTATCAAGTTGAGCACATCAGCACAACTGTGCATGCTTGTGAGAATGGCGAGAGAAATCGCTGTTCACAGTATAATGGGAATATATGGATACATTAACTTCCATAATCACGACTGAATCTGCAGCGAAGAAAGTTGACACAGCCATACCACGTGATAATAGCATACGATTGTGCGATTGTAAAATGAGGTATGTGCTTGTGTTTGGGTGCCTACATAGGAAGGCAATTATTTTAATTGAATTTCCCACTATTTAAACTATAGCTAATCGCACCAGCTGACATGTAATGGATATAGAATAGAATGATAAACTGATGGTTCTATCTCCATCTATAGAGTGTGGACACTTGGCTGACATATTGTCTGGTGCAATCAACTTGAACATTTTGAGGATCTATGTCTTATTATGTGTTATTATGTCCTGGGGGAATATGCAAAATGTCCTGCTGTATCAGAACACATGTCGTAAAATCAGATGAAAAACATCAAATGTTTAAATCCAATAGAGCCCCACATTGGAGGTGTCATAATACCCATGAAACCTATTGGTCAAACACAATACACTTCACAAAATTGGCAATTTAAAGAAATGTAGACAATTTATTAATGACTCCATTTAGCTAACATTAGATAATTAATCCAGAGATACTTATCTTCGCCTCGATTCAGCAGTCTCGTCCAGATCATTATGGCATTTGTCGTTCTTTATGATAGCCACATTAGCAGCTAATTGGCATTACATTTTGGGGGGGTAAACACAGGCAAATAAATTGATAAAAGTCACCTTGTCTTAGACAGATTTACACAGTTATCAAAACATCATGCCAGGGTAAACCTACATGAAACACAGCCCTTATTTTAAGTGTTTCTAAAATCCCTGATGTGAAAAATGAACGGTGGAAAAATGATTGGAACTCTTTCCCCGTTTGACCGATAGGTTTTATGGGTATTATGACTCATAAGGTGGTACTGTATGCTATACGTGGTATCAAAACTACACTATGACTCCTGTACCATTTTATCTGCTTCTCTTTAATCTTTTATCACCCTTCATCTCCTACCGTTTTCCAATTCCAATTTCAAATCAGACAACCTTAATTCAAACACCCATATCACATATGACTTAAGTCATCTCTGAGTTAATCAAAACAGAGGGAGAAAGAGATCCAAGGGGGAAAAAGTACAATATGCAAACTAGGGCCCTCATTCATTGGACAAGTAGATTTCGGGTACGAACATCATTATGCTAGCGGTTCGCCTTTCATGCAAATTACTTTCTCTCTTTAAGCCAGGAAAGTTCATTGCTAATAGCATTTCCCATCAAGTCCGTGGCTCATCCAAATGCTAATATCTCTGCCACTGGATCCTTCACCTCGCAGCCCTGATGCTTCATGACTGGCAATTACAACAATTTTACTTTTCCCCCTTTATGGAATTAGCCATTATCTCCTCCTGGAGAAAGCTACCAGAAACAGATGCTAACCAATCTCCTAGCACAGGCCACTAGAGCTCAAATGAACTAAATGAACAGTCACTTTATATGTATTACTTAGCAGTGTCTTCATCAGGTGATTAGTTTATGTATCTATTGCAGCCTTGTGTGGCATCTGTAGCATCTCGGCAAGAGGTATACAAGGTGGGTTAGAGAATCTCTAAAGCTCCTAGCTACGCCGACAGATTGAACTCAGATTGGAATTTTTGGTGGTATCAAACACCAAATAAAGAACCTGGCAGAGGAATTTCCCAAATAAATCTTGGCGTGCAAATACAGACATACTGTATTCTCCAAGGGAGATACAGAACCATGTCAGAGATACGTAGAGTATTTTTGGAACAAAGCAGAAAGAAAATGGTATCTCTATGGCTTTTTGTGTTATGTATTATGCATTGAAATGTAACCTCGTAAAAGTACACTACTCTTACATGGTCCTCAAACTATACCCACCACCCTGCCCTCTAATGTAAAAGTTCACCCTTGCACCCCAGCTCAGTAGACTACATGAATAAGACATGAGGCCTCCAAAATAAGTTGCGTTGCAACTTTGACAATGTTTGAATTTGGCTGGTTGTGCTGGTTATAATACACATTCTAGAGAAAAGGCATAAAGCCTCCGAAAAATAACTATTTGGTGAATATTCTCATTCAGGTAGAAATTGGCAGGTCTGTTGAGGATTTGTGTGGATGGGGATGTGAAAGTGTGTGTATGCCTGGGTCTCTGCATGAGTGAGTGAGAGACATACTCTCCTCTGTCTTGACCAGAGAGCATCACTTTATTGCAACACAGGAAGGGCTTTTTGCTGCGGCATATGCTGTTTCGCTCACCTTCAAACTGGTGATGGGATACAAGGAGGGGTAGGTATAGCTAGGGACAAAGTGGAATGGAATGGTAATATACATGCTAATGCCTTGGCATTGGAGCTGAGAGGCACAGGTTCAATGAAGCAGATGCTGTGACACTCATTTCCTTCGCCAGTCTCTGTGTGTGTGTGTGTGTGTGTGTGTGTGTGTGTGTGTGTGTGTGTGTGTGTGTGTGTGTGTGTGTGCACGTGCATGTTATTGTGTTTCTACACACATACATAAACACAAACACACACGTGAAGAGACATAGCGTTAACAGGGGAGAGATTGCATGAGAATCTGCCACCTTTCCTTTTCAAAGGGCCCTTGGGGACCGTGCCAGGGGCCTTTTGTTCATCTCGGTGGTGGTGATAAGGAAGAGAGGACAAGGCGCTTCAGAGAGAATATACAGAGCTGGTTCTTTTCTATAAGTGGGGAGCTGTTGTGTAATTGTGGGGGATAATGGAGCACACCTCATTCAGAGTGTCAAGGGATTTTAGAGCCAATTCTCCATTCAGAGCATAACAAGTCTCTGCTTTAGAGAGATAGGTCTACAAGTACAATGTATTTTTGAGTCCGGGGCCAGTAAGCATTTGCGTTTGAATAAGATGTGTGTAATCAAGATAAACATTTGCTTTTTATATGTATGGTATGTGGCAGTGGTTATGACTGTGGTATCAGCAGATAACTTTAGATTTGAGACCAATTTTTGTTGTCAGTATTCAAAGTATCTCAAGCAACTGCAAGTATTACAAAGTTACAACAAAATATAGGAATCTCGCCTCCTGAATGGCGCAGTGGTCTAAGGCACTGCATCGCACTGCATCGCAGTGCCTTAGACCGCTGGAGATTCTGGGTTCAAGTCCAGGCTCTGTCGCAGCCGGCCGTGACCGGGAGGCTCGTGGGGCGGCACACAATTGGCCCAGTGTCGTCCGGGTTAGGCCGGCAGGGATATCCTTGTCTCATTGCGCACTAGCGACTCCTGTGGCGGGCCGGGCAAAGTGCACGCTGACACAGTTGCCAGGTGTACAGTGTTTCCTCCGACACATTGGTGCGGCTAGCTTCCGGGTTGGATGGGCATTGTGTCAAGAAGCAGTGTGGCTTGGTTGGGTTGTGTTTCGGAGGACATGGCTCTCGGCCTTCGCCTCTCCCGTGTCTATACGGGAGTTGCAGCAATGAGACAAGACTGTAACTACTACCAATTGGATACCATGAAATTAGGGAGAAAAAAGGGTTGAAACATTTTTTATAAAATAAAATACAGGAATCTCACTTACTTAGGTTATGGTAAAACTATAAAAAAATGAACAATATGATGAAATTAGCAACTAGTTTTAAACCTGATTCAAAGAGTCATACCTTTTTCTCTAGTTAAGTGAATATTAAAGCAAGAGCAGATAAGTAAAATTAAATCTGAATTGAATAGCACTCAGCATTCCATTAGAACACCAAGAGCCTGCAATGGAAAACTACTTTGCATAACTCAACCAGCATCTTAATTATTGTGTCAGGAAACTGTAAGAAATGTGTTAATTGATTTAGAAAATCCATATTTGGCTAAGTCGCTAATGGAGTAAGACCAATTAAGTCAGTAAATTCAACATGAGTGGAATACTGTGGCAAAACCTGAGATTCAACAATATAGTGTGAGAAAAAGAAAAGAAACAGGACAGGAAGACAGGACAGACAGACCAGACATAGAAACAAAGAAAGTCTCGCTTACCTGGTAAGTTGAAGAAACTGAGAGTTAAAGGAAGAGGAGTTAGCATTTTGGTTGTGGAGAAAGCAGCACCTACCACGTAAAACAGTGAGTCTCGTAGTAGCACTCAGCTCTCCAACAGTGTTGGAGGCAACACACTCGTATATGGCTTCGTCTCGGGGCGTACGCAAGGGCTGAATTCTCAACACTGAGCCAGAGCCGTCATCGAAATCAATCACCTGCAGGTGCGAGAAACAAGATATGTTAAAGGAGTTTTTTTGTTCACAATCAGTGACGGAAGTTTGCACAGTGCAATTCCAACCACTCCTGCAGAAAAGTATACACACATTTGTCCTACAACACTGATGGTGCAAAACACACTGTGCTTCCCATCAGAAAACAATGGAAGCTGCTAGTATACTCTAACATCAGCTCCTTATTTGAGTGAGTGTTTGGCTCCTTTCTCAATTGTCTATAAAGACCATCCATCCTTCACCTCCTCTCCTGAAAGATGTGTCCAGGTGAAAGCCAGCCTGAAGCAAGCTTCCACCAAATTGGTTTTCCCCTGTCATGTATTTTCAATTAAGAGCAGGTGAAGGGGGGAGACAAGGAGAGGATGGATTGTTTGAGGAAGAGATACCACATCTGTAGTATGTACAGTTGAAGTCGAAAGTTTACATACACCTTAGCCAATTACATTTAAACTCAGTTTTTCACAATTCCTGACATTTAATCCTCGTAGAAATTCCTGTCTTAGGTCAGTTCGGATCACCACTTTATATTAAGAATGTGAAATGTCAGAATAATAGTAGAGAGAATGATTTATTTCAGCTTTTATTTCTTTCATCACATTCCCAGTGGGTCAGAAGTTGACATACACTCCATTAGTATTTGGTAGCATTGCCTTTAAATCGCTACACTTGGGTCAAACTTTTCGTGTAGCCTTCCAATAGCTTCCCACAATAAGTTGGGTGAATTTTGGCCCATTCTTCGTGACAGAGCTGGTGTAACTGAGTCAGGTTTGTAGGCCTCCTTGCACGCACACACTTTTTTAGTTCTGCCCACACATTTTCTATAAGATTGAGGTCAGAGCTTTGTGACGGCCACTCCAATACCTTGACTTTGCTGTCCTTAAGCCATTTTGCCACAACATTGGATGCATGCTTGGGGTCATTGTCCATTTGGAAGACCTATTTGCGACCAAGCTTTAACTTCCTGACTAATGATGTCTTGAGATGTTGCTTCAATATATCCACAGAATTTTCCTGCCTCATAATGCCATCTATTTTGTGAAGTGCACCAGTCCCTGCTGCAGCAAAGCACCCCCGCAACATGATGCTGCCACCCCCGTGTTTCACGGTTGGGATGGTGTTCTTCGGCTTGCAAGCCTGCCCCTTTTTCCTCCAAACATAACAATGGTCATTATGGCCATTTTTGTTTCATCAGACCAGAGGACATTTCTCCAAAAAGTACAATCTTTTTCCCGATTTTCAATTGAAAAGCGTAGTCTGGCTTTTTTTATGGCGGATTTGGAGCAGTAGCTTCTTCCTTGCTGAGCGGCCTTTCAGGTTATGTTGATATAGGACTCATTTTCCTGTGGATATAGATAACTTTTGTACCTGTTTCCTCCAGCATCTTCACAAGGGCCTTTGCTGTTGTTCTGGAATTGATTTGCACTTTTCGCACCAAAGTACGTTCATCTCTAGGAGACAGAACTCGTCTCCTTCCTGAGCAGTATGACAGCTGTGTGGTCCCATGGTGTTTATACTTGCATACTATTGTTTGTACAGATGAATGTGGTACCTTCAGGCGTTTGGAAATTGCTACTAAGGATGAACCAGACTTGTGGAGGTCTACAATTTTTTTTCTGAGGTCTTGGCTGATTTATTTGGATTTTCCCATGATGTCAAGCAAAGAGGCACTAAGTTTGAAGGTAGGCCTTGAAATACATCCACAGGTACACCTCCAATTGACTCAAATGATGTCAATTAGCCTATCAGAAGCTTCTAATGCCATGACATAATTTTCCAAGCTGTTTATAGGCACAGTCAATTTAGTGTATGTAAACTTCTGACCCACTGGAATTGTGATACAGTGAATTATAAGTGAAATAATCTGTCTGTAAACAATTGTTGGAAAAGTGACTTGTGTCATGCACAAAGTAGACATCCTAACCGACTTGCCAAAACTATAGTTTGGGGAGTGGTTGAAAAACAAGTTTTAATGACTCCAACCTAAGTGTATTTAAACTTCCGACTTCAACTGTGGATAATAATGTCATCATTGTGACTATTGATCAAAGTTTTGCATGGCTAGTCATGGCCTTAGACTGTTGTTTGTGCTTATGATTGACTATCCATTGGTATAGTTATTACCAGATCAGTTGTGTTCAGAGAGCCATTATTAGTTATATGCATCTTATTATTATCTAGTGATGTACTGGAAGATTAAATATAATATACACCACATGGCCAAAAGTAAGTATATGGACACTTTCTTCCATTCAGCCACATGAGCATTAGTGAGGTAGGGCACTGATGTTGAGCGATTAAGCCTGGCTAGCAGTCACTTTTTCAAGTCATCCCAAAGGTGTTCGATGGGGTTGAGGTCAAGACTCTTTGCAGGCCAGTCAAGTTCTTCCACACCGATCTAGACAAACCATTTCTGTATGGACCTCGCTTTGTGCACAGCGACAATGTAATCAGGAAAGGGCAATCGCCAAACTTTTGCCACCAGAACCACAGAATCGTCTAGAATGTCATTGTATGCTGTAGCGTTAAGATTTACCTTCACTGGAACTTAGGGGCCTAGCCCGAAACATGAAAAACAGCCCCAGACCATTATTCCTCCTCCACCAAACTTTACAGTTGGGACTGTGCATTCGGGGGGTAGCGTTCTCCTTGCATCCGTCAAACTCAGATTGCTCTGTCGTACTGCCAGATGGTAAAGCGTGATTCATCACGCGTTTATACTGCTCCAGAGTCCAAAGTTGGCGAGCTTTACACCACTCCAGCCGACGATTGGCATTGCACATTGTCATCTTAGGCTTGTGTACGGCTGCTTGGCTATGGAAACCCATTTCATGAAGCTCCTGATGGAAAGTTATTGTCTTGACGTTGCTTCCCAGGCAGTTTGGAACTCGGTAGTGAGTGTTGCAACTGAGGACAGACGATTTTTACGCTCTACACACTTCAGCACTTGGTGGTCCCGTTCTGTGAGCTTGTGTGGCCAAACACTTCACAGCTGAGCCGTTGTCTCTCCTAGCCGTTTCCACTTCACAATAACAGCACTCACAGTTGACTGGGTATCTCGAGCAGGGCAGACATTTGACTAACTGACTTGTTGGAAAGGTGGCATCCTATGACGGTGCCATGTTGAAATTCATTGAGCTCTTTAGTATGGGCCATTCTACTGGTAATGTTTTTCTTTGGAGATTGCATGGCTGCGTGCTTGATTTTGTACACCTGTCAGCAATGGGTGTGGCTGAAACAGACGATTCTACTGAATTGAAGGGGTGTCCGCATCCTTTTGGCCATGTCGTGTAAATTCAAAGATGGCTCACAGCTCTCCGACATCAACTTTGGATCCAAAATATGAGCTGATCTTGTGTATCAATTATTGGGAAGATAATCAAAGAGGCCAACTAACTTTAAGAATGGGAAAGTATCCATTGGCCAGAACGAATCGTTTGGACTTTTATGTCTGTTTTATATTGCATGTACATTTTGGTTCGCCCCACTCTTAAAGTTAACAAACTATTAAAAACATTGAAATACTTCAATGGGACAGAACAATAACAAACAATTAAATGTGGTTAGATAAACAGTGACGAACAATTGTTATCTCCATGACGTGATAGCAGTACAAAAAGACATTACCAATTGTTTTGGACATACAACACGTAAAATGTTCACAAACGGGTGTTTTGTAGCTTTTACAGCTATCGTTCCATGCTGTATACTCACTGTTTTTAGAAAGCCCTGTATCATAACTCATTTTTAAGCATTTTTAGGTAGGTTTAAAAAAGAAGTTGACTGTTAAGAACCTCTGCATCATATACAGACACACAAGCACAAACACACACGCAGAAAGGCCGGCCTCAACTCTCACTGGTACAGTTCAGAGCATATCATTTCATGTGTTAGTTGAACAAAACACCTTGACGGTTCAGTGGCCAAGCGACAAGGGCACATTCGGGCAATCATTGCAAGAGCGCGTGATGATGGTAAGTAAAAGTGCTCCCTTTCCCATTTCAAACTCAAAGAGAAAGAAAATTGGGTTGAGAAAGTCTCAGTGTTTCTGTAAAGGGAAATGGGCTTTGTTAGGGATGAGGAGCCGGCCGCGTGAGTGAGTGGGGGAATAAGGGCGTGGCAAGCAAGCCTCGCAGCAGCGATGGGTGAGTTAGCGAGCTAGTGCATTAGCATTCAGTACGTGCAGCGGCACAAATGTGATGAACTCTGATAAGATTCCATTCCTGCCCGACCTGTGAGACGCCAAAGACTCTCCAAATCCAGATAACCCATTACTGCTGAGTAGTAGTATGGCAAGGAGAGAGGAAGGTGTTTGTTCATATCACACTATGATACACTCCGAAAGGGAATGACACAGAAATGTATAGAAATCTTATCAGTGTTCGAAGAAGGTGTGTTATTTGTCATGGCGATTGAAGAGAAGGACAAATCAAAGCTTGCAGCCAAACAAAACAGCGAGGGGGACATGCATTTAGATAAAGATGCCACGAAGCAAAAGACCTTTGAACTACAGAGATACTTCTCCCTCGTTTTGCATAAGCAGCTAAATGCAGCATGATGTTAATATAGGTATCTGGGTCACACCATTTCTTCCCCCTTTTCTTTATTTCACTCCCCATCATTCTTTCTGTATTTCTTTAATTACAAATATGTCCCAGATCGCGTGTACTTGCTCAATAAATCTCATGCATGTTAGATGGCTGGGCCAGCATGATTATTAAAGCCTGCTCATGCGTGGTGGCAAAGGCAGGCGTGTGATTTGGGAGATCGGGGGGATGGATTATGTGTTAGGGGTTTGGAGAGGGACGGGAGGGGGGGATGGGGGTACCAAAAGCACTGTTGAGCATTCCCGTTTTGTCAAGCATTTTACATCAGAACAATAGACCTAATACCTCAAATCTCTGGTTGCTGACTTTCTTCCCTTTCTTGTTCCAAACTATCTTGGGGCGTGGGTCTCCCGTTGCTTGGCAGATGAATGATGCCACGCCTCCTTGCACGCCCGTTTGGTCATTGGGGGTTCTCAAAAACTTTGGTGGTGCTGGAGAGAGAGGGAGGGAGAGAGAGGACATAAATAGTTATCGAAGGTGCTAATCGTTGCAGAGAGCAAGCGATTTATCTTCCTTATGAATGCGCCAAGACCAGAAAGTCACAAAGTTGCAGATTTCAGCACTTGCATGTTATCGCTAAGAGGATTGTCTTTGGAGGTCAAGCCAGACTCCGTTTGGAGATTGCATTGCCTTCTCAATGTGAGTGGAAACATAAGATCTGGTACTTGTAAAATTATGCGAAGTAGGAATACATACAGTACCAGTCAAAAGCTTGGACACACCTAATTATTCAGGGGTTTTTCTTATTTTTTATTTTTTTACTATTTTCTACATTGTTGAATAATAGTGAAGACATCAAAACTATGAAATAACACAAATGGAATCATGTTGTAACCAAAAAAGTGTTATAGAAATCAAAATATATGTTATATTTGAGATTCTTGAAAGTAGCCACCCTTTGCCTTGATGACAGCTTTGCACACTCTTGGCATTCTCTCAACCAGCTTCATGAGGTAGTCACATGGAATGAATTTCAATGAACAGGTGTTAAAGGTAAATTTGTGGAATTTCTTTCCTTCTTAAATGTGTTTGAGCCAATCAGTTTTGCTATGACAAGGTATGGGTGTTATACAGAAGACAGCCCTATTTGGTAAATGACCATGTCCATATTATGGCAGGTGTTGTAAATCAAGTCATCAATTTAGAGTACAATACCGTATAGACACTAAATGTTAGAACCACCTTTGGCAGCGATTACAGCTGTGAGTCCTTCTGGTTAAGTCTCTAAGAGCATTCCACACCTGGACTGTGCATCATTTGCTCATGATTCTTTTCAAAATTCTTCAAGCTCTGTCAAATCGGTTATGGATCATTGCTAGACAACTGTTTTCAGGTCTTGCCATAGATTTCCAAGCCAATTTAATTCAAAAGTCTAACTCAGCCCATGAGGAACATTCACTATCTTCTTGGTAAGCAACTCCAGTGTAGATTTTGCCTTGCGTTTTAGGTTATTATCCCACTGAAAGGTGAATTAATCTCCCAGTGTCTGGTGGAAAGCAGACTGAACCAGGTTTTCCTCTAGGATTTGGCCTGTGCTTAGCTCCATTTGAAAAACTCCCCAGTCCTTAACAATTACAAGCATACCCATAAAATGATACTTTAAAATATGGAGAGTGGTACTCAGTAATGTCTTGTATTGGATTGAACATAACATTTTATATTCAGGACAAAAAGTGAATTGCTTTGCCACATTCTTTGCAGTATTACTTTAGTGCCTTGTTGCAAACAGGATGCATGTTCTGTACAGGCTTCCTTCTTTCACTCTGTCCATTAGGTTAGTATTGTGGAGTAACTACAATGTTGTTGATCCATCCTCAGATTTCTCCTGTCACAGGCATTAAACGATGTAACTTTTTAAAGTTACATAAAGTTTTTAAAGTCACCATTGACCTCATGGTGAAATCCCTGAGTGATTTCCTTCCTCTCTGGCAACTGAGTTATGAAGGATGCCTGTATCTTTGTAGTGACTGGGTGTATAGATACATCATCAGAAGTGTCAATAATAACAATAACTTTGTCATGCTCAATGGGATATTCAATGTTTGTTTCTAAAAATAAGTTCACAGAGTAAGCCCTTTCAGCAGGACAATAACGTATAACGCAAGGCCAAATCTACACTTGAGTTTCTTACCAAGAAGACAGTGAATGTTCCTGACTGGCCGAGTTACAGTTTTGGCTTAAATCTGCTTGAAAATCTATGGCAAGACCTGAAAATAGTTGTCCACTTTGACATTACAGAGTATTCTGTGTATATCTTCTACAAAATATGACAATTAAAACCATTTTAACCCCACTTTGTAACACAACAAAATGTGGAAAAAGTCAAGAGGTGTGGCACTACCTGACATATGTTGGATGACATGTCTGCTGAATGTTTGAACGATACATATATCCATTGTTTAGCTGGAAAGGAATGTTTGTCTCCAGTATATTTCACTGTGATATGTGGTTGTCTCACCTAGCTATCTTAAGATGAATGCACTAACTGTAAGTCATTATTATTATTATATATATATTTATAAATGTATCATTTGTACAGTTCTTGTACAGTTCTTTATTAAAATGTATTTTTTGTTACATTTGACTGTGTAAAACCTAGCAGTACTACATTTAGCAAAAAAACATGATTATTTGTCTCTGAAATGAAACCATCAAGTGATAGATTTTAAACAAATACATGTCTATCATTGACCAACCCCATGCCTATTAGATAGTGAAAAATCACACCAATCGTTTTCATAATTTCTTTAAAAAATAAAAGCTAATTGACCAATATTTCTGAAAATTGATATCTAGTGTTTTGGAATGAAACTCTTTAAATTAATTTTTAAAGGTACTGTATGTTTGTTATTGGGGATAAGATTGGATAACAAGTTATTTATTTGTTGTCACATTACTTTGCAGGTGCTTCCTATAGTTGCACAATATTAGTAGTGAATCATGCCATTTAGCAATCATTGGCAAGAGAAACAGTTGCAAAGTTGTCTAAGCTACATAAGTTTAGCCCACTCTACAAAATTGCACAGTAACTATTTTCCTCTCTTGTTGTGTATGAACATGAGTTACTAGTATCCTCAACGTTAGTGACACAAAAGGTCACTGTGAGACGGTCATATTAAATATATATATATATATATATAATTCAACGCTCCTACCCACATCCGTCTAGGCAAGCTGTTTCATAACACACAGTGCATTAAGTGTATGTGCTGTTTTACGGGACATACATCTCGTGGCCCCTTGACCCCCATTTTGTCTCTAATGACCGAGCCCAACTTTTTCCAAACATTATAGAGAAACAGAAGGCAGGCGATGATTGATGCTCAACATGGGTCTTTGCAGCTGGCATGCTAACGTTAACACTGAAATTGGACTGAGCTCGCCTCACAAAAAAGAGAAGAGAAGCTCTAACCAGCTCTGCCCCCCCTCCCCCCAACTCAGAATGTTCCAGAACAGGTGTGGCCAAACATCCTTCTGGATAGCTATTGGCTAAGCAATTTGAGCTAATCAAGGTACTAATGAGCATCTGGTGGTAGAAATAGGTATACTAGAACAATATTGGAACAAAAGGCTGTACAGACAGTAGACTGTCCAGGAGGAGGGCTGGAGGAAGATTTTATAACCCTTGTTCTAGAATAAAACAACTTTTGAATAACTATCTCACATAATAACCATGACCACACAGACTTGTCTAACAGTGTGTGGAGAACATATTGCTATTTCACATTTTTTTATCCCTGGAAAACCACCCACTTGGCATTGGGGCTTGTATCCCGCGTATATGAGAACCGTTCTTGATAAGAGCTCTGGCAAGGATCTGATTGGCCATGCGAGGGTTTTCTAAGCCCTAATTGGTGCTCGCGATTCAGCACAACTAGTCAAGTGTAAAGGCAATAAGGGACAGAAATGTAAAACATGCAGGGGAGGACAGTGAGAATAGGAGATAGGAACAGCGTTTTCTTTGTCCGACCATGGCATGTGTGGACAGCCATGAGAAATTGACAGTTGATGGAATTTCACACTATATGATATTGTTCGTTTTACATTTCCATTGTCACAAGAGTCAGAGAAGGGTAGTTTTAAGAACTGTAAATCCCTACCTTTTTAACTATGCTCATGATCAGCACCTTGTACCCACGTTATCTGGGGATATTGTTTAATTAAACATCCAATTCCACAAAATGAATCGGTTGATTTATTGTTGATCTGTCCAAGGAAAACACCTATTTTACAAGGAATAAATGTATTGTACATGTACATGCATGGCCCAATGGACACACAACACATTAGGGTTGGGATTTGCCAGGGACCTCATGATACGATATTGTTACAATACTTAGGATACAATTTGTATTGCAATTCTCCTGATTCTATATGTATTGTGATTTAATACTGTGATTTTATTGCAATTTGATGTTCCAAACATATTGCTCACTACATGTCTGCTGCAGAGAGAAGAGAGAGCATGAGAAAATTCAAAATTTCCATGATCAGTCAGGGAAATAAAGTGCTGAAAACATATCGGCTCACTATTTAAAAAGAAGTTGGAGAACTAAGCTATAGGATGAAAAATATCTGAGTTTTGGCGCATGTATAGCCGACTAGCGCTAGCAACACTACCTAGCAAAAATAGAAATATATTTTTCACAAATATTTTTTTTTACAAAGTATCGATATGACATCGTCCAAAATAATAAAGCGATATGTAACTGTATCAATTTTCCCCCATCACTACAACACATGAAAGCAATTGCACCATAAAGAAGAAGTCATCACTCTCAGAAGTGGAGGTGAAATCCTAAGAGGAGTAAAATGATAACATCATTATCATCATGATCATGGTTATGACCATTACACATGTTCATTTTGCATCTGTCCTCTTTTATGTAAAAATGCAATGTTAGGGTTTTAATAGCTTAAGTTCGCCAGTCAGCTGCTGAGTCTACCAAGGCAGGCCGTGAGACATACCACCTCAGCCTGAGAAGCAAGATGGGATATGAGGTATGACTCCATCTGTCCCTGTGCCGAACAACTGTTTTCCTTTTATTTGATCACTTCAGTGGTCATTAGGGGCCACACAGCTGCAATAATACTAGGAGCGGCTGAATCACTTCTGCTGTGTGTGTGTGTGTGTGTGTGTGTGTGTGTGTGTGTGTGTGTGTGTGTGAGAGAGATCATCAGCAGTACTGAAACTGAACAAATGAACCTGAAGGGTTTATAGAGAAGTGACATGAGACATGTTGCCTGCAATGAAAAGGGCACAACAACAACAGGCTGGCAGAAGGCTCTCCATTGTCAAAGGCGACTAGGAAATCACCAAACACACACACACACACACACACACACGCACACACACACACACACACACACACACACACACACACACACACACATAGGTGTGCTGCCGGGACTACAGCACACAATTTGTAAGTGACAGAAAAGATGGCGGAATATATGCGTTGTACAGTATCTTATTGTCTGCTGGGCTGGGGAGTGGTTGCATTGTGGCGTCTGGCTGAACAGGGCTGGATGGGTAATTGATATGCTGTTGGGCTGTTTGCTCGAGGGGCCATCTATTACGGCTCAACGCCTCTCCCTGCGTGGGCTGTGATGGACTATGATGACACGAATGGGGATTCGCAATGGAGGTGAGAGGGAGGGGAAAAGTCATCTCACAATGGGGAATGATTGAGGCGTGACATGGAAGAAATGGTGTTTTCACAGACAAGGGCGCCAGATATCATGATCAAACCCCTATTCAAGTCTGGCTGTGACGCACAACAGCTTTTTGTGGGGATTTGTTGACGGGGATATGTTGACGCAGGTATTGAGGAAGATCACCACAGATCTAGGATCAGATTACCCTAACCTTTACCATTGGGGAGTAAGGGGGGAGCAGAACATACTGTGTCAGATCCAGTGTCTCCTAACTACTCCTGTCACTTTTTAAACATGCTACGATCTGTTGTTATGCTCATTGAACGAAAAGGGAGATCTCAGGAGAGAGGCAGACGTTGACGCGGGGGTGCCTTTGCTACTGGCTATTGTCAAAATGTACATTTAGATGTAGAGGGGGCACAATAGAAACCAAAGAGATTTTTTTAACCTTTATTTAACTAGGCAAGTCAGTTAAGAACAAATTCTTATTTTCAATGACGGCCTAGGAACAGTGGGTTAACTGCCTGTTCAGGGGTAGAACGACAGATTTGTACCTTGTCAGCTCGGGAGTTCGAACTTGCAACCGAGTTGCAACCAATCAGGTTACTAGTCTAACACTCTAACCACTAGGCTACCCTGCCACCCCGTAACTGTGCAATACGTAGAGACTGCACTGCATCTTTGTTTAGAAAGTATCAGTCAAGACGAGGGTGACATCAAATAGTGTGCTGTCATAAAATCTGTTACTAATGCCATTTGGGTGTCTAAAAAAAATCCCTACTTAAGAGCTTATGGCCAATGGGTACAACAAGGGGAAAAAATTGCTTTAGAGTTAAAAACAAAAACAAATGTGGTCCTTGTCAATCTATGGTCAGAATATTATAGGAGGGGATGATGGCAACAAAAACCGAACAATCTCACACCTCGCTATCCCCTGTCACCACTTTGGAAAGGTGCCTCGGTAGCTTCTTCGCTGGGCTCCCCTTAAATCAACCTAAATTATTGAGGCTAGCTCTGCTAATCCGCTGCTAAGCTGTCGCCCACAAACAAATGAAAAGTGTAAAGCCCGGTGCAAGCTAAAACATTAGTGGTGTTGTGCCCATGCTACCGCCATTCCACTCTGCTGCGGGCCATTATATAACCTTGTACGTATTCACTAAGTTGAATGAAAAAAAAGCCACGCTTCAAAGCATCCCCCTGCTCCCTTTTTCAATTTAACCATGGTAGACACAGTATTAATAATTTGGTGACTGAAAAGCCTGTACTCCTCTTAGGAACACTGTGTCCGGGGGTGTAGCAGAGAGACTCCAGACTGGCAGTGGGTTTTTAATGCTGGATCTTAAAGGGGGGGCGTGAGAACGTTTTTAACAGAGCAGGTGATCTATGGCAGGATCTTCACCACCTCCAATGTAGCCTTTTTGTGAGCTTTATTCCTCGTACTGCTAAATGTGATGTTTTTTATGTCATTGCCTTAATGTCTCAAAGGGGGCAGACAAATAAAACATTGCAGGTAGTAAAGGTTTTATTCTAATCTATACAGGTTTCCACCAGAACTCATTAACATCATTTGGTCACATCCATTTTAACCACTCCTCCCCCAGCTAGTTCACATGAAGTAATAGTCTGATCCGCCAATGAGGTCATAGAGGGATCAAAAGTTGGGATGATGTGGAGAATTATGGGAGATTAACCCGAAATATGGCCGACGTTGTTGTAGTGGCAGCTGCTGCACAGAAATCATACGTTGCTTTCTCAATGCTTATTAGCTCAATGGAGACCCCGGTATTAGTGCTTTGAGAGAAGTTGGCAAGAAGTCCCCATTCTTTTGCTTTATTATTGTATTAGGGCTGTGTGATTTAGGACTGCCTTTTAACTATCCTTTCTATAGAAATTGCAGAGGCGGCATGCAACAGGGACGTCATTTTGGCAAAACTATAGGAATCATCCGCAGGTCAGTCTGGTTTTAAACTGATTTGATTTGGAAGAAAGTATATCAGTTCAAAATGGATATTCAAAGCTTCGTGGAAAGAAAGAAATTATTATATTTTTTGCCAAATTCTCCTCAGGGAGTGCTTCTGTTTTATTGGGGGGGGGGTTGTGCTAAAAGTCTCCATTCATTGCCGTTTGTTTGAAATTGGCTTAGTGTCCAGACAAACATAGCCCTGAGACATTCTCTTCAAAATTATCTGAAAGCGGAGCTTCAACACTCGTAATGGCAAAGCTATTGAGCCTTCGCCACAGGTAGTGTTCTAACTGCCAGACCATTTAAGAGTATGAATTAAGAGGTCGAGAAGGGTGCATTAATAAACCCACATTTCTGTTCAGACTTCTTTTCCACACTAGACACCCGGTTCAGGACCGCACCATTTAAAAAATTATACTGAGTTACATATTCAATTTCATTTGCGTGAAAGGGCCCATTTCAGTGTCTGAATTTTGCCCTTGGTGGGTGCGCAGAGCGAAAGTGAGGTGAGGAAAGGGGAAGGCTATAATCAATGTTCCCTCTAAATTTCAGGTCTACGGAGTTACAAACCTGAATGTTGCGAAACTTCTGTGCAATTTCCGGAGCACATTTACTGTGAACACTGAGGCTGTACAAGTTTTAAGTTAGTTTTAACAGTGGTCAAGTAGGCTACTGGGGTTATTTGATCGTAATGTAGGCATACCAGAGTGGCCTACTATCAAGGACAATGGAGAAAATGCATCCCTTATCATTTTAACATGGAAATAGATAGTGTTCAGCCTATAGCAGCAGCCAATTTGTGATGTTCAATGTAGGCCTAGATTCCATGAGGTCCTTGTCCTGACTGAAAATGTTGTTGTGTTGTTAGATGCAAGAAACTAATTTACAAAATAAAATGCATTATTATTCCCATACCATTACTACTGAGAATCAGGCAAATGATGCTACCCTCTGCCTATTGTCTGCTTAGCTAATTCAAGCCTGTCTCAAAATGCCCCTTTAAGACAAAAAAATGCACACGTTTTGTGCTCTTGTAAGAAGCAATCACTCCCCCATTGATGACTACAAATGATCAATAACGGTCCTAATAACTCACTAACTAGCAAAGGATATGAACACATGTTGCTACGTATAGCTCTTGCATTGATCTCAAAACAAGCGCATGACCGCTCATGCTGTAAAAACAGCCCAGTTCAAAGTGAATGGCAGAGATCCATATATGGCAATGGTCTATATGCATATAGGCCTACTGCAGCTCTGATTGGTTATGGTGCGGTGCACTAGTCTGTGTAGAGTACGGGCCTGTGTCTTGCCAGTCAATGCAATAGAATCCTACTCAGATGCGTTTTCCCTACAACAAAATATGCATAGTTAGTTTTGCATACTAAGTTTTTCATAGTTCGATTTGTTTCGGTATGTTGCATTGAAAGTGGATAATATTGGGTTGATTCGATCACAATTCCCACAGGAAAGGGAAACATTGGTAGTGTTAACAAACAGGGAAAACTCTAGAAAGTTGAGTGTGGTTCAATCTCGTGATTCTCTGCACAGGCTGATATTTCTTCTGTGCGGCAGTCCCAGGAAAGCTGCGTGCAGCTTAGAGGGAACATGAGCTATAATTAATCCTAACAATTTGGGTGGCATTCTGACAAAGACCCGCTCCGTTTGGACATACGAGGGAAGAAAAGGAACGTTTAAAGACGTCATTAACCTCGTTTGATGTCTTTAAGACACGCCGTATCAGTTCAGAAATATTGATGACTGATCGTAGTTTTGCCCAGTCGAACAAAATCGGATTGGCCAGGAAGAAAGAGGAGGGAAGCGGTGTAATGGCGGCAAGAGGCTGGTGGTGTTTGAACATGGCAGGAAGGCTAGCGATTTGGACAAATCCCTTTTTCTTACTGCTAAGGAACTGATTAAAGCATCAGAGATAATGCATCTTGGATATTAGGTCATCAAAAGGAACAGGAGTTAATCCTGACCACGTGAACAGACTGGAAACAAACTCTGGGCCCAAGTTAGAGGCAAGACATTTTCTTGGCCGGGTCATTTGGTTAGGAAACTCCCTGAGATAAATGTCCAAAGAGCAATATGCAGGCAAGAGAGACTACTATACATGTGCAAAGTCATGTTAGTGAGTGTGCATCTGCAGGAGCTCTAGCTTCTCTCTGCATTGTTTATGATGAAAACGATGATCCTATTTTATAAATCCCTTTCCTAGAAAAAAGAGGGGACAGCTAACACACACACACACACACACACACACTTCGACAAAGGAGGAAAACATTTACATAAAGGCTCATACTCATACGGATCTAGCGTTTTGTATGCCAATCGTTCTGACTGCCGATATTTTTTATGCAATTCTACATGTGAAATCGGTGCGCACTCAATTTACAAATTACGTTCAAAGGTGCTAAGTATTCTCAACCATCAAACGCCCTAAAAACAACACACATGGCATTCCTAACTGTTAAGCATTTTTTGAGCAACACAAAACAGCTTTACATCTGCACATTAGTGATGAAACAAACGGCCTTTTCGTTGCTGACGGAGAAACAACATTGTGTGTGCTCACAAAGGGCCAGGCGAGAGGGAGGAAGCAAGGCTTAATTAGAAACGCTCACTGATTTGCATTGCATGCTCATCGGTTATCTCGCCTAAAATGGAACTGCAATTCTTATTGCAATTAGTGATTACTTGAAAAGGGATATGCCCCCGAATGACGGTTAATTACTGGATCCGGAATAGTGCATTTATTCACTGTGGATGTTTAGTACAGTACTGTTGAGGAGACCGCTCTTCCGTCAATACCTAAGGAAGTTAATAATACGAGCCTCTCAACTGCTTACGTGCTCTCAAGTATAGCACAGAGAATTACAACACGTGAAATTAGTTCAGTAACAAATGCAAGGGGACAACGTAACAACATTATAAGAAATACAATAACTGTATTATATTTTAGGAGTTGATAGGTTAAGTCCAAATCATATGACACGACCCAAACATGAACCACCAGCACTCATCCCAACCCCTCCACCCCTTCAACCCCATACACATTCAATAGGACTTTTCTTAGCCATAGACAGGCTGCATTACTCATGCTCTGTGGGACTGCTATGTGAGGTCTGAGTTCTGGGGCTCTAGGGGCACTCTGTACAAAAGATACAACCGCTTCAGAGAAAGAGTAGATAATAGTCTGGCGTCTTTCATTCGGATGTACTTTACACTACAGTACTCTGTCCTACATGCCTCCCCTGGATGCTCCACACACAGAACTAAACAAACACAAACACATTTTTATACTTTCCCAAGTAGCGGGTGGAGAGGAGGTGTGAGAATATTCTAGCATGTGGGAGAGAGAGGAGCACTGTGGAATGGGAGGAAAGAGGAATGCGGATGGCATGAAAAGTTAATGGTTTCTCCGCCTTTAAAACCTTCCAGAAGGAAGATGGGAAAAAGACTGTCCCTGGAAGCGTTCATTAGGCAAATGTGACTATCTACGTAATGACACTGTACCACTTAGTAAGCTCTATGATTACAGCAATGTGTCTCAAGGCTACAGTGGTCAGTGTAGAAAATCAACCCCATAAATGATCTTAAAACTAAGTTATTTTTTGTCAAATAAGCCAAATAGGAATTAATACACAATATAGTTTCCTATGCCTTAGTCTTTGAAGAATAAAGACAAGGCTCCACGTTCTATTATGTATTCCAATGCCCACTTATTGAACTGAATCTATAATAGTTATTGTGCTCCACAGCCTATTCCTCAGAGTTTCTTAGCATGTTTGAAATATGGGATAAAAAGTGTCCTGTGGAAAGAGTCGGCAGCGCAAACCATCCTATGGATAGTCTACCCACGAAGACACACACACACACGCACACACACACACACACACCAACCGCTGCCTTCCGCCACCGTCTCACGGTTAAATGTCCAATGAAGCTGTTTTTATCTCAATATCAAATAATTTCTGGGTAACAATTAAGTACCTTACTATGATTGTTTTTAATTAAAATTGGAAAAAAAAGAAGCTTTTTTTGCAAAGAGCAAGTATTGTCTGGGAGTGGTCAGAGCGGGGAGGGGAAAACTGAAAACGAGCTGTTATCGGCAGAGAGGTTTAGAACTCTTTCTTATTGGTCTATTAACTAATTTACCGCCTGGTGATCTCACCAGGCAGGCCAAAACAGGCGGTCTTTTACAGTATTATTCCAACCTTATAGTGTGGAAATACTGTATATATAAACACAGGAAATTCTGTTTTTGACTGCACTGGACCTTAATAAAAACGCCACACTCAAACAGATGGATTTGTTCAAATGGAACCGGATCGCCGTCCCGGTGGCAACAGCACACAAGAAAAGAAACGTTGCTTTGCGGTGGAAACCAAACAGAAGGAGGCGTATACATATTGAATTGCGCCAGTGACGGCATGAGGCCATCAGTAGTGAAAAGAGGTTGGAGGGGGAAACATTAGCCCTCCTGTTGGAATTCAAAACATCTAGTCTTGACTTGTTGAATGCAGCAAAATAACACGGAAAATACATCGCTTCTGTCAAAGACTTGAATCTCCAATTAATACATTATTCATTCATTTGTGTTTGAAAAGCGAACTTGCGGGCTGGTTGGGTGACAAATAAGGGGTTCGGAAGATTGGTTGGCCAAAAAGTATGACATTTGATTTTGTTTGTTTGTATTTCCGATTTGTGGAAATAGTAGTGTGCAAAGATAAGTCATTCTAATTGTGCAGAAGGCTTTCCCTGCTCGGTAGTCGGTGCAGTGTATTTGTGAAAGTTAATTATCTGATAGGATAGGCAGTGGCAGCCACGCTAACACAAAAATGCCTTCGTTCATTCTGTTATCCACTATTTCATTAAGTGGCAGCAAAACTACAAATGGCCAATGGTTATCACGCGAGGGCAGGGAGGTTTTGAAAGGAAATGGCGAAATGATAACACATACTTTAGTCACGCCAATGTAATGGCATTGTAAGAATGCACTGTATAGTTAAAACTAAAATTACCATACCCTATAGAAATATGTTTCAAATGCATTTGTGCTTAATTCTAACCATAGGGAAACATTATGATGACATCAGATATACACTGGATGTACAAAACATTATGAATACCTTCCTAATATTGAGTTGCACCCCCTTTTGCCCTCAAAACAGCCTCAATTCGCCGGGGCATGGACTACAAGGTTTTGAAAGCGTTCCACAGGGATGCTGGCCCATGTTGACTCCAATGCTTCCTGCAGTTGTGTCAAGTTAGGTAAATGTCCTATGGGTGGTGGACACACTCAAACCGGTGAGGATGGTAGCTACTACCATACCCCGTTCAAAGGTGCTTAAATATTTTTGTCTTGCTCATTCCCCCTCTGAATGGCACACATACACAATCCATGTCTCAAGGCTCTTTAATCTGTCTCCTCCCCTTCATCGACACTGACTGAAGTGGATTTAACAGGTGACATCAATAAGAGATCATAGCTTTCACCTGGATTCACCTGGTCAGTCTATGTCATGGAAAGAACAGGTGTTCCTAATGTTTTGTGCACTCTTTGTATATAATATTTCCAACATGACACCGAGCGGGGAAAAGTAATATGCTAGTAGCATTGTAATCAATACTCTGATTACAATCCATATAACCAAAAGCTTTCACGTAATTGTCTTTGCCCTCAGAGCAGAAAAGCCTGACTCATATTTGCTTCCATAGGATCACAAATGGATTATGTCAAGAATCATTCCTGGAGATTTGCCATTGTGTACATAAACAGACAAAAATGTTATGGCCAACTGGTGCCAAGCCATTTCCAATGGATGCCAGTTGTCAAGCCATGACAAATGACACATTCCATACACACTGTATTTCTCAGACTTTTGCAGAAGACTAGCACATACCGTACTGAGCTGTGTACTAGCCATCTCTGACCACATCTCTAGAGGGTAGACAAGAGGACTATATTACTTGTCACAGAACTTCTGCAACGGGGAAAAACAGAACTGCATGTGGGACGCTGTCATAGAACCCACACTACTCCCAAACCCTCACCTTAACCTAACCTTGATAGAAACACACTACCACGAATGAGTAATCCATTACCATACTTTCCACCTAAATGTCAACATTGGGAACAGAAAAACCCCTTCAACTCTGTTCAAGCTACAGCCTACAGGTCTACTTCAAGTTATCTTGAAGTCATCTCAGTCTGTCCAAAAGCTTCAGTGACAACCCAACCAGTGGCACTACGGCTCAGTGCTTCACTTCACCCTAGGAGGCCCTATCCATGGCACTCTCTGTCACCAACCCAACAGTGTTTCTGGCTCAGTCCAACTCCGATGGGTGCTGTGTGGGAGAAAACAAACCCCTACCGCCAACGGCCGCTCCGAGACCAAAGTGACCTTTTACAGCCCATTAATAATGGTGGTAGTAGAAGGCAATGAAAGAAAGAGAAAGAAAAAATATCCTTGTTGCTGTTTCAAAACGTTTATTTTTCTCCCCACAGCAGAACACCTTCATAATGGCCTAATACATGATAGAGAAACAACAGGGGTAAGTAGCTTGTGGTCGTCCCATGTGGGTTCCATTTGGGAAACATGGTCCTCTGGATCCCTCGACCACCAAATCAGAAAGGAAATCAGCCAGAGGGGAGGGCCTCCCTAAAACCACTGTTTGGATTAACCTTGAAATTGGTGTCAGAAGTGGGATCCCCTTCGCAGAGGGTCAGCATAAATTTGAGCCTCTCCCAACAAGAGCATTCACACGTGCTGAGATGCGTACAAATGCATCAAACACCATGGCACTTGTGTTGTGTGCTTTGTGGAGAATGAACATGAAATTAAGATAGTTAAACTGACATAGAGTGTGCAAAGCTGTCATTAAGGTAAAGGGTGGCTACTTTGAAGAATCTCAAATATTTCTGATTTGTTTAACACTTTTTTGGTTACTACATGATTCCATATGTGTTATTTCATAGTTTTGATGTCTTCCCTATTATTCTACAATGTAGAAAATAGTAAAAATAATGAAAAACCCTAGAATGAGTCGGTGTGTCCAAACCTTTGACTGGTACTGTATGTCTTGCAGGGATTCATGATAATGTATGATGCCCAGTGCAGATATTCACAATATGCCAACAGTAAAGTGTGACCGCTATGGAAAATCAAATATGAATGAAAATGTACTCCGTATGCTAGCTTCGCACAAAGCTAAGGACAGCTTCAAGGAGGCCCAAACAAGAAGACTGATGAATCCTCAGGCGATAGGTCCTGTTATCTTTATCCTTCATCAGTAGAGACATTGACCTTTAATGACTGCAAATTAAAAAAGAAGCAAATTAATACACTAATGTGTATTCATTTGTGCAGGAAATTGTACAGCTTCTTAACTTCCTTTGATTTCATCAAAAACACTCAACCCCAAACGAGGAGGTCAACGGTTTGGAGATGAACATAATTTTGACTGTGAAAATGTAGTCTCCCGGATGCCAATATGAATGGCGTTTACAGTGAAGAAACCACAGCTATAACATTCTAACTACACTGGGAATAAACCATATGTGATGGCTTGATATCTTACATTCAACAGAATTTGTTTGACATGTGTAAGTGTAAAGTTCTCAAGATGGTGTGTTATATTGATGAAGACGCTGTTTTCATTAGCTGTGCTCGATTTGAAATGTATTTACATTTCCAGATCAACAACAAAACTGCACTCGATGTACACCATAACAATGTAGCGAGCTGCTTTGAAGCCTAATTGCGCACCAAAAAGTACACAGTTCATTGTGTGTGTGTTTCTGTAGCCGTGACTTAGTCTTCAATGGTAAACAAATGAAAGTGGGGGGTAGAGAGCGCTGGAACTAGGATGTGAGGAGCGCAATGTGACCACAAAGGACACTCCGGGGACCTCATTAAATGAATACGGAGGAATTAAGAGTTTCAGATCACTTTAAATAGTGTATTTTTTATCGTGTGTGTGTGTGCTGGCCTAACTGATGGAGCGGGAGATGGAGAGAGAGAGTGTGTGTGGGTCTGTCTGTGTGTGTCTTTTGTTGTTACCACCATGTTGTTACTATTGTTACCACTGAATTTGTCAGCGATCATCAAATTTGTGTGTGTTGAGAAGCTGCTTAAGTACCAGCCCCTCGTGGCTCGCTTGGACAGCCTCGGCTGTACAGTAGGTGCAAGCTGGTGGCACTGATATTTGGCAGTCTCGTCCACGTACACCGGCTTGCAGTGCGTGGCCTCCAGATTGAGGGCCTGACAAATACCACGGCAAAGCAATTGGCTAGGTACTGCTCTGTTTCAGCTGTCGTGGGCAGCCTAGCTGTTTGGAGAAGGGTGGTGCTTTCTGTACCCTTGAGTGCCATGCATATAGGCCCCTTTGAAACTTTGGATAATTTTTTTGTACATTTGTTGATGGATTCATATAAAGTATTTAAAATGTGTGTGTGTGTGTGCCTGTGTATTTGCCAAATCCCTTAGTGACAAAACGTTCCAATTTACTGTACAATCTTGTGTATGTTTTGTAGTCCAATCAAAATGGAATACCGAGCAGGATATTGTCAGTAAGATGTCACTAAATTGTTTTGGTGTTCAACCAAGTGTGCCTGCCAGGAAAATAGGACGTTGGAACACCCTGCATGGCTCTCAACCACACTAAAGAGCTGTCAAAACACAGCAAGCCAAAACACAGTGCAGATGATGATGATGATGATGATGATGTGGAACAGTGAAGTCTGGTCCTGAGTGTGAGAACAATAACTATCACAGCAGTGGATGACATGTACCAAACTGCCAGAAAACAAGAGGGAGACCGATATTTCCAGTACCTCCAAAAGGCTTGTTTTAAGGCCATTGGGTTAGTGCACTGAGGTGATATGTACCAAAGTAAAAGATTGCAGTAAGTTTTACCTCAGAGGTTCCCCATAACTGTACCTTTATTTCTGGCTGGGTTTGAATCAGAGTTTTAACTGGCCGTTGTATTAACATTCCCAGGTGGTTTCAAGTTTTAGTTACAGTTGTGTTTTCAGGGAATGTGACTTTTTGAGCGATGCCTCTCGACAGCAGTAGCCTGTTAGTCTGTTAAGGACTAGGGAAGTGGCCTTTGGACTGCTGGAATATGTTACATTAGTCTCTTTAGGCCTGGCCTCCCCTCACCGGACTACAGTTGACAGAGCAGGAGGGTAAACTAATGCGGCGGCCTCGAGTACAAACATTTACACACATTAATGGGCTCTGGATCAACTTGGGAGAGAGAGAGAGACCAAGAGAGAAAGAGAGAGAGAGAGTGTGTGTGAAATCACATTTGTTTGTGCATTTAAATGTGAATGAATCATATGAACTCCTTTGTGTTTGTTACCTGCGAAAGTGTGTTTCCTGTGTGTTTGTGTCAATATGTTTAAATTGGCACATTGAGGAAATCTTCAAATCAAATCAAATGTTATTGGTCACATACACATGGTTAGAAGATGTTATTGCGAGTGTAGTGAAATGCTTGTGCTTCTAGTACCGACAGTGCATTAATATCTAACAAGTCATCTAACAAATTCACAACAACTACCTTATACACACAGATGTAAAGAGATGAATAAGAATATGTACATATAAATATTTGGATGAGCGATGGCTGTGCAGCATAGGCAAGATGCAGTAGAGGTTTAACAGTCTGATGGCCTTGAGATAGAAGCTGTTTTTCAGTCTCTCGGTCCCAGCTTTGATGTCTGTAGACCCTGCCACATAAGTCTCATGTATGAGCCGTTGAATTGCGACTCTACTTTGTCTCTATACTGACGCTTTGCTTGTTTGATTACCTTGCGGAGGGAATAGCTACACTGTATTCGGTATTCGGTCGTGTTTCCAGTCACCTTGCAATGATTAAAAACGGTGGTTCGCGCCTTCAGTTTTGCACGAATGCTGCCATCTATCCACGGTTTCTGGTTAGAGAAGGTTTTAATAGTCACCGTGGGTACAACATCACCGATGCACTTGCTAATAAACTCTCTCGCCGAGTCAGCGTATATATGTCAATGTTGTTGTCTGGGCTACCCCGAACATATCCCAGTCCACGTGATCGAAGCAATCTTGAATCGTGGAATCCAATTGGTCAGACCAGTGCTGGATAGACCTGAGCACGGGCGTTTCCTGTTTTAGTTTCTGCCTATAGGCTGGGAGCAATAAAATGGAGTCATGGTTAGATTAGCCAAAGAGAAGGCAGGGGAGGGCTTTGTATGTATCGCGGACGTTAGAGTAACAATGGTCAAGAATGCTACCAGCTCGTGTCGCGCATTCGATATGCTGATATAATTTAGGAGGCCTTGTTCTCAGATTAGCTTTGTTAAAATCCCCAGCTACAATAAATGCAGCCTCAGGATATATGGTTTCCAGTCTACATAGAGTCAAGTTGGGGGGGATATACACGGCTGTGCCTACAATCGAAGAGAATTCTGTTGGTAGATAATGTGGTCGGCATTTGATTGAAAATAATTCTAGGTCAGGTGTACAAAAGGACTTGAGTTCCTGTATGCTGTTATGATTACACCATGAGTCGTTAATCATAAGGAATACACCCCCGCCCTTCTTCTTACCAGAGAGATGTTTGTTTCTGTCGGCGCGATGCGTGAAGAAACCGGGTGGTACCGACTCTGACAACACTCTGACAACATATCCTGAGTGAGCCATGTTTCTGTGAAACAGAGAATGTTACAATCTCTGTCTTTCTGGAAGGCAACTCGTGCCCTAATTTCATCCATCTTGTTGTCTAGAGGTTGGACATTGGCGACAAATATGCTCGGAAGCGGTGGATGGTGTGCTCGCCTAGTAAGTCTGACCAGTAGGCCGCTCTGTTAGCCTCTCCTGCGACGACCGCATTGTTTTGGGTCGGCCTCTCGGATGTCCAGTGTGGAGGAAAGTTGAAAGACTAGGTCGTAATGTTGGTAAGTTGACGTCGCTTTTATATCCAATAGTTCTTCCCGGCTGTATGTAATAACACTTTTCTGGGCAAACAATGTAAGAAATAATACATTAAAAAACAAATTACTGCACAGTTTCCTAAGGACCTGAAGCGAGGCGACCATCTCTGTCGGAGCCATTTTCAAGATATAGTATAAAATTGAGTAATTTCATTAGACATGCAAAAACCCAAAAGGCCCAAAAAACACAGCACAGGTACTCACACGCACCAACGGACATTGTAACAATAATCGACCAGATCATGGAAACCAAAGGGCACATATATACAAATACTAATCAATGGGAATAGGGGACAGGTGTGGGTGATGACAATTCCGGATCAGTGACAGGTGAAAATACAAAAACAGTCCCTCCAGGGTTTTGCAGGGATATTTTGGGATATTTGTGGGCAAAAATGCTTGATTTCGATTTTGCCAAAATGTTGTCCAATTTGTCACGGGAATGCGCTAACGAAGGAAATGTTTGTTGACATGTGGCTTGATTGAACCATATATTGCGGTAAATGTGCAGTGATTGGTTGAAATTGCGAGCGCTCTTGTTGTACAGCGATTATGGGTCAGTTTTATGCAATAACAATGCGATGATTTGACTGTTTTATGTGGAACTATTGCTATGATTGCACAAATTTAAAAGCCCACATAATATGCAGGATATTGTTGATTTTGCAAATAATCTTTTGATCGCAGAATCTTGTGAGAGACTGGAAAAAGAGAGAGATAAAAAATACCCACAGACCTTAATGAAAAGCCAATGCTATTTAATTAAATGCCACAAGGTATACTGATGCTCTAAAGCTTGGGAAGCCCTGGTTCCATTCTACACTAACTGGCAGAAAGGTTAAATACTCGGCAGTCACATTGACTCAGCATTACTGTTTGTTAGCTTCATGAATATTCTAGGGAAAGCCAGTTCACTTAGTGCGTAAAGTGAGTTGTAAAGTGAGTGCGATTTCTCTACTTTAAAGCGGTTGGACTCAGAGAAAGCTAATTTGCCACACCGAGCTGAACCCATAATGTCAACCAGTGTTATTTTAACACCATGCGCTTGATGGAATACTTAGCTGTTGTATTGGTACCATTTGCAGCAAGTCAGGGCTTTATTCCATTCCTTCTCTTCTGCTCAACATTTCACTTGGTAAAATCATCAAGAACCTCTAAAAACTACTGTGGCCTCCACCATTGCAAATTGAAGTATCCAACAATGCTTCTAACATTTGGTTCAATGTACGAGGGTCTTGGCCATGAGGAGAGGAGCAATTAGAGAGAAAAGTTACCTTACTAAGTGGAAAGGAAAATGGCCGCCCATTGTGAGTGTTGGAGGGGGTCAGTGAAGATGCCACTGTGGCACAAGTTGCCACCCAGTGACACTGGGACATGGGCATCACCCCATCGTGGCACCTCATTACATCACAAACGGGCTCGGTTGGCGTCATTGACACAATGTGACACCTGTCATGGAGGCCACTGGCTTGTTCAGATGAATTCAACCACGTCCAATTACTACTGGTCTAATTGGGATAGGATTCGGGTACACAGAACTAAGTTGACTGTATTTCAATCGGAGTACAGAGGTCGCTTTACCTGGCTATCAGCTTAACATGAGGCAGACTTCAAAATGTCTATCATTATACTAGTGAAACAATTGTTTGGTGTGACAACTGGTAATATAATGTTGGCAGTTTGTCATGTCAACATTTCCTTGAAACATTGCCCATGGTATGTTTGCAGTATGACTATGTGTGGTTCTGGGCAGCCATTTGTATTTTCTAGCAGAACATGAGGTGTGGAGTCTCTCATTAATCATTCCACCTGTGCCATGGCATTGTCAGAATCCATACAGCTCCTCTTACTATCAAAAGATGGGTGGGTTGGAACCCGTCGCTAAAAACGATTTCCTTCCCTGGCGCTTCCGGACTGAATTTGTCACAAGGAGCCGAGTTCAGAAGGAATTGGCTTCCATTACGTGCCCATCCTCGTTTTTTCCTGTGTCTGTGTGCTTTGCCTCTTTCTTTTTTTGTCTAGCCTACAGTCCTCCCAGCTATGGCGGTGCCATTTATCACGTTGCCATCTCGACAGTGCCTGCATCCCTTTTTGCTGGAACCCATTAGAGCATCTCTGCATCGCGGTGTCCAGATTGCATTTCGGCTGAGCTCCGACATTTATCATATCTTGTCCCCAACTTTTTATCTTCACCTGCCCTGTGTGTGAAGCAGTCCCTATCAGCTGCTGGACTATGTAATGAAACACTGGGAGGTAAGCTGGGGTAAATAACCTAATTAAACTAGCTGAAAATAGGGACAAAGGAGGGAGGAAAATACACAAAAGGATGGTGATGGGTCCTCAAATGCCAGGGGAGGGACATGCTCACAGATGGGCTGTGGCGGAAGTCAAGGCGGTGGTGTGGCACTCTGCCCATTCCACCTCGTCCCAATCCCTGTATTTATTGTAGGCTAAGTGACGCTAGTGGAGGACCCTGAGAATGGTTCTCCTTGGTTTATTTCAATGATGTAACAAAAGTCACAAGTTCATCTTTCTCTTCAGAGGAAATCCAGGGCTTCTGAATTCTGGCCCCCTGCTTCCTGTTTCGAGGTACACATCTGCAACTCCAATAATGGTTGGAGCACAAGCCATGACTTCTCTCTCTCTCCAACTTTGATGATTCTCGTTAGGGCTGAAAATGAAGAACACCCGGTGTCATAATTATCGGCATTGTGGCACTTAACAGGATTGAGTCGATGCAGCGAAAATGTCAGAGGGCATTAGAGGCCGATTATTAATCCATATCAAGCTGGGGAAGGACAATATAATTATCACCTGATCGATATTCCTGGATCGGGTACAGATGTTTTGCAGTGACCACTGGATGGATTTGCTTTGTGAGTAACATTCAGAAAAGGTCAGATGCTGTAACAATGGTCTGTCTACTGTCTACTTCAGTCTGGAGAGTTTCTACCTTGACTGGAATTTGTGTTCAGTTTGTTAGCAGCACTAGGGTAGCCTGTTATAGCAAACTTCTAAAAAGACCACTGTGAAGAAAGAGAGGAAGTATGGCTAAACCTTTTTTTTGTCTGCTGTTATTGTTGGTGGGACTTTAAGATGTCCTGTAGTGTGGAAGTAGCACAGTCTCTGCCTGCCTTCGATTTCTGCTTGCAGCCTGTCTGTGTCCCCTGTATAATTTTTCTATAACAGGAAGTTCTCCCGATCCTCTTACAGAGGCAACACCAATAATCTGTCTCCTTTGGCTTACTGTACATTTATATCTACTGTAAGCTAATGCTACGTTCCAAAATGCACAATAGACGGATGCTTTGTCGCACAGTTATAATGCAAGATAATGGTCTTTACAAACCAAGACAGACTGAATTCTTGAGACAAATGTAAACACTGCAATGAATTGTGGTCGTCCTGGTTTAGGATTTTCATGTCATGGAATCTGACAGAGGCATCCTTTTCTCTTAAGTCTGCATTTTTCCTCACAGCAGCTTGGATCATCGCTGCACCACTGTTGGACACAGCCCAGCTCAAGTTCGGTCGGGCATGTCTTTTAGTGAACGACCAGAAAATTGAATGAATACCGAGTAAATTCCCTTGTGGATTTCAAAGACACGTCAAAACAAAGCGGCCAGGCCCCCTTAAGATGACTGTATCCTTCAGCGCTTCTGTTTTGCTTTTTTGTTAGCTATTTATTGTCTTTGAGTTGAGAAGAAAAGCTATTCTTTCCATTTGTTTATGCCTTTTGTCTTTCTCTGACTTTCTCAGAGGCGGAACACACAACTTCTTTGGGTATTGCTACCCAGTGGATTTGACGACTGACAGGTTGTCTTGGCCTAGTTTTTCCCCTCCCTCTCTCTTTTCCACTGGATCAGAGTAATAGTCTTAATCCCAGGGTTCACTGTCACATGCCTGTAATTCCTCAAAGCCATTAGAGGGCTATCCAACAGCACCGAACACCAAAACTCACACTGCTGTTGAACGCAGGTCAAACACACAGTCACACGGTCACACACACACACACACACACACACACACACACACACACACACACACACACACACACACACACACACACACACACACACACACACACACACACACACACACACACACACACACACAGTGAGGGACCATCCACTGTAAATTTCATTGACTGAAATGTTCCATCATTACAACCTCATCCCTGTTGGAAATGGGGAGAAAAATATCCTGAATATCCTTGCTCCAATTACATGGTGCAGCAAGTCAATGGGGGATTTCTGTTCTTTGACCATCAGGTTGACAAACTCAATTTTGAAAACTGTTCCTCGAATGTGCTTATATTTCAACTTGTTCTAATCACTCTGCCTATATAAGATTGTGTTTTATTTAATTACACGATTGAGAGGGATACAACGGCTCGAGGTTTTAGTGTTGTGGAGCCCTTATATCATCAACCAGTAAAATTATACTCATCACCACTTAGCACCAATCAGATCCTTTCCATTTATCTCTCGCCACTTACAAATACAAGAAGCCGTACATGGTGTTTGTTTGGAGCGATAGAACATTACTTATCTCATATGGCCTAGCAATGATGTACAGGTTCCTTAATATTCCACTATACAATTGGTTATTTAGCTTGTGTCCCTCAGTATCCCTCTGTTCCATTGGTTAGTCAGCAATAGTACCCCATACGCATTCCAAGTCGCAACAAGTGTAATAAAATGTTAAATAAAATTGTAATCACATGAAGGTTTTCCTCCCTCACAGACTTTCAAAATATATTTGAGGTGAGACCGAAGATTAAATTTGCAATTGACCTTCAATTCAGGGGTGCCGTCATTTTCTTCATCTGTTTATTCTCAGAACTCATATCCAAACCTTGAGGCCCATGAGATTAGGTTGGCACGGTGATCTTTAGCGAACTTTATTAACGTTGAGAACCTGTCATGACCAAATTATGCCCTAGTTAAAACTAATAATAAAACGAATACTTCTTGTTATTACTTTTCGTGCAAATTATTCCCTCAGCAAATATCATTTGACATTCCGCGTGTATCAATCATGCTACCAAGCACCCAGGTCTACAGTAAAGCATGCTCAGGCAACTGATTCAATAGGAATCACTTGATCTTTCTTTTCAAAGATGGAAAGGTAAAAGCAATCTTAGCAGATGTGGTTTTGTCTGTCACACTTCATTCTCTCTGCATAATGTTCTACCTCTTTCTCTATGATTCCCATAATGCTCTCTGGTACTCTCTCTCATACTCCCCGCCCTTACCCTTTCTCAATTTTGAACCTCTTTCCTTCTCTCTGCTCGCTCTCTCTGTCCCTCCCTCCTTCTCTACCCACGTCCTTTCTCCCTCTCTGGCTGTCATGACGATTGGAGTGAGGCAGCCTGCCTGCAGGTCCTCCGGGCGGCTCAGGGGCTGACGGCTGATGGGCAGGTAATCTGATTCATTCAGCATCCCTCTCTCTAGCGGCTTAGGGAGCTGGCTGCCTCTGCCTCAGCCTGCCACAGCTGCTGCTCTCAGGGTATTCTCCCAGCCATTAACATACATTACATAGACGGCTAGATCACACAGGGCCATGCAGGCCTGTACCTGTGGCCCTCGTGAGTCGTTTTACAGTATTTAATCTGGTGAAAGAGCCCCTGGACACATGGGTGGTATGACCCCGTTGTAGCCTGTTGAGCGTCACTCTACGTGCGACAGGCCACATGGTGGAAGAAGAATTGACCTAGGGTTGGATAGGCTCTTGTTTTGACATGTTTATGTAGGAAATCAGTATGTCCTTTGGTTGCAGTAGAGGGGATGTAGTAGTGCTGCCTTAACTGACATCTGTATGTTTGTGTGTGTGCGCCTGTGACCTATATATGTCATGTGTATGGGAATGAATGTGTGCATGTGCCTGTGTATATGTCTGTGACAGTATTTGTGCATTATGTGTGGGTGTGTGCACAGCTGCATGTGCATGATTACTATGTAGGTGTGCATGTTGGGCGTAGTGGATCGGGCCAGATCGGGCTCTCAGAGTACCCTGTATCTCAGTGTAGGGGTGAAGGTGCTTTGCGGTATTCGAGGTCTCCCATGCCCGTCTTCTACAATCCGCAGTTCAGCCCATCAATCAAATGTCCAGGGCATCTCTCTAACCAGCTATCTATAACCACCGAACCACAGCTCTCTCAATGGCTTATAGGGGAAATCACCACACTCACATTGTGGCCCTGTTTAACCGGCTCTCCGGTGTCTCCTTGTTCTCCCGCTAAGAGCTAACCGCTAAAAGCGTTGCCGATCCCCACTCCACTCCCGCTGGCAAACCGTCGTAATTTCTGCATGCGAACACCAACGTAGCATCGCCACGTGGCTTTAATGGCAAAAATGTAGCCTATCCTTCCCCGGACGCCTCCGCCTGAAAAATCGGGGAATAAACTGCAAGCAAGCCAATTAAAGGGCTCTGTCATAATGAGACGCAACAGATCATGTGGTGTGAAATTACTGTCTTCTCTCACGCGGGCAGAGAGAGAGGAAAAAGAGAGAGAGGATCGCAGAGAGCTCTGATTATGTTTTTTTCCTCCCTCCCGCTCTCCAAGGGGACGGAAAGAGAGACTGGGAAAATCTTATTTGAAAAGTGTACTTAAAGAAATCTGTGTAGACACAAATCCTGACATTATGTGCTCTGTTTGACAGCTGCCCTCCCATATGTATGGAGTAGCATCCCATCCCAACACACACAGAGAGAGAGAGAGAGAGAGAGAGAGAGAGAGAGAGAGAGAGAGAGAGAGAGAGAGAGAGAGAGAGAGAGAGAGAGATTAACTCTCCTGCATTGTAGTCACCCAACCCCTGTCCTACACTAATTAGCTACACTTAATATTCAATATTCATATTGAATATGAGTGATGGTGAGGAGTGGACAATTAATTTGCTGGAGAGAGGATGATGAATGAAACAGATGTCACCCCCAAGAGGATGGGCCTCGAACGTTCAGGGGATGGGGCGGTCCTGGTGAGGCTTTGATGGATGCCATATAAATATCTCATCAGTGGTGTGTGTGTGTGTTCTGTGGGTGTTTCTGTGAGAGAATGGGCATGTGTGTGAGTAAGAGTGGTCCCTCTCTGTATGTGTGCGAGAGAAACTGTGTGCTTGTGCATGTGTTTAGGGGGAGCAGTTGAAACTGGGCAGCTCCCCCACTAATGGAAAGGGTTGTTTTGTGTGTGTGTGTGTCTGGGTTTGTGTCGACATGTCGATATTCTGCAGTGGCGGAAGGATGGGTACTTAGTGCACTGCACCATTTGAATCAAGGCCTTGGCTCAGTTTCAAGTGGAAAAGCCTTTACATCGGACCATAGTGTGAGTTTATTTTCACCTCTCATTGGAATCTTTCCCTCTCATTAACTGTAACATAAACTACATTAAAGCCTTGTGTCAGAAGTCCGACAAAAAGCAAATTACTTATACGTCAAAGTTGCAAAAAGGGTTTGAACTATGCTGTTTTTGGCAGAGTGAGTGAGTGAGGTAACGGGAGAGAAATAAAGTTAGAGAGAGAGATAAAGAGAATGGGAGAGAGTGAAAGAAAGGTGGTAAAAGAGACGACATGGAAAGAGAGAAAATGTTTGAAATAGAGCACTCACTATCACGTATGCTAACCTATTCGGACAACGATAGGCCGGCGGGGATGTTAGCCCTATAGATTTCCAATCAACGTTGGGAGGATTGGAGTGAAACATGTGAAAAAGGTAAAGGCGTTTTGGCCTGGGAACACAGATAGCCCCGGTGCACTTCACTGAGACGAAGGCTTTACACCATTAACCACTCTGCAGCCCCAAGGTACTCCCTTCCCAACACGTAAATGTGCTGTACTGGGATCAGTGAAATGTTCCTCCCCCAGAGTGAGACCAAAGAACAGGCTCCAGGCCAGGTGTCCTAACACAGTGATATGGAGAGAGAATGACACGTGTGAACTTACTATCTATTAGATATGGACACGGACACACTATAGTACATACAAACTGTATACTCATGTGAACACACACACACACACACACACACACACACACACACACACACACACACACACACACACACACACACACACACACACACACACACACACACACACACACACACACACACACACACACACACACACACACACAGCTTCAAGAATATAAGGGCTTTCATGAGTTTCAGACACTGTAAGGACCTACTCAGACACAGCCATGTATCCAGTCATAGGCAGAGGAGCCTTTGGCATTTCAAGGGGAGGCATCGGGCCCTGATACAATCTGGTGATTGCTCTCTTGCTCTCCCAAATGTATTTTTATTTTTGCTATGTTTTCTTCACAAATATATCAAAGTGTAGCACCCATAACTGTCTATGTGCCTGCATCTTATATGCATACATTTATTATTAAATATTGTTAGTAAGGTTGCTAAAATGAGACACGTTCGGCTCGAGAGGATATCCGCTAAACCATTCTGATCCGGGGCCTCTTAATAGGAGGTGAGGTTGTCGTCATGCATCTGACTAATTAGCCCAGCGTACGTTATTAAGCCGCTAATTGATTGGATGTGATGCCTCTTCAACCAAACTGGCAAGGGGGAAAAACAATTTTTTTGCAGCTCCTCCACTCCCCCACTCCTGCAGCTCCTCCACTCCCCCACTCATGCAGCTCTTCCACTCCCCCACTCCTGCAGCGCCTCCACTCCCCCACTCCTGCAGCTCCTCCACTAACAACAGCAACAGCAAAGTGGAGGAGCTGCAGGAGTGGAGGAGCTGCAGGAGTGGGGGAGTGGAGGAGCTGCAGGAGTGGAGGAGCTGCAGGAGTGGGGGAGTGGAGGAGCTGCAGGAGTGGAGGAGCTGCAGGAGTGGAGGAGCTGCAGGAGTGGGGGAGTGGAGGAGCTGCAGGAGGGCTCCTGCAGCTCCTCCACTCCCCTACTCCTGCAGCTCCTCCACTCCCCCACTCCTGCAGCTCCTCCACCCCTGCAGCTCCTCCACTCCCCCACTCCTGCAGCTCCTCCACTCCCCCACTCCTGCAGCTCCAAGTGAAGGGTTGGGATTCCTATCATCTCAACTGACATTCCAACGCCATCATATCTTGAATGTACCATACAAGTAGGTAGGGCATACAGAACAGTATGAACCACCACATAAAACAATAAGTGTTAAGACTTCTTACCCGAAAATAGAAAAGTCTACTAAAAACAGAATCCTTCATCCCTCCAATTCCTAACTGGCCATCTGTGTTCTAAAGCAGTTCAAATGACCACCTTGGGAGTTTGCTACCACTGGACAACTACTGTACCTCAGGGGGCTGGCCTCAGTGAACCTCACAACATAACTGACACTGACCTGGAGGGAAAAGAAATGTCACCTGCATGATGTGTGCCATAAATACCGTGTGCCTTCCAAATTGAAACATAGTCTTTCTTCTGGGTGATTCACGGTTGCACCTATCCTTCTGGTATAAGCTAGGCTAAGAGTTTCTGCTGTAGCGCTAATCAAGTTCTTGATCATTTCTTCAGATCAAGGATTCACTTTCAACACAAAGTTAAGTTTTCAAATGATCATAATCTGGTGAGTGGAACTGTGTTTTGTTATTGCAGTGCGGTTGCTGTTGTTAGCCATCTCTTTCAAAATAGCTTATGTGTGTGAAATATTGTTGCAGTTAAACTTTAGATCACCCGTTACTTTGTGTACTGAACGTGAACATATTTTTGGAATGGGAAGTAATAGTTGTACATTTCGATTGGTAAATGTTTAGCCTAATGGTTGTGTTTTTGTGTTCTTATGATTGAGACCTACTGGCTTATTATGTCCTAATGAATGGACTGCTTATTCTTTAACATCATGCTGTGTGTGACTGCTGTCTTTCTATCAGTCTATGTGTTTTACAGAAAGTGCGCTCTCCAACATGGAGTGCATCGCGTATTACGGTCGCTGTCCTTTTAGCATCAGGGGCCTGTCACACTCTGTGACACTGTAGTCACTTTTGGTGATAGTGGGATGGTGACGGCGTTAGGCTACCATGGGTTGTGAAAGCAGTGTGGCTCGTTGCTGTTGGTAGCATTGTCAGTGCGGGTGCCGTCTCTGTGTGAGTGGCAGGCCGAAGCATGGCTCAACCTCAGGCCTGTTTCATTTAGTTGGGCGCATTAGGCCTAAGTGATGCTATGTTTCTGTTATTTCTCTTCATTTTTGAGTTTGGAAGAAACATGTTAAAATAAGTTTTTCCTCCACTGAAGGTCCAATAGCCACGATTCGCCACTGTAATGTACTAACAATTGATCATCCACATTGATGTACCCACTATTTGAAAACCACAAAACAGTATCCTTTACTCTGTAACAGGAATACTTATTTAACGGTAAAGCACATCCATTCAAGCTAGTGACCAAATCCAATAATCCCAAAGGCTCTATCTATTAATTGCACAGTCGCTCTAATGACGTCGCGCAACATCTGCATTGTTACAGGGTGCTCTGGCATACGGAGGGGTTATCCACTTTAGCATATGCCAGCATGCTAAACGCTGTGCCAAGCGTAACCCAGGCATACGCAGAACAGCTGGCATTGTGTTCGGCTCACCGGCTGATCACGGCATCAAAGGCATACTAGAGGGTTCTGTGTGAAACCTGGCCATTTGTGCTCTCTTACTGGGAGCATCCAGTTCAAATCAGGCTTTATATTCCATCTTTGACAGACAAACATGCCAAAACCTGAGGTAAAATCTGTCCAAATTCATTCATTTAGGTTTGAATTGGGTGTGTATTGTGAATGGGAAAAAACAATCCATTTGGATTGTGAAGAGACTTGGTCAGTTGTCAGTCAAGAGGGCGCACCATAACCATTTGGCTATTTGGTTTTGTGTTCAGGAGGTTTTGTTCTGTCAATACCTTTTCTCTTGGATTTGAATGCCTCAGAGTGGCTAAATTGCCCCTCCATTATCAAGTCAATGTCTCTTGGAGACGTAAGTGCACTTAAAAATAGCATTAGCGCCCGAGGCTAGCCCTTAATTACGGTATGTTCATCTGAGCATGCACAATGCCTCTGTATTGTAAGAACAAGTTCAATTTCTTAGTCTTTCTATGTGTATGTGAGGGTCAAGGAGCTTTGGGGATCGGCCTAACCTTTGTTAAGTGGATGGCCAAATTACAGCATTCCATAGCAAGGCTAAGAGCATCATGTAACGGACTGCCAGGGGGTTTCTACAAGACAAAGCAGAATTCCTAGCGTAAATGGTCAATGCACAGTGTCCTATGGAGTAATTACATTATAAAGTAACGACATGATTGTGAAGCACAGAGTTTGTAGAGTACAGTACTTCTACTGGAGAAAACTATGATTACTGCTTATTCCTTTATGATAGTGAAGCCCTGGTAGCGGATAGCTACTCCGAAGGCCACGGTAACATTGTGCTTAATTACGTTTCCATTGTCTTGTGATCTGATTGCGTGCGACTGAACCACAGGTTTGTAATTTAACACAGTTGTTGAGGAGGGTTCTGGTGCCTTTGGTGTTTTCTAACCCATATTTGTGCTGTGAACATGGTCACATGGTCAGAGTGGAATGGACTCAATTTAAATCAAATTACCATGCAGGCAAATTAAGCTGTGGAATTTAATTTGAACTGTTGTAAAAATGCTAATTTCAGAACAGCCTGGAAGCCCATATGCAAATACAACACTATTTTACAATAATTCATATTAGGGGAGGCAAGCATAAAACACAATTTACAACCCCCTGACATCTGGGAAAACAGTATCATTAGCCCTAAGTCTAGCTAGGAGGTGCGGCTCAGTGTGCTCACATGAGCCTGTGTGTGTGTGTGTGTGTGTGTGTGTGTGTGTGTGTGTGTGTGTGTGTGTGTGTGTTCATGCGTGCGTGCGTGTGTGTACATGCCTGACAGAAGGTCTATGAATGTGTGGCTCTATGGATGAATATAAATTGAGTTAAAAGCATCGAGTTAATGACCACCGTTAATGACCACACTCCATAAAAAGATGTCTAATTTTGGAGAAAAACACCATATTATTCCATAATCTATTCATATACTGACACTGACCCTGACAGCCATCCGAGTGACACAGTGACGTGGTCGGGCTTGAGCCCTATGATAATGCCCGTGAATAACAACAATATGGGAAAGTCTGTTCCTCACAATGCACTGAGGAATTATATTGCACATTATGTTCGCCGCAGAGCCGCGCACAATTTGACCTCTGCATGGAAACGCACTAGTCTGTCTCCTGATTCTACTTGAGCCATCAGAACCTGGCAAGAGCACTTTCATTTGTTGGTGTAGGATGCAGCCAGCGTAACAAATGTATGTAATTCCCCACGTTATTGTTCTCCCTTTCTCTCTCTCTCCCTTCTATTCTCACTCCACACGCAACGGCTTGAGCGAAGAGAGTAAAAGAAAGAGAGAGGGAGAGATGGACGGATTAATAAATAGATGGAGAGAATTTGCTTTTCCACTTTCCATGTAGTTAATCAAGGGCTACGCCAGAGGGAAAGATAGTGTTCTGCATCCCAAATGGCACCATATTCCCTTCCTTTGACCAGGGCCCTAAGGTGCCATTTGGGATGCATCCTGTGAGTGAACGCGTGTGTGAAGGACAGCCAGATAGAGTTTTGGGGACGAAAACGGTTCGAGTGTTTCCAGATGTCCGGGGGAACCCGTCGATACTTATTTGACGCATTAAAAGAGGAGCGTTCACTCCACTGGGATACAACATGCCATCCGTCATTAGTGGAGAGAATCAATTAAACCAGCATTAGGCACCAGGGTGACTTAGTTTGTATTTCAAATAGCACCCTATTCCCTATATAGTGCACTACTTTTTACTAGGGTCCATAGAGCGATTGATTTAGGAGGGATTTAAAGCAACAAGTCACATATGACCTAAGTAGTTGCTCAATAAACGAACAGGAAAACCCATTCCTACTCTGAAGGAGTGATCTTCGGGAGTGTATCAATGATCAATAATGATCAATGGATCGTCAATATGTGTCTAGCTGCAGTGAGGAAGAGTCCAGAGAGGACAAACAAACAAGCACAAAGGCAAAACCATTAGACCTCTAACAACCTCCAGGGCTTGTTGTGTTTTGTTTGGTGCTGTTTGTTTGCTAGGAATGCTGGGGAGGCAAACAGTCGTTGCATTAAATGTCGCTAGTGAATCACTGAGCTGTTCAGTTCCGGGCCCTGGTCAAAATTGAAAGGATATATAATATAGAGGTACCTAGGGCTGGATTAGAAATTGTTTGTCCGAAATGCCATCCTCTTCCCTATATAGTGCATTTTTGACCAGGGCCCATAGAGGCTTTGATCAAAAGTAGTGTACGGAATAGGATGCTATTTGTGACGTAGACATGGGTTTGAGGGAACTGAACAGCTCAGTGATTCACTAGCGACATTTAATGCAACGACTTATGTGTTTCAGACATAAGGAAGTGGATGGCTGCAAACTTTCTACTTTTAAACTCGGACAAAACAGAGATGCTTGTTCTAGGTCCCAAGAAACAAAGAGATCTTCTGTTGAATCGGACAATTATTCTTAATGGTTGTACAGTCGTCTCAAATAAAACTGTGAAGGACCTCGGCGTTACTCTGGACCCTGATCTCTTTTGATGAACATATCAAAAAAACATATAAATGACCATGCTGGTCATTTATGAACATTTGAACATCATGTTCTGTTACAATCTCCACCCGGCACAGCCAGAAGAGGACTGGCCACCCCACATAGCCTGGTTCCTCTCTTGGTTTCTTCCTAGGTTTTGGCCTTTCTAGGGAGTTTTTCCTAGCCACCGTGCTTCTACACCTGCATTGCTTGCTGTTTGGGGTTTTAGGCTGGGTTTCTGTACAGCACTTTGAGATATCAGCTGATGTACGAAGGGCTATATAAATAAATTTGATTTGATTTGATTTGTTTGCCTCACCAGCATTCCAAGCAAACAAACAGCACCAAACAAAACACAACAAGCCCTGGAGGTTGTTAGAAGTCTAATGGTTTTGCCTTTGTGCTTGTTTGTTTGTCCTCTCTGGACCCTTCCTCACTGCATTATTGATCATTGAAACACTCCCGAAGATCCCTCCTTCAGAGTAGGAATGGGTTTCTCTGTTTGTCTATTATGCCATTGCTCAACCAGAGAAACAGCACGGTTGTTTGGCTCCACCACCGGCGTCCCCCCATCTCACCCCGGGGCTCATCAGGGAAAATAATGCCCTCTTTCAATAGTCCGAGCCCAATTTGCCACATCAACTAAAGCAATAGCCTCAAATCCACATAGTCACAGTCCTATGCCAACAAAAGGCCCTTTCTATCCATGCCTATCCTCATGTTAACCAAACAAAGCATTGCCATATAGCATTTGTCCGTGTTAGCATCGTTAGCGGCAAAACCCCAAACCCTCCCTATGTGTGTGCTGTCCTGTCCGGGGACATTTTTTTCCCACCTTTGCGGGAGAGGTTAGGGCAGCCAGCCGGACATGGGCACACAGGACTGGCTTCGAGGATGGTGCCATCTGTTGAGCAGGCCGAGTCAGCCATTTTCGCCCTTTCACGTGTCTCATATCCTCCACCATATCTCCTCGCCTGCGGGGCTAACACACCCCAGTTGGGCTAACACACTGCACTGACGGAGGCATTCAGCTTCCCTTCTTCCTCTATGGAGTTTTAGAGTTTTTGAGGAGGTGGGTGGTGGGAGGGGGTTATTCGGTTGGTATTTTGGTCTTTCCTCTCACGGCTAGTGCAGTATTGGGGAGAGTCCTAAGGCTGAGCTGAGCAGCTGAAGTGTTTATGCAGATGCAGTGGAACACTAGAGAGAAAATGGATGCAGTCACTGGCATGGAGCTAACACAGAGGCTCAAAAGCAATGGAGAGAGAGAGAGAGAGAGAGAGAGAAGGAATATCCGCAATAAAGGGTCTATAGCAACAAAGAATAAAGGTGGAGAGAAGAGAGAGCTGAATATAGCTGTTTATATCTGATTATAAACTGGATGGTTCGAGCCCTGAATGCTGATTGGCTGAAAGCCATGGTATATCAGACCTTATTCTATGGGTATGACAAAACCTTTATTTTCCTGCTCTATTTACATTGGTAACCAGTTTATAAAAGCAATGTTTGTGGTATATTGCCAAAATACCATGACTAAGGGCTGTATCAAGGCACTCTGCGTTGCGTCATGCATATGAACAGCCCGTAGTCATGGTATATTGGCCATATACCACACCCCCTCTGGCCTTATTGCTTAAATATAGCAGGATACAGCTGAATATAGCTGGATATAGCTAAATATAGCTGGATATAGTTGAATATAGCTGGATATAGCTAAATATAGCTGGATATAGTTGAATATAGCTGGATATAGCTAAATATAGCTGGATATAGCTGAATATAGCTGAATATAGCTGGATATAGTTTGATATAGCTAAATATAACTGGATATAGCTGAATATAGCTGGATTTGCTAAATATAGCTGGATATTGCTAAATATAGCTGGATATAGTTGAATATAGCTGGATATAGTTGAATATAGCTGGATATAGCTAAATATAGCTGGATATAGTTGAATATAGCTGGATATAGTTAGATATAGCTGGATATAGCTAAATATAGCTGGATATAGCTGGATATTGCTAAATATAGCTGGATATTGCTAAATATAGCTGGATATAGCTAAATATAGCTGGATATAGCTAAATATTGCTGGATATAGCTGAAAATAGCTGGATATAGCTGAATATAGCTGGATATAGCTGAATATAGCTGGATATAGCTGGATATAGCTGAATGTAGCTGGATATAGCTAAATATAGCTGGATATTGCTAAATATAGCTGGATATAGCTGAATATAGCTGGATGTAGCAGGATATAGCTGGATATAGCAGGATGAAGCTGGATTGAACAGGATATATTTGGATATAGCTGAGAGAAGACATAATCCCTGAGAAAATATGTACTACTTCAAATTGGTCTGGATCTCCGTTCTCTTACACCTCAGCTATGGACACTGGCCTGTCATCCAACCCCCTATCCCCAACCCCCTCTCTCCTCTGTTACTCAGTCATTGCTGGACTGCCGTCACCTTCCCTCACGGTCAGTTTGTTTTGGCTTGGAAATGATAAACCAGCACAGCTGTCCAAAGGGCTATCAGATCAGCTGTTAGCACGCAGACAGCAACAGGGAGAGAAGGGAAGGTGGGGATTTAGGGGTTAGGATGGCCAAGTGCATTTGTGGTTGTCTCATGGGTTACATCTGTGATCAAATTCCCCCGTGGAATGCCCACTGGCGACTCGAGTTTGGATGTCTGATAGTTGGCTTTCCTTTATTTTCTTTTGCATGACACATTAGTCATAGCACCTAAACTACAAGTGCATGGTGACATAGTCCATGTTCATGGTCTATTCTATTCTAAATGATTGCTAGTTGTGCTCAATAGAAAGCACATAAACTGCTGCTATGATTAAAATGGCCAAGTCAATAAAAACCTAGACACACCTGAAAAGACAATTTACTTTTCCATTCATCTCTCTCACTCTGAAATATATGCAGTGGGAGGGGAAAATTGAGATGGGAGAAAATGAAACAGATTGCAGCGAACATTTCTCAACCAAAAGTTTCGAGTCTCGCCCATCAATTTCTCTTTTGCTGCTCCCTCGTCTGTGACCTTGGGAGGACACTCCGCTATTCAAACACATTCAAGCTGAAGAGGGAGATTCCTGCGGTGTGAAGGGTGTAATAAAACTTTTATTCACCTGCACCTGCTTCCTGGAACGTAGTGATTAATGGGAAGCGGTGTTAAGCAGGGAAAATGGAGTAGGATAAACTCACTGGAGTCTGAAACCTGTTGTGACACCTCAGTGCTCAGATTTCAACTCCAAACATCCAATGTCTTTTTGTAGTGATATATATGGTTATCTACATAGGAAGAAGGATAGGAATGTAGAGGAATGGACTTATGGCCATGGCCTTGTACTCATCAGGGTGTTGGGTAGAGAGAGAGAGAGAGAGAGAGAGAGAGAGAGAGAGAGAGAGAGAGAGAGAGAGAGAGAGAGAGACGAACTGAGGAGAAAGAGAGGGCGAGAAGAAGTGATGAAAAGTGACACTTACTTTCGGCGTCGGCGAGAAGGAGGAGCAGACCCAGGACGAGCAGTGCGGGTCTAGCTATGTGCATCATGGGACAGCTTGGCACCAGCATGCTTTGGCAGCCTCAGTGGTGCTGGCTCACAGAGCTCTGTGAGTCAGTCTGGTCTGACTTCTCAGATGCAGGATATTCACAGCCTGCGGGGGGAGAGAGGGAGTGGGGGAGAGAGGGAGGAAAGGAGAGAGGGGAGGGAAAGAGAGTGAGGGCATGAATGAAACAAAGTGGTTTGGCTTCTCGTACTTTATCTATCTAGTGCACATTTCTGACATACCCACACAGACTCAGTAGGTTCTGACAGCTAAAGAGGAGAGAGGGTGATGTGCTCGCAGGCTATATTCGGACACTTCGGAACGCATGTTAGTGTGCGTACGTCCACACGCACGTACACAGATAAAAGGGCTCACTAACGCACTCGCAGCAAGGATTTGCACACATGCTCTAATCAAATTAACTATCTGTTTGTGATCATCACTGTTAAATGTCAGACTTTTACATAATTTGCTAAATCATTTACTGATACCATGTGCTATGTAGAATGTAAAAAAAAAATAGGTTCTGAGATGTACATACAGAAAACTCACACATTCAACATGCTAGCAGGGGAATCCTAACCTGTTTAGCCTATTATATTAACACTAATGGGGAACTAACCCAAACCGTCCCTGGAGAACCATATAGCTGGCCATTCAATTCACAGCACCTAATGTCTCCTTTCGTTCTTTTTTGAGCGTATGGTGAGACAGTAACATATTGGTGGATTTCTCTCCAGAGACCAGTGCTATCCATAAACTATGTAGTGACAAAATGCCACCATTGTTCTTAGTACCCTTAAAACCATTCAGCTCCACCTCATATTTATGCCCGTCTTACACCAGTAGCTGAAGCTTTAATAGCTTTAAGTGTCTCCAAATGGGATTAGGACAAAAGAGAACGCAACAAATCTATACAGTTTGATGGAGTAAGCTAGCGTTAGCCAAACTTATACTGTATGCAACCAACACCTCCTTTATCAAGCACTGCTTGAAGTACACATTACATCTGTATGACCAAGTAGGTTAGGCTTGTCTTCCCTCTCATGTTTCGCCACCCCTTCCTTATCAAAAGCCACTATGTGGATGGGGTAATTGATCTGACAGAGCATGATAGCATTAGCAAGTAGCCCACTCGATTCCGCGTCATGAATTTGCAAAAGCCCGTGCTTAATCCATAGTGACTGACACGTTTTGGTGGTCATGAATTTCTGGACTCTTCTGGTAGCTAATCCGCTCCATGAGCTCTGGTGACACACAGTGTATTAGCATTAGCATGCTAACCAGTTAGCATGATAGCCTAGCATGGGAGGAGGCTATTATCTGAGACAGACGGTGCATTCCAATATACACATTTTCCAAGTAGGTCTGCACAGATTATATAATGTGGATTTGGTTCCTGAGATGTAAAACACTTTTCCAGGCATTGTAGATATCTAATCAGTATGTAGATCTGTGCTTAAAATGTGTATTTGGAACGCACACAAATGGTTGAACTTGCTTGAGGTACACTGACGCTGAGAGCCTTCACGCTTCTTCAGACGGACACATAATTTGACCTCTGACCTCTTAGACAGTTTGACATTTAGCAGAGAAGCACCGAATGCTAGCTAACAGATAGTATTGACTATTAGCACATTAGCCACACCACAGGCGCAGACAGAGCACTGTTTACCCTCACAAGCGCATTGGAGGTATCGCATAATCCTTTTATACACGGGGCTCATTCGTCCGGCTATTTATCTGATGATTTATAAACAAATAAAACATCCAGAAAACCAAAAGTGCAATCAGTGTGGTAGACGATGACAAAGTACCTCATTTCCCTGCTACCTATCTCCCCGCCTCTCTCTCCCTGTTTCTCCCCCTTTTATTCCTTCAGCTGTAGCCTGTAAATGGCAGAAAAGACAGGGAGATAGTGCACCTGTCACACTCCATTTGTGTCGTGGGGAGATAGACGTGACTACCTGTCTCAGAGCGCCGTGAGGCCTGTGGTGGCCGTGAGCGGGGGGGCGTGTGGCGAACAGAATCAATTTGAAGCAATCTCAACCTACAGTACGCACCCGCGCGCACACACACAATGGCTCACATACATGTACACATACACTGTCATACACATACAAGCACACACACATAATTTCTGCATGACTAGTATTTATAGTGCATTCTATTCCATAACACTGTTTAAGGATAGGGATATCACTGAAGTGGAATCCATAGTAAGCAACGACAGAAACAGAAAGCTCCTCTAATCAAGGTCACTGATGTCTTTTTTATTTATTTATTTACCTTTATTTAACCAGGCAAGTCAGTTTAGAACAACTTCTTATTTTCAATGACGGCCTAGGAACAGTGGGTTAACTGCCTGTGCAGGGGCAGAACGACAGATTTGTACCTTGTCAGCTCAGGGATTTGAACTTGCAACCTTCCGGTTACTAGTCCAACGCTCTAACCACTAGGCTACCCTGCCGCGCCACGTCTTCCCTGACTTTTGCTTTGCATGCGAAATCTGGGTTGATAGCCTTTGAGTTAATTAATGTAGTGTGAATTTCCATAATGACATGACATTAGGAGTCCTCACTATACACAGTACTCAGCAGCCTTCCCTTCCTTTCACTTCCTCCCTCCACTTCCCTTCACATGCTGATACAGACAAACAAAGCCATCTGCATGTTTCGTAAGCACCAACCAGGGGAGAGGAAGGCTGTGCCATCCATGTGAACACAAGCAGCCCTAATGAGAACAAAGTAGCCGACAAATCCATCCTGAAATTGGAACCTAGAACCTAAAAGGGTTCTTCGACTGTCCCATTAGATGAACCCTTTGAAGAACCCTTTTTGGTTCCAGGTAGAAGAACCCTTTTGAGTTACAGGTAGAACTCTTTCCACAGAGGTATTTAACCCCAAATAGTTGTACCTGCAACCAAAAAGGGTTCTCCTATGAGGACAGCTGAATAACCTTTTCGGATGTATTTTTTCTAGTAGTGTACATCAGAATTCCCTGTGTTACCCAAGGCACATTGTTACCTCAAATATTACCTCTGACCATTGTCACCAAAGCTTTCGTTCCGCAACATGGCCGCTCTGTTTCACGTGTCAGTTAAATTTCACACATACAGCGATGTTGATGCTTCTATTGAACATTTATTGCCAAAAAAGAAGAAAAGAAACAAGAACAAATCTTGTCCTTTCTTTCCGAACCCCTCGGCGGTATTATTGTGTACCTATTCAGCAGTGTTCCATTCAAAGAGCCGGGTTGTGATAGGATCATGCATTATTAAACAAAAGGCAGACAACAAGCACAATGTTAATTAGAAAATGGGGAGATATTGCCAGGCAGTGGAGGAGGAGAGGAATAAAGAAAGAGAGGGAGGGTTGATGAGTTGTCGTTCTCTCTCCCCTGATTCTTATCACTCCCTGAAAAGGTTGATAGAGGGAGGGAAACAACGGAGAGAGGGATTCTCTGTAGAATGGCCAACCCGTTTAGTGTCTTCTTCTACTGCATGTGGGAGCTACGTGTCTCAAACAATGACTAGTGATTTATTTCAGAGCTTTTTTTATCCTGCTGTATGAAATGTCAAACAATGTTTGATAAAAGACACTTGGGCTCATTATTTTGTTAAAACATCTTGAGATGACTGTTTGATGATCAACAGACGTGAACACATTATTGTAGCATCAGCATCCTTCTCCCTCGATCCCTTTCCCCGGCCATGCTGCGGTGGTCTTGACCCTGAAGGCATGCTGTTATAGAAGCAAATTCCATCTACAATGACACATTCTGTGTTAGCGTGCTAACTTAGCGTGCTAGTATATCCACTATATGACCCAAACTAATGGGAACCAAATCCTAGCATGAGCATTATATTAATGCAACTGTTGAAAATAAAAAATTGGCATGGGATAAAAACAATACCCCATAACCAACCTTGACTCATCTTTCATGCATGTTGCCTCAGTTTTGCTTCAACACATCAATTGGGTTTCAAGGGGTTCTTTATGTTCATGAATAGCATGCAATGCTTTTCCCATCTTATAAAATGGATTACATGGAAACAGTTGTTGTTCTTCCCCCAAAAAACAAAGCGGCCACAAAAATACCAAGCCCAACTATTAAGTCAACCCCTTCCTTAATTGTGTGTACACACGCAAAGACAGAACTCTTGCAATGCCACTATATTGGGGCTAAATCAAAAGCTTCACACTGTACTGCCCAAGTAGTATGCCTCACAGAGCAAAACAAACACGATGTTTCCCTTGATTAAACGGTCCCTTTCAATGCCCTGTCATAAACAATGCAGTCATTTCATAGTCCACAACCACAAGTAAAACATGCCAGGTTTTTTAACTCCAGCAAGGTAAAGCTGTGTTTTTAGATGTTTTATACAGTATCTTGTATCCAGATGCCACGCTAGAGGTAAGAGTCAAACGCTCAAGGACTCTATAATTAAGGCCAAACCGCTGTACCATGGCCGAGCGCTCACCCGCCTATTTCAACCGAGAGGTCAAACGGCATCTCCACAGAGGGCATAGGGTATTCCTCACCCTCCCCATCTACCCATTTCAACAGAAATATGACTTCAATAGAGTTGAGAAAAAGGCTACATGAAAAATTATTCGCACCAATTCAACAATAATAATAATAATAAGGTGGCCCCTGGGTTATTGCTATGTGTCATATGATTGGAGTTAAAATGTCTCCCGTTGGAACACTCGACAAAGGCATAACTTCCCCTAGCAACCGTCCGCCCACCTGTCAAAAAGGGTGCGGGCTAAGTCAGAGTGGCAGGCCATGAGCTTGGGATGCTGACTGCACTTATTATGCATGACACATGCAGCAGTTATTTATCTCTCATTCCAACAAAATCTTCTTCCTCTGTTCTCTGCCTCTCTGATTCACTCTACTTTCTCTCCCTCTGTCTTTCACTGTCATTCCTCTGCCCTTCTCTGTGTCTTTTCTCTCTCTCACTCGCTCATACCTCCTGTCTCAATCCTGCCGCTGTACTCTGTTTCCTCTCTTTCCATCGCTCCCTCCATCTCTCTCTCACTTTGATTTAGGACTGGCGTCTGGGACGTTTCTCACGCATCGCCCCAGATCAGCGGGCATGTGTAATAACATCCCTCAAGCTAAGCTAAGCTATGCCCTCAAGTGCAGCCTCCACATGAAAGCTTCTGACAAACCGCGGCTTAGAGAAACTTATTTACCCCCCCCCCCCCTCCTTCCGACCTCAGTCAAACAAGCCTCCCACGCTCATAAATTGCGTTTTCAGAGATGCTCGTCCCACCCGAGTTACTCTGTTGTCTCCATGTTTATTCGAACGTCAGAGGTGTTTGTTTATGCCGTGGCTAGCGGCTAATCACTAAAGGGCTAACAACAAGCTAGCATCCTCTCTAGCGTCCCACTCTTTGTTGTTATGAGTGACGCCTTCCAACACAAGACACTGAGATAAGCTTATTGGGTTCGGGTGACATTTCCTGCGCCAGTAATTGGGTTTAAAAGCACCTGCTGTGTCTGGAAGAAGGAAGCAATGGTGATCTTGTCGCTGCATCGTGTCCCCAGGTGCGGGTACAGGAAATGCCAAAGCCATTTCACCTTCACAGCAGGAGTTTGAACTTTGAGAAGCCTCCAAATAAAGTTTGTCCGAAGGGAGTTGTGTTTGTTTACCTAATCCCCAAAGGTCACTGACAAAGTAAACCCATAGATATGTCTAAGAGTTGCTTAACTTGTGCAATGTATCCATCTGTGGTTATAGCTCTGTAGGGAGAATTTATGCAGGTTGGTATTTGTGTCATGACTTACCCTGGAGACAGCTCTGCGGAGGGGTCACTAGCTGACACAGCCACAAAGTCATGAAATCTGATTTTATACCTAACCTTACAAACACTGCTAACCCTAATGCCAAACCCTGACCTTAATTTAAGACCATAAAGCAATTTTTACAATATAGCCCATTTTGACTTTGCAGCTGGCCTATCTAGTTCCGCCTTCAGGGTAAAATTCATGACAATAAACATCAACCTGCAGAGTTTAGATAAATACAACAGTTTTAACAAGCTGGTGTTTGCCCATATAGCTGCAAGAAAAACTAACAATGGAATACTGTATATTCTCAGTTTACTATAATGATCCTATGTGACTATCTAGCCCTCCCTCCCTCCCTCCCTCCCTCCCTCCCTCCCTCCCTCCCTCCCTCCTCTTCTTCATCTAGCAAATTTTCCCTGTGCCTCTTACCTTGTCTTTTTCACTTTCTTTCTCTCTTACCCACAGTAAAACACCTCTTGTTCTTTTTTAACGCTTCCCTCGCTCTTACTCTCTCCCTGCATCTCTCTCTCCCCGCCCCTCATCTAATCCGTTATCCCCGTCTCACAGCAGCTGTTAGGTTCAGATGGATGGTCCCCCAGTACACGACCTTGACCACCAGACTGGTGAGTGATTATCCCAGTGCCCTGTTGGGCTGCTCCCCTGCACACTGGCATACAGAGTCAAACACACACACACACACAGACACTCTCTCTCTCTCTCTCACACACACACACACACACACACACACACACACACACACCTAAGCTTCAGGGGTAAGCATCAGGGACACTAGGGGGGGAATATCATCACCACAACACTCTACATCTGTGACTGCTTGTTTGTATTTCTGCTGGCCTTGATTACATTGGCCAACACATGGTTAATTCAATCATATAGAAAACTTGAATGCCTCTGAGGGCTCCCCCATGCACTTGAGGGGCCACGAGTTTGTGTGCTGTCTCGATGCTGACGATTTAGAAGTGCATAGTGTGTCGTGCTCGTGTCGCCGCCGTCCACTGAAGGACACTTCTGTATGAGTGCCGTGTTTCACGTAGAAAGGAACTCATTACCGTGTAAATGTGATGCATTCAAGTGCCCATTGTATGAGAGGGAGAAAACAGTAGACTCAGCAGCCGCCAACCTGGAAACAGTGGGATTCAATTTACGCCGCATGAACAGGGGAGGGCCAAATCATGTTACATATTATGAACAAGAAAACAGGGGAGAGGGAGCTGAGAAGGAGGGAGCAGGCAGAGAGAGTGAGGTGGGAATAGAGAGAGAGGAGGACAACAGAGAGTGGAGGGTGGAGAGTGGTGGAATGAGACTGAGAGGGAGAGGAGGACAACAGAGAGCGGAGGGTGGAGAGTGGTGGAATGAGACTGAGAGGGAGAGGAGGACAACAGAGAGTGGAGGGTGAGAGTGGTGGAATGAGACTGAGAGAGAGAGGAGGACAACAGAGAGCGGAGGGTGGAGAGTGGAGGAATGAGACAGGGAGAGAGGAGGACAACAGAGAGTGGAGGGTGGAGAGTCCTAGGCACACTAGAGCAGTCTGGAGGTGTCGTTTTCCGAAGCCGGGTGATGACGGGTTGGACAAATTTGCGATGGTCGGAGTACGAGAACGTGTATGGGCTTCAAGATCCTCTGTTTCCTGCAACATGCATGTATACACAATCTCTCGTTCTCTCTCTCTGTGTCACACACACACACACACACAGTCTCTGCACCATACGCTCCGGGCATCTTGACATCTACCCCCCACCCAGCCACGATCTGTGGGAGGATGAATAATATCACTTCCGAGAGAGGAGAGAGAGGGAGGGACATAGAGAAAGTAAGAGAGAAAAGGATGAGGAGGGAGAGAGAAGACGGAGAGAGAGGATAGAAAGAAAGATGTAGAGAGAAAAAGAGGGATGGTGGATGGAGATAGAGACACAGAGCACAAAGAGAGAGAGGGGGGGAGTGAGAGGTAGAGAGACCATTCCCACCCCCCTGCCCCTGCTCTCATGCAGTTTTATGGAAAAGACAGAGGCCATGAGAGTAGGAGTGTTCCTCTGAATAGACAAAACAGCCCTCCTCTGTGACTAGCGTGGCAGAAATCAACTGAAAAACACTGCAATTGCATGAGTTCCTACTTCATAGACCAGACCCTAACTCCCAATGCAGTTTTCATAGGAACACAACAAGTCATTCCTTTTCTCCCATACAACCAGTTCACCGTTCATCACTTTGAATATCAAGGTATTTTGCCACAGTGACATTTTATCCGCATTTGTACCAAAGCCGGGGCTTGCTTTAGATAAGAAAAAGCATTAGTTAAGCATACACAGAGGATGTAAAGAAAAGCCTAAGGTGTACACGCTGCTCTCAAGGGCAATGTCGTTATTAAAATGCTAAAGTATCTCCCATTTTCTAAACGTTAATTTACGTGATATACCCTGAGATAAATGTGACGGTACATTATATGCGCGGGAGCATTTGAACTATGGCAGGGAGGGTGTATCCCTCAACCCATATCCCCTCAATTAGCTTTAGCATAAATATATATCGTATTAAACCTTTAGCGGTATGGCTAATGTTTCTACCTCCCACAAGCCCATTTCACGTTGTACCGGCAGCTCTTGACTTGATTCAATGTTGTGTGTTTTGCACGTTTATGCACGTTGTTTCGTGCCCAACTCCCAAGAGACTAGAGACGCACGGTTATCGGTCTGTTGGATGCCACATGGCTACCCAGTCTGGCTTGACATGAGTATAAAGAGGATTATGACTGCTAATGTTTTGTCATGAATCATATTTGATTAAATAAAAAAAAACACACACACACACACACACACACACACACACACACACACACACACACACACACACAGCAGAAGTCTGTAACTGACACAATAGACCTATTAGCAAAACACAAGCTTATCAGAGTGCGTTATGTGAGAGAGCTGCCAAGACGGCTGTTGACTGGGCATCAAATATTACCACGAATATTAGGCGACTTTGTTGAATTAGGCAACAGAGCAATGAAGCCGTGTTGCTCCTTTTGCTCGCTTCAAAGAACATCCTAGGAGGCGATGAAACGTACTTGAACATTTCTACTATTTTACCTGTGGTGGATTTTGCAGGACTCATTTGTTCAGAAATATCCTTTGATGTGTATTTTAGCGAGTCATTTCAATAAAAACACTATATTTATGGATGATTTTAGACCTCCTTTGGACAAATGTTAGCTACAGTTCCCACAGACTGTGGGAGTGACATGTGCTTTCTTACCTTGCGGACCTAGTGCTACACACATTGCCGTGAGGACTGAACACAGGCAGGAGTGAACAACTGTCAACAGTGACCTAATCTGTTATACAACGGTCTACGTTAGCAAGAATCAAGAATATCTAAATTTAATGCCAAGCCCATTTAACTGATGGCCTATTGTGGTACTAGAACACAACACTGTTTTTATGACTTTCAAAAGGACTGAATAAGACCCTTTCTTCTCCCCCAGTTTCGAGATGAAATTAAATCAAATCTCAGTTCGGTTTGCAAAGACAAATAAAAGCCAGCACGGAAGCAATTTGACCCACTACCTCTTCTCCCAGTGCATTTCCAATGACAACGTACATATCTACTTTAAAAGCACATTTCTGTCTCTATTACTTTAAATCATTTTAGATGGAGGCTGTGGTTGTCCCCGTACCAGTTTGATGTTTGTTTTGATAGTTTTCACCCTGATTAATATAGGCATATGTCTCCAGCTTATGAAAACATGATAAGCCCTACCAATTTTTATCTTCCCAGTCACATTTGCAAAAACAGCACATTTGAAATGAATGTTTGATAAGTGCCTATTCCTACACTGGCATTTCTCCATTTACCAGAGAAACGCTGGCTGTTAGCTTATTTTCTTATTTTCACACACACACACACACACACACACACAGAGACAGACAGACAGACAGACAGACAGACAGACAGACAGACACAGAAACACACACACATACAAACAAACACACACGCAGACAAACAAACACATAGACAAACAAACACACACATAGACAAACAAACACACACATAGACAAACAAACACACACATAGACAAACAAACACACACATAGACAAGTCGGCACTGTCACGACACCAGCATCTTGACTCCGATACCGATACCAGGTGAAATATTAGATTTTTGTATGCATTAATTATACCAATTATACAATATAATTATACAATTTTATATTTTTTTTTTTTTACCAATCTAACTACATAACAACATAATGGGAATAATTTTTTGGAATGGTAAATCTCTAGTCTATTGATACTGGTTAAATCAAGATGTAGCCTAGGCCTCCTCGTTAAATGCATGCACACACACACACAAAACACTGGTACTGAACCGTTTTTCCTGTTCTAGTATAAAACAAGTGCCGGAGTTTCGATATACCGAGCAACACTAAGTGCATCATCACAACTAGCAGAGCCTCCTTCCCAAGAGTTTAAATTACCATTAACTGACTGTCTACATCTTGTCATTAACATGGCTGCCTGTGACAAGAGTGCTAAAGCGGCATCTGAAGCTCCCATTGGTAGAGCCCGGACCCACCTTACCCGCCCAAGTGACATCTGAAGCTCCCATTGGTAGAGCCCGGACCCACCTTACCCGCCCAAGTGACATCTGAAGAGAGATAGGACCCATGAATAGAGGATTAGCTACTGCATAATTACTTATTTAAAGATCCTAATTAAGAATTTAATTTAGAGTCGCTGCCAGAGAGATTCTGCCACTGAGGTACTACAGGGAAAAGGTGTGTTTGTGTGTAAGTGAGTGTGTGTGTTTACGATACATTGATGTCATTTAGCAGATGCCCTTCTTCAGAGACGCTAACAAGCACTACAACATATAGTACAGTAGGCCTGCTAGGGACACATAAACATCTTTAATAACTTCAAAGCTTCATGTATGACCCTTTTGCGATGAGACGTACAGATGTATTATCTAAATGTGATCACTCTTTTGTTGATGATCATGTTCCTGTGCCGCAGGAAATACAGACGAGCTTGGTGATTTGAATAAATTCACTGAAAACCGCAACTAACACACGGTTAAATTAACAGTATTGCACTTTTCATGCCGTCTCAATTTGAACAGCTAATAGCCTAACCACAAATCAAGGAACATTACGGACTAAACGTTCAAATCTTGTTGCTGTCGGATTATCTTGCTTCGACAATACAGGTCAATTTAAGATCCTACATCTGTACTGTTACGTTTACGATGAGGGGCATCATTAAAGGTCATGGTCGTAACCAGTGTGGGATGTGTCTGTAATTACCAGCTGTGGTTCAATCGCCTAATATCATCCACCTAGAAAATGCACTCATAAGACAATGCCAACCATTCCAAAAGGTTACTACACAATTCATAACTTGGCTCACAAACTTGTTTTAGTTGTCAGAACTCGCTTGTCTCTTGTCAGACTGCAGACAAATGCTGAAATTAATTAGCTATGCATTCTCTTTCTCATAATGCAGCCCAGCATCGTGATGTATTGCCTTTCAACTTTTCCTTTTGTTTCATGTACGGGAAGGCATTGTTATGTGTGTGGTAACGCCTCGCTAAACCCCTGCTGTTTAGTCGGTTGTAATTAGCCGAGGAAAGTTGTGCTAAGGCCATGCAAATTATGCTCTACTTTTATGATTGAAATGCTGCTTCTTTCACCTGCATGTTTGTTTTTGATTATTGTTAGACTGCAATACTGTATATACAGTATTGGTCACAGATACCTTTAAAAAAAGGTAGGGGCATGGATCAGAATCCAGCCAGTATCTGGTGTGACCACTATTTGCCTCATGGAGAGCAAAACATCTCCTTCACATAGAGTTGATCAGGCTGTTGATTGTGGCCTGTGGAATGTTGTCCCACTCCTCTTCAGTGGCTGTGCAAAGTTGCTGGATATTGGCGGGAACTGGAACACGCTGTCGTACGCGTCGATCCAGAGCAACCCAAACATGCTCAATGGGTGACATGTCTGGTAAGTATGCAGGCCATAGAAGAACTGGGACATTTTCAGCTTCCAGGAATTATGTACAGATCCTTACAATATGGGGCCGTGCATTATCATGCTGAAACATGAGGTGATGGCGGCAGACGAACGGCACGACAATGGGCCTCAGGATCTCGTCACGGTGCAAATGGGTTTGTTGTCCGTAGCTTATGCCTGCCAATACCATAACCCTACAGCCATCGTTGACATCACCTACAGCACGTTGACATCAGCAAACCTTTATTTCAGCACATGAAACCAACACTTTACATGCTGCTTTTATGTTTTCGTTCAGTGTAGTTAGACAAAGACACCACAGAGAACGTTTGGAGCTACTGTGTGGAGTGTCAGTCATACTGTATAGCATTGTTGTTGGAAGCTAGGAGAAGTCAAAACATTTTCCCTCTGCTGATGAAATGAAGTGATTCCAATACGGGAAACTGCGTATACACATCATTTCACAGCGTCCCTGACAATCCGTTCAACCCCAGACAAAAAAAGAAAAAGAGCAAACAAGCTAATGACGCTAGCATTGTCAGCCATCAAAGTTGTCCTTTTATCTCTCGCTCTGCGTGTCAGCCACATCCATTTCCAGCGCTGCAACCAAAACAAATGGGTCAGACAAGGGAGGGAGAAACAAGAGGAAATGTATATTTTTTGTTATCTCTTGAACAGGAGCAACGATAACACAATTATTGGACGTGATGGCTGGCCTCTGAAGCTTGATCTGATGTGTTTCTCGTGGTGGAGTTGCGATTGTAAAACCGCAGTCTTTACCTGCACATCAAAAACAGCTTCTATCTGCAGAATCGCTAACATCCAAAAAGTAATTGTGACAGCTCAAAAAAGGTTGTGGACAAAGTCAATTGAGGATGCTATAGTTGTCATTTATCCAAAAGGTTGAGTGTGGTGGAATACATTGTTCCAGACCCTCATTCACTCCACACCAGTAAAACGGTAAGATTCACAATCATAAAGAACACCAAAAAATTGCAAACTTTTACTCTACCTCTCTCTTCTTTCAAAAGAAGAGAGAGGTTGACACAGTTAGACCCGGGACTGGTATACATACAGAGGCCTCTGAGAGAATGGCTGGGTAAGGAGAGGTACAGTGAGAGAATGCTTGAGCCCCTGATCTTTCCACTGTAGTCGTATCATTGGGGGAGAATACACAGTCTGCAGTTTGCTGATGAACAATTTGACCTGATTTCAGGCCTGGCTACCCGCATGTCCCTCCACTAAAAATCCTCAGTCTTTCTATCTCTCTCTTGCTCCTCTCTCCCTATCTATCTCTCTGGGACTACCAGAAAAAGAGATATCTCAGGGGGACAGTCAGGGCATTGGCCAGTCGCTGGCAGTTAGCCTGCGTGTGATTGAGGTGTCACTAACTTGCAGCAGCATTGGGGAAACAGGAGCACTCGGAATGGCTTGGGGCTGCTAGCAGATGCTAACTGCTACTACGACTAAACTGTCCCTCCTCCTGGGGTTTCATAAACGTTCAACAATGGGGACTGGTGTTGAGAAGATGCCAAGGTGCTCAGGGGCATAGTGACACTCTGATTTCACAAGTTTTAGATGATGTCCTTGCACCCTGTTGGCCACAGCAAAGAATAGGCCAAATATATGAAGGGTGAGACCCAAACAAGCATGCAAGCAGTATGTGCAGTGTGTGTTCCATTGCACAATTAAAGGTGAGAGGTGAAAACTGGGAACTAATCAAACTCAACACGCCTTTGCCTTTTGAGGTTTCGTAACATGGTGTGTTGACGAAGGAGCAGTTTAACAGCGAAGTCAGACACGATAACAGTTCAACAAATCTGATATCCCTCTTGGGTATATTTGACCTTTTGATAGTCAGATATGTTCCTCACTGATCACAAAATCACCAGAAAATGCCTTATTTTGTCAAAGTCCCCTTCTCCTCACCTGTTAAGAAAAAATCGGTCTCAGTTAGCACTTGACAAGCTGCCTATCACCCATCTGACCTTAAACATCAGAAACAAACTGTCCCAATGCCGCATGTGGCTCAACTGACGACTGTATGGCAACAAAGTGTCTGAAACATTCACCTATGCCTCATTTCTCCTGTTAGCTCTCGCTTCCTTTTTTTTCTTGATGTGAGAGACAAATAATGGTTCATCTCTTCACCTCAAAGGTGGTTTTCTCGCCACACGGCAATGGCTGACTGGCTGCCGTCTGTTTGTTTTGGGGAGGAGCCAGTCTTATCCTAATCTCTGGCTTTAAACTTTGCAGACTAACTCCTTCGCCTTTGTTGTTCTTACAAGGAGCTTGGCAAGGTGACAATAAGCTTCAAAGGTCTGAAATGTATTCATGCACATAAATGGCAGATTGGCAAGGAGAACGCAGGCTCCATAATCTCTAAGCAGGGGAAGAACTGAACTCTTTGTGAGTGTTTGTCTCCGCATATGTGTGTTTACACCTGTGTGTATGTCTGTGTTTGTAAACGCCTGTGTGTTTTCATGGGTGTCTGTGTGTGTGTGTGTGTGTGTGTGTGTGTGTGTGTGTGTGTGTGTGTGTGTGTGTGTGTGTGTGTGTATTGCTGATTATAACATACGCCCCTCCAACCCCTTGACTATGACAGAGATTGCCCTGTAATGGCCACAAGACTGAGGGCTTCACCTAGGGACTGCCTGCTAGAGGCTATGACGTTTACTTTTGTGTGTAGCGGGCATTTACCAGGGGAGGAGTGTGTGTTGTAATGCTGATGTTGCAATAGAGTGTTCCTATGATGTCATTTTGAGGTGATTGAGGTGAACCTTAAAATAGTTGTATTTTCTATCTGCTACCATTAAATGCCATCATAACCAAAGGCTACTTTCTGATTGAACATTTTAAAGCAGTGCTTAAGGAAGGTCTATTCCTGGCAAATGCCCATTCAATTCTAAACAGGGTACATTTTAAGCAATCATAAAGTTGCATTTGCAAGCATATACACTAAAACTGGACAGAACCGGACCATTATGAATGTCACATGAAATCCATAATATCCATATCATAAGGATGTATCCATAATATCATAACATAGTGATGTATCCATAACATAATGATGTATCCATAATATCATAACATAATGATGTATCCATAAAATCATAACATAGTGATGTATTCATAACATAATGATGTATCCATAATATCATAACATAGTGATGTATCCATAACATAAGGATGTATCCATAAAATCACAACATAGTGATGTATCCATAACATAACGATGTATCCATAATATCCATAACATAAGGATGTATCTATAATATCCATAACATAAGGATGTATCCATAATATCAAAACATAGTGATGTATCATTAACATAGTGGTGTATCCATAACATAATGATGTATCCATAATATCACAACGTAGTGATGTATCCATAACATAAGAATGTATCCATAATATCCATAACATAAGGATGTATCCATAATATCGTAACATAGTGATGTATATATAACATAGTGATGTATCCATAACATAAGGATGTATCCATAATATCATAACATAGTGATGTATCCATAACATAAGGATGTATTCATAATATCATAACATAATGATGTATCCATAACATAACGATGTATACATAATATCATAACATTGTGATGGATTCATAACATAAGGATGTATCCATAATATAAGGATGTATCCATAACATAGGGATGTATCCATAATATCATAACATAAGGATGTATCCATAATATAGGGATGTATCCATAATATAGGGATGTATCCATAATATAGGGATGTATCCATAATATCATAACATAAGGATGTATCCATAACACAAGGATGTATCCATAATATCCATAACATAAGGATGTATCCATAATATCCAAAACATAACAATGTATCCACAATATCCATAACATAACGATGTATCCATCATATCCATAACATAATGATGTATCCATAATATCCATAACAAAAGGATGTATCCATAATATCCATAACATTAGGATATATCCATATCATAATGATGTATCCATACTTTCCATAACGTAACGATGTATCCATAATATACATAACGTAACGATGTATCCATCATATCCATAACATAATGATGTATCCATAATATCCATAACATAAGGATGTATCCATAATATCCATAACGTAACGATGTATCCACAATATCACGATGTATCCATAATATCCATAACGTAACGATGTATCCATAATATCACGATGTATCCATAATATCCATAACGTAACGATGGATCCATAATATCACGATGTATCCATAATATCCATAACACAACAATGTATCCATAATATCCATAAGATTAGGATGTATCCATAATATCCATAACATAAGGATGTATCCATAATATCCATAACATAATGGTGTATCCATAATATCAAAACATAGTGATGTATCATTAACATAGTGATGTATCCATAACATAATGATGTATCCATAATATCATAACATAGTGATGTATCCATAACATAAGGATGTATTCATAATATCATAACATAATGATGTATCCATAACATAACGATGTATACATAATATCATAACATTGTGATGTATCCATAACATAATGATGTATCCATAATATCACAATGTAGTGAGGTATCCATAACATAAGGATGTATTCATAATATCATAACATAATGATGTATCAATAACATAACGATGTATACATAATATCATAACATTGTGATGTATCCATAACATAATGATGTATCCATAATATCACAATGTAGTGAGGTATCCATAATATAAGGATGTATCCATAACATAAAGATGTATCCATAATATCATAACATAAGGATGTATCCATAACACAAGGATGTATCCACAATATCCAAAACAAAACAATGTATCCATAATATCCATAACATAACGATGTATCCATCATATCCATGTCACAATGATGTATCCATAATATCCATAACATAATGATGTATCTATAATATCCATAAAATAATGATGTATCCATAGTATCCATAACAAAAGGATGTATCCATAATATCCATAACATTAGGATATATCCATATCATAATGATGTATCCATACTTTCCATAACGTAACGATGTATCCATAATATCCATAACGTAACGATGTATCCATCATATCCATAACATAATGATGTATCCATAATATCCATAACATAAGGATGTATCCATAATATCCATAACATAAGGATGTATCCATAATATCCATAACGTAACGATGTATCCATAATATCACGATGTATCCATAATATCCATAACACAATGATGTATCCATAATATCCATAAGATTAGGATGTATCCATAATATCCATAACATAATGATGTATCCATAACATAAGGATGTATCCATAATATCATAACATTGTGATGTATCCATAATATCCAAAACATAACAATGTATCCATCATATCCATAACATAACGATGTATCCACCATATCCATAACATAATGATGTATCCATAATATCCATAACAAAAGGATGTATCCATAATATCCATAACATTAGGATATATCCATATCATAATGATGTATCCATACTTTCCATAACGTAACGATGTATCCATAATATCCATAACGTAACGATGTATCCATCATATCCATAACATAATGATGTATCCATAATATCCATAACATAAGGATGTATCCATAATATCCATAACATAAGGATGTATCCATAATATCCATAACGTAACAATGTATCCATAATATCACGATGTATCCATAATATCCATAACACAACGATGTATCCATAATATCCATAAGGTTAGGATGTATTCATAATATCCATAACATAATGATGTATCCATAATATCCATAACATAAGGATGTATCCATAATATCCATAACATAAGGATGTATCCATAATATCCATAACATAATAATGTATCCATTATATCCATAACATAATGATGTATCCATAATATCCATAACATAAGGATGTATCCATAATATCCATAACATAATGATGTATCCATAATATCCATAAAATAATGATGTATCCATAATATCCATAACAAAAGTATGTATCCATCATATCCATAACATAATGATGTATCCATAATTTCCATAACATAAGGATGTATCCATAATATCCATAACGTAATGATGTATCCATAATATCCATAACATAAGGATGTATCCATAATATCCATAACATAATGAAGTATCCATAATATCCATAACATAATGATGTATCCATAATATCCATAACAAAAGGATGTATCCATCATATCCATAACATAATGATGTATCCATAATATCCATAACATAAGGATGTATCCATAATATCCATAACGTAACTATGTATCCATAATATCACGATGTATCCATAATATCCATAACGTAATGATGTATCCATAATATCACGATGTATCCATAATATCCATAACACAATGATGTATCCATAATATCCAAAAGATTAGGATGTATCCATAATATCCATAACATAATGATGTATCCATAATATCCATAACATAATGATGTATCCATAACATAAGGATGTATCCATAATATCATAACATTGTGATGTATCCATAACACAAGGATGTATCCATAACATAAGGATGTATCCATAATATCATAACATAAGGATGTATCCATAATATCCAAAACATAACAATGTATCCATCATATCCATAACATAACAATGTATCCATCATATCCATAACATAATGATGTATCCATAATATCCATAACATAATGATGTATCCATAATATCCATAACAAAAGGATGTATCCATAATATCCATAACATAATGATGTATCCATAATATCCATAACATAACGATGTATCCATAATATCCATAACAAAAGGATGTATCCATAATATCCATAACATTAGGATATATTCATATCATAATGATGTATCCATAATATCCATAACGTAACGATGTATCCATAATATCCATAACGTAACGATGTATCCATCATATCCATAACATAATGATGTATCCATAATATCCATAATATCACGATGTATCCATAATAACCATAACGTAACGATGTATCCATAATATCACGATGTATCCATAATATCCATAACGTAACGATGTATCCATAATATCCATAACGTAACGATGTATCCATAATATCCATAACATAATGATGTATCCATAATATCCATAACATAACGATGTATCCATAATATCCATAACATAAGGATGTATCCATAATATCCATAACGTAACGATGTATCCATAATATCACGATGTATCCATAATATCCATAACGTAACGATGTATCCATAATATCACGATGTATCCATAATATCCATAACGTAACGATGTATCCATAATATCCATAACACAACGATGTATCCATAATATCCATAACATAAGGATGTATCCATAATATCCATAACGTAACGATGTATCCATAATATCACGATGTATCCATAATATCCACAACACAACGATGTATCCATAATATCCATAAGATTAGGATGTATCCATAATATCCATAACATAATGATGTATCCATAATATCCATAACATAAGGATGTATCCATAATATCCATAAGATTAGGATGTATCCATAATATCCATAACATAAGGATGTATCCATAATATCCATAACATAATGGTGTATCCATAATACCCATAACATAATGATGTATCCATAATATCCATAACATAACGATATATCCATGATATCCATAACATAACGATGTATCTATAATAGTCCACATGTTCCTGTCAGGGATGGTCCTGTAGCTAACATCATTCATTAACGTGTTCCTATGACATCTTGGGTACGTCACAATATTCTCTCTTAACAGCATTGGTGTAGGCATGGGTGATTTTCCATATACAGTACCAGTCATTTTCTTTCAAATCCATGAAGGGAAGCGAACAGGTACACACTTCGGGAGAAAGGAGAGATTGGGACAAAGCCCTGAATCACAAGCCATTATGATCCTCCAGTCCTCCTCAGCCTCTGGGTGTCTAACCCTGTGTGGACTGCCCAGCCTCTGTGTTCTAAAGCCAATCCGACTGGGGCCAGAGGCATGATCAAGCTCAATCTCACCCCTCTGCACTCTCTATCTCCCATCTACATGGGGGACATCCATCTTGATTTCTGCCGAGTGCCCCAAAAAAAAAGAGGAAGGGAAAGAGAAAGGGGGGAGAAAGGGAGATAGAGGTAGACGGCCTCCCAGATAAGGATGAGGAGAGGATCGGAGGAGAGGATCTTGGGAGTTTAGCCCCAAAGTGAGGGTGAGAGGAACTTCATCTTCATCTAATTACTGGGCTAGTTTCAGGGAAGGGAGATCTGTGAGCGTTTATGGAGGCTTGAGTGCGGTGTTACAGGCTCATGTGAGATGTGAACGCAGACAGACACACAAATACACACAAACAGACAGACAATCGGCTCCCTCTCACACAAACAGAGAACCACCCCACATACACAATCAGAAACACGCATGCACGCACGCACGCACACATACACACACCCTCTCTCTCTCACACACAGACACTCGCAGGGGCCAGGGCCGAGCGCCATAACAGCCCAATGAAATATATTCCGATTAGAAAGTTGTCGCATTACTCCCCCGCCCGGATGATAAATACGCCGTTAGCACCGCCATTAATCTTCTAGCCATCCGCTGCTGGATGTGACGGAGGGAGGGAGCCTTCTTACGGAGGTAGCGCCTCGGAGTATGACTCTAACATACTGCAAGGAGCTCATATCACTGGGCTGAGGAGTTGGGTTTTCGTGTCACTGCTGAAGAGAGGCTAGTCTAATGTGCTGTTCATTGGGATGATATCTTGTTTCTGTGCAGGATTGTTTGAGAGTATGTTTGGCAAGTGAGGCAGTATTTATGGCGTGTATGTGTGGGAGAGATTTTCATCGTGCTCCCTCTTTCTATGCCCCTCTTTCGCTCCCTCCCTGCCCTTGCTCTCCCTCTTCATCCCTTCTCTGTCTGCCCCGCCCATCTCTCTCTACCCCTTTAATCTGCACCCATCACCCTCTCTCTCTTCTCCATCCCTCTCGCTCTCTCTGTCATAGAGGGTTTACTGATGCATTAGCCTGTGAAAGGCAGATCCTAAGTGAGCATTGTCTTGGTAATGTGTGCCATCCATTAAACACTAGGACTGGACAGCACCTCTATGTGTGTGTGTGTGTGTGTGTGTGTGTGTGTGTGTGTGTGTGTGTGTGTGTGTGTGTGTGTGTGTGTGTGTGTGTGTGTGTGTGTGTGGTAGCACATCCATTCAGTAAACACTGCCAGAATCCCCAATGGGAGCCCGGACAGACAGTTAATTCCCTCCAATACAAACACCAGCCGAGCGAAAGATCAAAGGTCCAGAGCTGAGGAAATGACATGTAGGTACGGAGGCTGTGGTGTTGTGTATATTTCGAAGCCCCCAATGCTCGCCGGTTACATGTTTGATGGAGTGGGGCTGTGTGTCTTTGAGAGTGCGGCCCACGTCTCTCCGAATAAGCGCGGACCATTCTGATAGAGGTTACTCCCACACATTTTAGATTGCAGGAGGCACTCGATGTTGTGCTCACAGAGTGAATCCAGTCCAAATCAGGGAAAGTGTTACTTTTAGCGCTCAAGCTCTCGTTCCGTGTGAGTCATGGCTATGATTCTCAAAGCAAACATAGATTTTTTTGTTTTGTTGCCCATGGTGTTTGCTTGAATAGAGAAAATAAGTCTAGTAAATATTACATCGCAAAGTTAGTATTGAACTGGATTGTGGGATAGAATTCGATTATATCAATAAGTATGCATTTGTTTCACTTCTATCTGCAGTGGTGTGTATGTGAGCTAAGATGCAGGCTAAAGAGTATTGCTCACGTGCACTATATTATAGGAAATGCATTGAGTATAGGCTACTAAAATAAAAAGCTACCTTGATTCTGGCAAACAGAAAGAGGACTACTCCTTTAGGCCAAGGCGCTGTATGTTTGCTACGGGCAAAATCTTTTTTAATCAATGTATCATACTATCAGCTAAAAAAATGACGACAGCAGTTTAATAGTGTGAAAAAGCCTCTAAAAGAGGCACTTGTTAATAAATGAAACAGTGTTATTATAGCTGTCGACCTATTAGGAATATAAACCCAACTACACATTCCGAACGGTGCCCAGCATATTGGAGTGGCTTTGACATTTACATTTTTTTTTTTTAAAGATATTTGGCCAACACCCAAACGTCTTGCAGAAAATAGATGGTACAAACTGGTAGGGTGAATTAGGGTAGGGTGAGCATCAACCATGGGGCGGCAGGGTAGCCTAGTGGTTAGAGCGTTGGACTAGTAACCGGTAGGTTGCAAGTTCAAACCCCCGAGCTGACAAGGTACAAATCTTTCGTTCTGCCCCTGAACAGGCAGTTAACCCACCCCCTAGGCCATCATTGAAAATAAGTTCTTAACTGACTTGCCTGGTAAAATAAAAAAATAAATGTACCAGCGTGCCTAGGCTTCAGCTCAGAGGTTTAACTGTTGTGTGGCGCAAAGGAGACCTGGATTGAAACCCAGTCAGAAGACTTGAGATGTTCCAGTATAAACTCTTCTGTTTCAGTGTGGGGTGGCTGGGTATCTCTTAGGGGTAATGTAAACAATATAATATCTTCAGATAAGGCCTAATCCCTGGTGATTGTTAGAGTGGGGTAATAAAAATAACTGAGAATGGACCCCCAATAAAACATACAGAAACAGTCCTAGGCAAACACGTACACACACTCCCCACTTGAATTACACCATTTACTGAGTTCCTCAGGCACAATCGCGCTGTGCTCCATAAAACGTGGACTTTAACGACGGCACAATGCTGAAATAAACTTGTTTTACTGCGGCAAACAATGTGATGTGACCTGGAAAGGTTGTATTTTCTACTGGTTAACGACAGTGTTTCAGAGGCCCAGTCTCAACGTGTCCACTAATTACTTGTCTAGGTCTCCCAGCCACGTCCTAATGAAGGCCATATTGGTGGTACGCGTTTATTAGTGGAAGGCTTAGCGTCTAGCGGAAAAGTTGAATCTAGTCACCTAGCTAGCTGGCTACCTGCCACACTCTCCCCTTTGTTAGGCTGCATTGTATGTAACCTCTTTCTGGTCAACATCTTAGTCCATACTGGTGGTACAATCTATACAAAAGTATGTGGACACCTATTCAAATGAGTGGATTCAGCTATTTCAGCCACACTGACAGGTGTATAAAATCGAGCTCACAGCCATGCAATCCCCAAAGACAAACATTGGCAGTAGAATGGCCTTACTGAAGAATTCAGTGACTTCCAACACATCAGTTCGTCAAATTTCTGCCCTGCTAGAGCTGCCCTGGTCAACTGTAAGTGCTGTTATTGTGAAGTGGAAACATTTAGGAGCAACAACGGCTCAGCCGTGAAGTGGTAGGCCACATAATCTCAAAGAACAGGACCGCTGTGTGCTGAAGCGCGTAGTGTGTAAAAATCATCTTTCCTCGGTTGCAACACTGACTACCGAGATCCAAACTAACTCGGGAAGCAACGTCAGCACAATAACTGTTTCTTCAGGAGCTTCATGAATGGCTGAGCAGCCGCACACAAGCGTCAGCTGGAGTGGTACAAAGCTCGCTGCCATTGGACTGTGAAGCAGTGGAAACGCGTTCTCTGGAGGGATGAATCACGCTTCACCATCTGGCAGTCCGACAGACGAATCTGGGTTTGGCGGATGCCATGAGAACGCTACCTGCCTGAATGCGTAGTCCCAACTGTAAAGTTTGGAGGAATAATGGTCAGGGGCTGTTTTTCATGGTTTGGGCTAGGCTCCTTAGTTCCAGTGAAGGGGAATCTTAACGCTACAGCATACTAACCATTCTAGATGATTCCATGCTTCCAACTTTGTGGCAACAGTTTGGGGAAGGCCCTTTCCTGTTTCAGCAAGGCAATGCCCCATGTGCACAAAGCAATGTTACCTGCACCTACCTACAACATTGTGTATTTTGTGAGGATGTGTTCTAGCTATCCCTTTCTGTTTTCTCATGGGTATATTAGGGTTAGATTTGGTTTGCGGTTACTGTTGATTTAATCCTGTTTGTTTGTCTGGAACATACTGCCCGTTCAAGGTCTCTTGCAGCAATAAGTAAACAGTCATGCTGTTTTAAGTATGAATACTAAATCCCCTCAGTTAAATAGAGAAGACAGAGGAAACTCTTGATTAAGACGTCTTTGACAGGGTTTGACATTTCTTCAATGGCCCAATACTGTACAAACAAACATGAAGACACCAGTTAAAAGATAGAGGGGCTTTACATCTCACTCATAGGACTTTGTGAACTATAATCTTTCACAGTACGGGGAAGAAGATATTTTGGGAGAAATGTACTTTGACTTTGACTTTTTATGTGCTTTCATAATCCAGACTCTGCAGAACTTATATCCCAGTTAACTTAATAACTGTGACGCCCATTCTCATAAGTATGCAAATATACAATACAGACATTCTCAGTATTTTTAGTGTGCAATAGGGCATTATGGGTAGAAAAAGTCCCTTACAAAGCAGACTTGGATAAAAATACTTATTGTGGGCCAACTCTTTTCAACATTGTGTTGTTATGGGGCATCTCTATGGAGACGCGGGTCGAAAAAAGCAGCATGCTCGCCTATCACAGCAAATGATATCATCCCAAATCAGAGCGATCGTTCTGCGCTTTCTCTTGTCAATGGCACTTCTTGGAGTGACTTTATTTCCCGCTGTGGTAAATGTTTGAGGGACAGGGGGCCCCGACAGAGCTTGGCAACCATCCCTGCCTCCCGTCTTTTCATTTTGAAAATAATATTGTAAATGGCAAAATGGTACAAAGGTTACGTTATATTGCTTGGGAATATCACCCCCCCCCCACACACACACACACACACTAGTAAACTGGGCCTCCACAGACTGTATGGCGACATGGGTTTGAGAGTCGGCAGAGAAAATTAGAGGGAGGGGAGCCGATGGAGGGGGATTGGTGGGGGTATTAAAGCATTACACTCTGCTGGCTAGCGCCTTATCCCACCACACATTCCAGTGGTGCGCCGTGTGAAACTTTACCACCCCTCCAAGGAGGAAAACGGCATCCGAGCTTGACAAGGGAATGGCAGCAGCAGCGCAGCAACAACGACCCCCTTTGAGGAGGTGTTTCTGGATGAAGCCCCAAGTCCAACAGTCAGCTGTCTGTCTAGGGTCACAGGAGCTGGATGAGGGATGTGTGTGTGTGTGTGTGCAGGGGGTGTTTGCGTGGGGGGATGTGTTAACGTGTGCCCAAGTGTGTACACGCTTCAATGTGCGTACGCTTCATTGTGCTCGCTTCAGTGTATATGTGCTTCAGTGTGCGCACGCTTCAGTGTGTGCGTGCGCGCATCAGTGTACGCGCGCATCAGTGTACGTGCGCTTCAGTGTACGTGCGCTTCAGTGTGTGTACGCTTCAGTGTGTGTACGCTTCTGTGTGTGCGCAAGTGTGTCCTGAACTGAAAGGGATCTTCTTAATCTCCGACAGAGGAGCTGAGATGATGTCTGTGTACAAACAGCTGGGAAATAAATGCCCTCGACTGCCCTTGCACTCATCCCCCTCTCTCTCCATCTCTGTCCCTCTCTCTCTATCCTACCAGGTCAGCCTACTGATGGCTAATAAAAGAAGCGGCCCTTGACTCGGAACAGCTGGCCTCCTGTGATCTAGCTCTGCAAGCGGCTGTTGGACTCTCTGAGTGGAATAGTAAAACGGATAAGAATAGCACAGGGAGAGGGGGGGATAGATGGGCAGGGAGAGAGGGAAGGGAAGAGAGAGGGAAAGAGGGTAGAGAGCGAGAGGAAGAGAGAAGGGTAGGTAATGATGGGGGAGAGAGAGAGTGACGAGAGAAATCAAGAGCGAGAGAGAAGGGAGAGGAGAAAGAGAGAGAAGGAGAGAGAGAGAGAGAGAGAGAGAGAGAGAGGAGAGAGCGAGAGAGAGAGCAAGAGAGAGAGAGAGAGAGAGAGAGAGAGAGAGAGAGAGAGAGAGAGAGAGAAAGAGAGAGAGAGAGAGAGAGAGAGAAAGAGAGAAGACACTAACATACTAAGCCAGAGGAAGGGAGCTCAGTGTCTGTCCTGTTCCTGGCTTTTCATGGACTAACCAGCTAATCAATAGCACTGAGAAGAAGTCTTTCAGCCAGCACGGTGGGCTTTCTATACAGGGAAAAGTGCTGGAGTTGGACCCCATTCTCACACCGAAACCTCAGAGGTGGCAACCCAAAGCACCGGTGACACAGGTGCAATGCCTGTCATTCTAAATGCACCATTAGGGTACTTACATACACGGCTTTAAAAAAGTGTTAGAGCGTGACACCCAATGTCAGGCTTTTGCACCTGTGTCACCAGCGCTTTGTGTCTCAAGGGCTATGGCACGTCATTGTCAAAGTCTGACATGGATGTTGATGGTTTAGTTGTTTTTATATTTGTTGCAGTTTCTTTGACACATGTCAAAATGATGAGACCGTATGTAAGTTGCTGCCTTAACAAGCGAAGGAAAAAGCGGGGCACAAACACCATTGGGTATTGTTCCTAGAAGTCCACCTCTTCTGCTCCCAAATTCTTTAACGTCAACAGGGACAGCTTTTCGTGCGGCATTGGAACTACCAGCCTGGCACTGGATGAACCCCTAAACCCCCCTGAAGCCCCTAAAAGCCCTGCGACCTTCCTTGTCCACATTCCTGTCTCGGGAGACGTGAGAGCACGACCATTCCGGACCCATCCAAAATAACGACACCAGACAGGGATGTAGAGGCCATGTGATGATATAGGAATTAAATGAGGCAGACTTAAATAGCCGGGTGTGTGACCCGCCGTATCTGACCTAGGCCTCGGTTCGTGCTGGTATTCCATACAGATCCCTCCCTAACTTAAGCGATGAGGGGGTTGGGGAGGTTCATGTGTGTGTGTGTGTGTGTGTGTGTGTGTATGTGTGTGTGTGTGTGTGTGTGTGTATGTATGTATGTATGGCATATACAGTAAACCCAGTAGATAGTGATAGCGCCGACTTTCATCCACGTATTCCTATGGAAAACTCCTGATGCCACATGAAGCCGCAAGTACTTGAATTATTGTTGAATGGGGCTGAATGGCACCAAAAAAAAAACACTAAATGGTCCCATGGTGAAAGTGGCCGTAACTAGCAAGGGATAATGATCCATGTAGTGGGTTTCATCCTGCCTGAGAGAGTCAACCGGGAGCCTCCTCGTAGCCGGCCCTTGATTGGTCTGGCAGCACGTGGTCCTGTGAGACGACAAATGTAGTAGTCAGAATGGATCACTATTTAATTAAATATCACAATTTGTAGCAAACTTTAAAATAATTCACAGTGGTGGTCGAACGTGATCAAAATAAACTAATTTTAGAGCCCAAAACAGCTTTCTGGGGCAGACCCGGGCTTTTGGCACCTCCAGGTTTCCACACAGTAGCCGACCAGCAGAGCTTGTGGCTTCACACTCCAGACCGGACTCTGGGGGCCTAGTGTCTGGTAATGAGTGGGGGGTTGTTGGTTATAAAGGACTGCTCCAGATGCTCCCAGAGAGGCTAATACAGCCTGTGCCTGCCTCATTATTAGAACCCACACACATGGCAACCCACACACACGTCCATCCAACATCCACCTCCTCAACTCAACGTCCTGCTGTTTCTATGGTTTTACGGTAGGAAGAACATATGCCTCCCATGCCTAATAAAGGACAGGCAAGCAGGCAGCTAAACAAACACTACACAATATGGGGGAAGTGGGGTTGGGTCAGGAAGTGTTGGTGTTGACCGTCTCTCTCTCCTTCCCTAAATCTAGACCACACTGAGAGGGATTGATTGACAGAATAAGAGCCTAAAGTCATTAGCTTGTAAACTGGGGGAGGCTAGTAAATAAAGGGGCTCTCAATTAACACTCCGTCTTGCCTAATGTGTAGCGCAAACTGACCCGGGAACGTTGCTGAGAGTTGCATCGTGCGTGTTTCTGTTTCTGTGTGTATTTACTGTATGACTATCTGGAGAGTTGATCCATCCAATCAGAGAATCCCGTCTCTAGAAGGATCCACTGTTGAGAGACAAAGTGCCCTCACAAATCCAGGGACCTCATCACTGCCAGTCTATCTGTCGGTGTGTCTGTCTGACCACAAAGCAAGGTCTAATAGGGAAACTAATAGCCTCTGAACAACCAAAACAACTGACGGATGCTGTGCCAGCCGAGGAGAGAGAACGAGAGAGGGAGAGAGAGAGAGAGAGAGAGAGAGAGAGAGAGAGAGAGAACCAAAGAGAGAGAGAGAACAAGAGAGAGAGAGAGAGAGAACCAAAGAGAGAGAGAACCAAAGAGAGAGAGAGAACGAAAGAGAGAGAGAGAGAGAGAGAGAGAGAGAGAGAGAGAGAGAGAGAGAGTGTATGTGTATATGTGTCTGAGAGCTTCCCAAGGTCACTGTTCCTGGACCAGTGTCACAGCAGGGGAAGCGAGACGGTGTGGACAGATGTCAGAAGTGATAAGCGGCGAGGCTGACAAGCTCCGGCTTGACTGTCAGTTACCGCTTTGGTCCCCGGGTCAAACCGGTGGCAAGACCTTGCCAGCGCTCCGCCGTGATGATCCATAGAGCCTGGGGGGTGCAGCAAAATGGCCGCTAACACTATGCTAACACTGTGCTAACACTGTGCTAACACTATGCTAACACTGTGCTAACACTATGCTAACACTATGCTAACACTGTGCTAACGCGTTATCTCAAATCAGATATGACACACGTTATAATGGAAATGCCATATCTAACTGAAAACAGGCTAACTATACACTTTTTGGATCCTCTTGAATTATTTGTGGTCTTCCTTACAGAAAGTGCCATATACAGTTTCTTGATATTTTCTTTCTTGAACATCATAAATACAGCTAGTCTTGTTGTTCAGCGATTCTAGACTCTGTGTTTTTTTAACATCACACTGCTACTGGCAAGGCTATTCTTGTGTCTGTGGTGAGTTATATCTGGCATAGCATTAAATACATAACTTTGCCATATTTTCTTATTTATCCATTTGAGTCCTTACAATCCCACAAGCATCACTCGCGCGGCAGGAAAACATAAATCTTAATTTTCGCATTTGAAAGGAGACTGGCACAATGGCCAAAGTCCAATACTCAGGGGAGTGCTTGGTCTTGCTTTAAGCATAATAAAATACCCTGCCAAATAAATCAATAGCATTCAATTTACTGTCGTATTCTGTAATCATTGATAATCTGTCAAACCATTTATTTCCGAGCCAAAGCTGCAGTTCAAAATAATTTTCCCAAAGAACTTTCCCTACTTCCAAAACAAATCATGAATAACTTGCATATCGATATGGAGAGCCTTATTGAGCTCACATGCTCAACTTCTGTGTGACACTCGGCCCAGCTGCATTTCAGCTTCTAGGTGTTTGTTAATAAGAGAAATGTCAGCGGATGTTCACAAATGACAAACGACTCAGGAAAGGTTGAATTAAGTTTAGTCGTTGGATTGGCAAGGTATATACAATTCAATATCAGGCGAAACATTAACAGCTAAAGCCCATTTCTACAACAATCTTTCATCACAGTTTATATTCCAAAGGGATTGGGTGGAAAACATCCGGTGCCATTGAGACCAGGCACAGCAGCCTTAGTCAGCTGCAATCAATGGTGCTTCTGTTCCTCAATAGAGCCGTTGGCATTGCCAGCCCGACCCTGAGGTCACAACCTGCTGTTATACTGAGTGGAGCGGAATCAAATCATCCCTGGCAGTTTGAGAGCTCTGCCACCTCCGCCAGCAGACGGGGTCAACAACACTGACCTCCAGCAGGAGGCTAAGAGGGCCCATCGAGGGCCCATCTTCCCAAACACTTCAGAAAGCACCCGAGTCAGCGGGAAGTCTGGAGTTGTAAAAAGGCCTCACTGACTGACTGACTGACAGGCAAACTAGTGCTCATGTGTTTATTGGACACAATCCGAGCGAGTCTGAATGGGACTAATTTCAAAGAGAAGTGCTGAAAAACGCCAAGGGAGTAAGATGTGGTCAAAAGCTTACCAACATTGGTTGAATGGCCATAAGAGGGCAAACTGGTGAAGTTGAAATAACTCACTCATAAGTTAAGCACACAAAGCGCAAGTCAGATAAACATCCCTCGCAAACCATTCATTTGAGTAACTGTGTAGCCCTAGCTCAGAATAGCTCTCCAACCAATAAACCATCAACCCACATACAACAGCACTAGACAGCACTAGCCAGAGTTTAAATCTATTTTCGCTCATCCCTCGCTTTCTATCCCTTTCCCGCGATCTCACTTCAGTGGAAGTGAGTCTTGCCGGTGTGTATGAGAGGCACCGGTGGGCAGCTCAACCCGCTGACCCCACCCTGGCTGACACTAACTCCGGTCCTCTCTCTGGGGTCGCGACCCTGGGGTTCAAAACCCGACGGAAAAGTGAGAGGCTATGGATGATGAATAACCTGATTAAGGTCTACCTGGCCGGTGGAGCTCTGGCGCAGACAACACAATTTGCAGCGGCAGTTAAAGCAAACAACTTAATCTGTTGAATAGTTTCATTGTTTTAGGACTGAGCTGAGGCTTAAAGACACAACATTGTTTTAGGACTGAGCTGAGGCTTAAAGACACAACATTGTTTTAGGACTGAGCTGAGGCTTAAAGACACAACATTGTTTTAGGACTGAGCTGAGGCTTAAAGACACAACATTGTTTTAGGACTGAGCTGAGGCTTAAAGACACAACATTGTTTTAGGACTGAGCTGAGGCTTAAAGACACAACATTGTTTTAGGACTGAGCTGAGGCTTAAAGACACAACATTGTTTTAGGACTGAGCTGAGGCTTAAAGACACAACATTGTTTTAGGACTGAGCTGAGGCTTAAAGACACAACATTGTTTTAGGACTGAGCTGAGGCTTAAATACACAACAAAGGAATACGCAAATGGAATAAAAATATAAATCCTGCCGCTGACTAAACCTCAGAAGCACTAGTTAAACTTGGAAAACATACTGTGTATAGCACTGCATATATCAAATGACGGTGATATCTATGTATTTCTATTTTATTTTGTAGTCAAAACACAACATCAGTGTTCTGGAAGCCATCCCCTATGTTGGGATACTGGCCATTATTTAGCGGAAGGGGCACTCGGTCCTGATGTCATATATCTGGTGTCTGCTCCTTTTGCGTCAAGCATCTGTTATCCCTGATGCTAGCTGGCATTGAACCATATCGGATTCTGCACTGTCCACAGATCCAACCCGCGACAGCGTGAACATGTCTCTTCGTGTATGTCTCATTTGAAGCCCCGGAACTAACTTAGTGTGTGCACATTTGATTGTGTGCATGTGGCTCTGTGTGGAGTTTTGTTCATTTCCACCCACTCCCTAGCCTGTTGAGGATGCTGTGAACCTGGAGGGCAGCAGTTTCAGTTGTAGGACAATTACAATTTATCTCTGGGCATGATTTCTTGGCTTCTAAGTGCAGCTAGTCAGCCATTTTGTGTCTGCCTATTTCAAACACTGGGGAATCCTGCTGAGCCTGCCTGGAATCCTGGGAATTAAACTTGTCCAGTATATCAGTGATAAACTGCCTTGACGTAGCCCTCGGCTCTCAAAGCCCTGGGAAGGGATATGGCTGAAGATGGGACGGGGCTGAACATCAAGATACGTGCAAGGACGTAATCGCAGCCGCGCCGTTAATAAGATCACCGGTGGCTTGTGCCCCTGGGTTCGCCAGCTTTTTGTAACCGTGCTGCGGGACAATCTAAAAATGAAACAGAGCTGGAAATATTGCGTGCCTGTGACAGGACAAAAATGGGAAGGAATGTAATGGGCCACGGTGTCAGCGTGTTTAATCGAAAATAATGGTTGGCAATTTATACCCGCGGTCCTGACCGACGCTGGATCTACTGATGCAAGACATCACATTTTTATGTGCACATTCCATCACCCTATTCAGTCTACTGATGTTCAGGGGCAGAAGTCAAACAGCAAATGATTCTATAGGTAGTATTTATGAAAAGAAGAGTGATAATCCAGAAAGGACTATAAGGTGCACGAGAGGGGTTGGGTGTGTGTTTGTGTGTGTGTGTGTGTCTGTGTGCAAGTGTGTGCAGTCTGTGCCATGGCTTGTCCCAGACTTGTTCAGCCTTAAAATTGATTGACTTTCGTGTCATTTCAGCCAACGGTCATTTGCAATAAGCAAAATGGGAAGGAGAAAAAAACTAGCTTACGGGTTTAATTTGGAGCACCATGCAAATCAAGGCTGCCAGCAGTGGCTGTTGAGACAGTGGGGAGGCCTGGCTGAAACCAGTCGATATTCTCTGCAAGTAGACACTAGACCATCCACTCTCTTTACTCCCTCCTTCCCTCCAACTGCACTCCCTCGATGCCGAAGACTTGAAGTAGAAGCAGGAAGAAAAAAATGATTGAACAAAATAAATCAATGGCAGCCGTCTACAATAGCCTTCCCATTTTGCTGGCCGCCTCCCAACATCCCTCAGTTAGTGGGACCTAAGAAGTCCCTTTTGCGTAGCTGTCTAACCTGAGGGGGCTTTGACAGCCAGGCAATTTATGAGACATCGTTTGAACTTCAGAGATTAGGTTGATGCCAAAAGGATGGATGTTTCCCTTTTTCTTGATGGGCATTTTCATAATGACCCACTGTCTGTGATAGTCTGTGATACGGTGTCAGATACATGTCAACATTAAACCGCTACTGGGCTCATCAAGTAAGTGTAATGAGTGAAAAGGAGAAGACCATATAATATGTATAGAGGCTGTAATGCTAGATCTTTCCTATTTGGAATATTCTGTCATGTAATCAACCACAATCACCAGTGTGTGACTCATAGCCATGAATGTAGGCTAATGTTCCGAATGAGCTCTCGACCTGGTTGTGCAAATGCACCCGTGCGCCAATACGAGATCTTATTTATGGATTTATGGAACTCGCTTTGGAGCAACCAAAAAAACCAACACATCCTGTGAGTCACGAAGGGACAAACCAGCTAAATACACAACTCTCTTCACGAACCCAGTATCGAGTTGCCGTTCTTTACGTCAGACTGCTTAATGAAGCCACGGTTAGCTTTACCGCCGACTTCTGTTTGACCGTTACTGTGTGTGTCCCAAATGCCACCCTAATCCCTTTGCAGTGCACTGCTGCAATAGTCCCTGGTCAAAGGTAGTGCACTACATAGGTAAAAGGGTACCATTTGGGATGCACAAACTATTTGATTTAAGCACTCACACATATGGCCTAATTTCGCTATGACTTAATGAATGTCGTTTGAAATAATAGGCCATTATTGAACAGAAATAATAGGCCATTACTGAACAGAAATAATAGGCCATTATTGAACAGAAATAATAGGCCTTTATTGAACAGAAATAATAGGCCTTTATTGAACAGAAATAATAGGCCTTTATTGAACAGAAATAATAGGCATCTGTATCCATACAACCCTAAATGAGTAGACACCATTGCAACAGATAATCACCTCACTGCAGTAGTGTTCTACGCTTCATTTTATTGCCATTAAGGGCAATAAAGTTACACTGAATCCATTGTTTGGATTCAGGTGCTACATACCACAGCCCTCTGGGACACCATTCGTCCCTTCCTCCATTTGGTTGGCATGCCACCACTCTTACTGAGCGCGATAAACATTGTCTCTGAATCCTGGGACTTTCCTGGCCTCATACAATGCTTTCTATTCTGTCTAGACAAGAAAGAAACTACAAATGCCTCCAACATGCTCAAACAGTAAACAAGAGTGAGAATCCTAAAGATGCTTGGGTAATGAAGTCCGCTGGGAAGGGCAGAGACACAATTAGAGGCAAGAAGCAATGAGACGAACAGGGCAGGGATCTATCTCTGAAAAGGGGGGGATTTTAGGCACTGGGTACTGGTGTCACTGATGACATAGAGGCAGTGGAGTCATGCAGCCATTGCAGATGGCAGATACTTAATGAGATTAAAGGAGAGGGGGAGAGGGAAGGATGGGGAGAGAGGGAATGAGGAGGAGAGAGGGAATGAGGAGGAGAGAGGGAATGAGGGGGAGAGAGGGAAGGATGGGGAGAGAGGGAAGGAGGGGGAGAGAGGGAATGAGGGGGAGAGAGGGAATGAGGGAGAAAGAGGGGATGAGAGGGAAGGAGGGGGAGAGAGGGAATGAGGGGGAGAGGGGGAGTGAGGGGGAGAGAGGGAAGGGGGGATGAGTGGGAGAGAGGGAAGGGGGGATGAGTGGGAGAGAGGGAAGGGGGGATGAGTGGGAGAGAGGGAAGGGGGGATGAGTGGGAGAGAGGGAATGAGGGGGAGGGGGGGGAGAATGAGGGGGAGAGAGGGAAGGAGGGGGAGAGAGGGAAAGAGGGAGAAAGAGGGGATGAGAGGGAAGGAGGGGGAGAGACGGAAGAAGGGGGAGAGAGGGAAGAAGGGGGAGAGAGGGAGAAAGAGGGGATGAGAGGGAAGGAGGGGGAGAGGGAACTAGAGGGAAAGGAGAGAGGGAAAGAGGGGGAAAGAGGGAAGGAGCGAAGAGCTGGAATGAGTGGGAGAGAGGGAGGAAGGGGGAGAGAGGGAATGAGGGGGAGAGAGGGAGGAAGGGGGAGAGAGGGAGGAAGGGGGAGAGAGGGAATGAGGGGAAGAGAGGGAGGAAGGGGGAGAGAGGGAATGAGGGGGAGAGAGGGAATGAGGGGGAGAGAGGGAAGGAGAAGGAGAGAAGGAAGGAGGCAAGGGAGTGGTGAGAACCTGTGATGAAAGAACCCCAAACCCTGTTGAGAGAAATGAGGAAGGTCACGGTTCCCAACAGCTCTGTAATGTTCCATTCAACAGACTCACACATTTCTGTTCACAGACTAGTCGTGAAAGAATGTTATGGCCTTTCGTCAGCCCAAAGATTGCTTGAGCACCGTAGGGAATCATGAAATACAGAAAGTATTGGCGAGATATACTGTATATTTAGGTAGAGTAGGCATGTGTTTAGTCAGCCGTCTAGCACTCATTGGTCTTTAGGAGTGGTGGTGACTGCTACAATTGGACGCAATTGTTGAGAAAGAACAGCAGCAAATAAATCCCTGGTGCAATGTTACACGGCCTGGGAGCCAGGCAGAGCAGCAGACAGCAATATGCTAGCAGCTAGCACAGGACATTCTCCTTCAACACTCTGTTCAGCTTATCCCAATGGACGGTTGGGAACATTTCCAAAACAGCAGGGGGGGCAGATGGGGGGAATGGAGGGACCCGAATGGAAGGAAGGATTCTATTGTTGTCATGTTTTCATGACCTCAAAAAAAAAACCTTTCTATGAAGTGTGACAGAATGAGCCAGTGATAGAAAAGTGGACACTCCTACCATGCAACCCCCTTTTTTTCTCTCCTAGGTTCTTTCCAATACAGAACAAATTGTGGAGAAGAAGAAGGGGAACATCGTTTTGGAATTTTCAGATGAAGTTGTAACAGCCAGCTACGGTAAATCAGAAGTGCCAAACCTTTTACACTGATGTTGGCTTACCTGGGAAATGGTTCAAACATATTTTCCCCAGCTGGCTTGTTTTACTCTGCCAATCCCCAGGCGAGTACTCACACTTAACACCAACACAGATCAACCCTTGAGGGTGAAAAATGAGATCCAAAGTTAGCCAGCCATTTCACAAGTTTTGGCATGTGAGGCCATTCATTCATACTTAAAGAGTGGATAAAAGTTTGTTTTTTCAAAGACTTTAATTCTCTTTCATTGATTACTCTCTAGATCCGTGAGCGAATAGCTGTCGGTGTCTCTTTCTCGCTCCCTCCCTCACTCTTTTCTGTCATCCTTGCCCTCCTTCTTCTCCGCAAGATGGATGATGTCCCTCTTCTTCTCTTCCCACCGCTCTCTCTTTCTCTGTAGAAATGTTGATTTTTCATGGTTCTTTCTATTCCTTTTCTCATTCCCTCGGTGATGTCTACCTGTCCATCTCTATGTAACTGCTGCTGTATGTCAGTGGTTTGAGTTGTCCATCTCTTATTTACTAACTATTTCCCTCTGACACGTCTAACTGTCTATCAGAGTGAGTGGAGGTGTGTTAGGCCCTGGTTTCATCTCACTCTTTCCAGGCGTGCTTTTCTCTGTGGACAGGATTGACCAGAGATCTTCATTCTGTCTGACGAGGATGATGAAGTCTCTCTCTGAAAAACACATTTTCTCCCTTGGGCCTAGAGGCGTGCTAAATCCCCATTTTGATCACCGGCGGGCCTGTGGGATCAGTGCTTGATTACTAAATTCATCCTTGTGCCACCAGTCCCATGCGCATGCGCACGCACACACACGCCGATTTGGGCACTCACAGGGAACTGTATGTACTGGGGACTACCCACACACACAGAGAAAGAGAGGGAGAGAGACAGGGAGATGTAGACACATCTCAACTGTGACGGGCCATTTGGCTCAAGATTGCCACCGAGCATCATCTGGTTGCTAGGTTGCCATTCTGTCATCTGTGTTGGAATGAGTCAAATCCCAAATGACAGTTGCAACAAATCAAACCTATGACGTGATCTCTTTGTATTCGTCTGTGTTACATGAACATAATTCAGTGTCCGACTTCTCACAAGTTGGAATGTGGTATAACTATGTCCCATATGCATATTTCCAACAGTTACAGCACGACAGGGTCCAGTTATTAGACCGTTGAAGCCTCCTTGGAATGTTTCTTTAGACTGTGCGGACTGTTCCGGACATGCAACAAAAAGGCCGAGGCAGGTTGAGAATTAGGTGGTCGGAATTGAGTTGCATTCCTGGAATGTGTGACCTTGAACAGCACACAGCAACCTACTACCACTACTGAGGTAGTCAGTTCAAGGAGACCCGGGGTGAACATACAGTACAATGGAGATTGTTGACGCTCTGCCTTGCGTTTGCCTTCCGAACGGTAGAAATCTGCCGAGTCATCCTTTATTTCCGTCAGGGGACAAAAAATCTACAGCTATCGAGCATCACAGCATCTGGTTGTTTCTGACATCAAATGTTATCTTTGGAGCCAAATGATGTATATTATCATAATGTGTCTAGATGATCATCCCTGTGCAATATTACAGCCGGGTGTTAAATAATATCATGACCTCATTAGAAGGGTATACTGTCTCTGTGTATTTGTGACAGCTTCATTTGTTCCAGCCTGGACTACGTTTAATAGTAACCTGACCTATCATGTGCCTGTGGCTAAACTTTCCCATAGTCTAACCCCTATCATCTTATGGGGTATTTATTTTATTTTCTATATGCTCTCATCCAAACATAGTTTATATCTGACTATGTGCTTGCAGGGCTGTTATTGCTGTAGTTGACACTTCATAACCTTATTTGAGGCTGTGTTCGATTGCAGCTATACCGCTCCATATTTTTCAAACTTAGAGATGATGTTTGTGAATAAATATGTAGGTAGAGTCAAAGAATGTTTGGGATTTACCGCACAAGTTTGGCCTCCAATGCTGAACAAATAATGAATAGACTACCAGCATATAAATATGTTGGTGGGTCATCCGAGCCATATTTTTATTTGATTTGTTTTAGAGCCAACTAAATATAAACAAGGCCCTGGCTACAGAACAGTATCAACTTTCCCTGCATGATGCAACAAGTGAAACCCCTCTGACATACTTCTTAAAATATACATGAAAAGGCTACGTGTGTAGTGTCTGCTAGCACCCGGCTCACTTTGAAGATACAAACACAGCCTTCACCTGTCATCATGAATCGGATGCTAAAAATATCACAACGCAAAAGGAGAACAAAAAAGATTAGGAAGAGAAAGAGAGAGAGACCTCATACTGAGAATAGTCATAAACATTAGCGTCATCCAAACGATTCAACATGACAAACCTGAGTGGTCTATTACATATGAAATGATGGCAAAATATGCAATGGACTGACCCGTTCACCAAATACGAACACCAGCCAGAAACGAAAGTGAGACAGTATTGCCTTTATAACCAAGTCTTTCAATATAAAATTCATTTTTATTCATTTGAGAGTTGAGTACAATTTCATTTTCCCACAGGACAAACTCCTATGCCGTACGCCGGTGATAAAATTCTCCCAAACAACTCCAATCTATATTAATAGATGAATAATGACTCCAGCCACCAAACTGTCTACACTCATTAGAGCAGAACTGTAAAAGAGAGCCAGCTGCTTACCTAGGTGATCACACACACACACAGACACACACACACACACGCTCGCATAAACACACACACACATGCTCAAACACACACACACATATGCTCAAACACACTCTCTTACACACACACACACACAGACACAGACACAGACACGCACACGAACACAACCACAGGTGATGCCACTCTACCCTGGCCTCTGGCATCAGCCCCCCCCCCCCCCCCCCCCCCTCCACACACCACCCCTCCACCCTAAAAATAATATACTGTGTCTCTCTCAGTACAATTCATCTTGTAATCTGCCTTAAAGCTGCTAAGCTTCCCTTGGTCTAAATTAATTGGGAACTATAGAGGGAACAGGATCCTTGATGCCCTGGCCTGGATCAGAGAGACATGAGGCGACAAAAAAAGCATACTATCGGTCTCTCTATCCCTCTCTTTCTCTTTACCCTTCTCTGTCTTACACTCTCTCTCTCTACCTCCCTCTCTTACTCTGTTGCTCCCTCTCTCTACCTCTCTCTCCTTTTCCGTCTATCACTCCCTCTCCCTACCTCTCTCTCCATTACCATTCCCCTTCAAAATGGTGGTCATTACGTCGGACATGAAAAGTCATTTTAGTTCTGCATGGTTTCTTCAAAGCGCCTGGGCTATAATTGCGTCATGAGGAAAGAGAGAGAGAAAGAGAGTGAGAAAGAGAGAGAGAGAAAGACAGAGAGAGAGAAAGGAAGTAAGAAAAAAGGAAGAGAAAGAGAGAGAGACAGAGAAAGACAGAAACAGAGAGATAGAGAGAGAGATTGATAAAGAGATAGATAGAGCGAGACAGAGAGTGACATAGAGAGGGAAACCTAGAGACAAATGTAGAGAGGGAAACAGAGGGAGACATCGAGAGATAGATAGAAACAGACATAGAATGAGACATAGAGAGGGAAACAGAGAGATAAACATAGAGAGGGAAACCTAGAGAGAGACAGAGAGAAACATAGAGCGAGACATATAGAGATAGACATATAGAGAGACATAGAGAGGGAAACAGAGAGACAGAGATAAACATAGAGACAGAGGGAAACATTGAGAGAAACATAGAGACAGACACAGAGAAACATAGAGACAGAGGGAAACATAGAGAGAAACATAGAGACATACAGAGAGAAACATAGAGACAGATGGAAACATAGAGATGAACATAGAGAAACATAGAGAAACAGAGACAGAGGGAAACAGAGAGAAACATAGAGACAGAGGGAAACATAGAGACAGAGGGAAACATAAAGAGAAACATAGAGACAGATGGAAACATAGAGATGAACATAGAGACATACAGAGAGAAACAGAGACAGATGGAAACATAGAGATGAACATAGAGAAACATAGAGAAACAGAGACAGAGGGAAACAGAGAGAAACATAGAGACAGAGGGAAACATAGAGACAGAGGGAAACATAAAGAGAAACATAGAGACAGATGGAAACTTAGAGAGAAACATAGAGACATACAGAGAGAAACATAGAGACAGAGGAAAACATAGAGATGAACATAGAGAAACATAGAGACAGATGGAAACAGAGATGAACATAGAGAAACATAGAGACAGATGGAAACAGAGAAACATATACAGAGGGAAACAGAGAGAAACATAGAGATGAACATAGAGAAACAGAGACAGATGGAAACAGAGAGAAACATAGAGACAGAGGGAAACATAGATAGAAACATAGAGAAACATAGAGACAGACAGAGAGAAACATAGTGAAAGACAGAGAGTAACATAGTGACAGACAGAGAGAAACATAGTGACAGACAGAGAGAAACATAGTGACAGACAGAGAGAAACATAGTGACAGAGGGAAACATAGTGACAGAGGGAAACAGAGAGAAACATAGAGAAACATTGTGACAGAGGGAAACAGAGAGAAACATAGAGAAACATAGAGAGAGAGCTTTAGATGACCAGTGTGGACAGAACACATACTGTATGACACATCAGCCTTGATCTTTGGATTTTTAGAGTAGCTAAGATACCAACATGATACCAAGATGAGAATATTTGTGGATTCATGTATTGCAGGGGAAATCAGGGAACATTTTCAAATGATGAAAATCCATCACTGTTAAATGCATTCCTCAGTCGTGAAATTACTGTGGGCCTATGTCACTGCACTTTCTAATAGAACTTTCCCCATGTAGACAGCAAACAAATGAAAGACCTCGGCTAAATCATCTTAGTTCTTCAATTCCATTTGCTTCGTTTTTTTCTTCTTCTATTTCACACAAAAATATATTATTTTCCGTACAGCTGAACAAAAAGCCAAAAAGCTGAAGGGGCCACATTGGATTCTTGATATGATGTAAGAAATAACCGAACCATCTGTGGGCTTAAATGTGGCAGAAAATCAAAGAGTTGACTGCCTCAGCATGAGAAAAACAAGATCAAAACAGAAGTCCCTTTTGACAAAACCTCCTCCACTGTTGTCCATGATCACCTGTTATGTACATCTCCACAGGACCACCATTTCAGTATGTGTGTCTGTTTGTACGTGTGTCTCTACCCATGTCCGTGTCCAGACCTATGTGTGTGTGTTTACAAGGCTGTAACAATCTCTGTCCAGACTGTTTACAATCCCTGAGGGTTAAATGTAGGTTGAACTTCCCCAGTTTGAGCTAGCAACTGGTCAGACTTGGCTACTCTGATCCAAGTCTCAGTCCCTAGCACTTATCTGCTGCCACCCCTCTATCTCTCACAGCAGGTAGTGTAATTGTTCTCTGAAAAAGCCTGTCAACCATCTTGAAAGTTCTTCCAAAGCCCCCTTTATCATAACACTGTTGCTGATTGGCTCTGGGCTATAACCACAGCAGAATGCCTCAGAAACAAAATGTTTTAGCCTAGTCATTCCTTTCTGAGATATATAGAGAGAGGGGGAGAGAAAAAGAGAGGATTAAATCGAGAAAGTGAGAGCAAGAGAGAAACCAACAGAGAATATAGACTGGAGAATACGCCTTCTATGCCAAATCACTTTTTTTTCCCCTCATGCAGCAGAAACAAATTTTAAAACTGTCATACTTTAATTGAAATTCCATCACTTTTGTGGCTGCTATTGTGGAATAATTTGATAAAGCGCCTTGACATGAATGCACATAGCAGGGTGTGACTTCCATTTCTCCTGCCTTTTATTTCCCCCGTTCAGTCCGTTATTTAAATGAACCCCTGTTCTGTTCTGGCTCAAAATTACAGATAAGAGAAAAGGAGATGATAACAAGGGCATAAAGACCACCATTTTGGGTGAAACCTGGAAACGTGTCATATTAAGCTTACGTCTACCCAGATACTAAGCCATGTATCAAAGGGAAACATCATATTAGCAACCAGAACAGCTAAACTGTTTCTTTACATTTGTTTCCATTAGTTTCCAGTTGGTACTTGCTAACTGCTAACGATTGGCAGCGACTAGCATTCTGTCGAGCCAAAATGGAGCTCAGAATCCCATCCCTTTTCCATGCAGTGCTACTACAGACCCCAATTCAAAGCCATAGCAGTAGCCGCCCACCTATCTCCTCACAACTGGCTACAGACATGTGGCATGTCTGTTGAAACCTAAACCGCCACTGAAGAACAGCTGCAGAGAGAGGCAGTCGTGGGGCATTCCCTCCCATTTGTGGCACGTGGGGGGTCGCCTGATCGCCCCTATAGCTTTAAGTCTACATCCTCCCCCATGAAGCCAAAGGGAGAGACAGAGGAGAGGATCTAGAGGGTAAAATTGATTTGCTTGGTAATACTACTTAAAAGTCTAAAGAAGTGTCTTGGTTGGAGAAGTGTCTTGGTGTGTGTGTGTGTGTGTGTGTGTGTGTGTGTGTGTGTGTGTGTGTGTGTGTGTGTGTGTGTGTGTGTGTAAGTGTGTGTGTGTGTAAGTGAGCATGTACATGCGTGCCTGTGTGATGCCTGTGTGATGTCAGTGTCCATCACCTTGTCAAGTCTTCATTTTGACAGGGTGATGGATGCAAACACACATCCACACGCACACACACAAACACACACACACACACTCAAAAGTTTGGACACACCTACTCATTACAGGGTGTTTCTTTATTTTTACTGTTTTCTTCATTGTAGAATAATAGTGAAGACATCAAAACTATTAAACATTTGTTTTAAAGTTTCTTCAAGTGCAGTCGCAAAAACCATCAAGCACTATGATGAAATTGGCTCTCATGAGGACTGCCACAGGAAAGGAAGACCCAGAGTTACCTCTGCTGCAGAGGAAAGTTCATTAGAGTTAACTGCACCTCAGATTACAGCCCAAATAAATGATTCACAGAGTTCAAGAAACAGACACATCTCAACATCAACTTGAGGAGGAGACTGCGTGAATCAGGTCTTCATGGTCGAACTGCTACAAAGAAATCACTTCTAAAGGACATCAATATGAAGAAACTTGCTTGGGCCATGAAACACAAGCAATAGATATTCAAATGTTTGATTTTTGGTTCCAACCGCCGTGTCTTTGTGAGAAGCAGAGTAGGTCAACGGATTATCTCTGCATGTGTGGTTCCCACCGTGAAGCATGGAGGAGGAGGTGTGATGGTGCTTTGCTGGTGACACTGTCTGTGATTTATTTAGAATTCAAGGCACACTTAACCAGCATGGCTATCACAGTGACAAACCATCCAATCTGTTTTGCCCTTAGTGGAACTATCAGGACAATGACCGAAAACACACCTCCAGGCTGTGTAAGGGCTACTTGACCAAGAAGGAGAGTGATGGACTGCTGCATCAGATGACCTGGCCTCCACAATCACCCCACCTCAACCCAATTGAGATGGTTTGGGATGAATTGGATCACAGAGTGAAGGAAAAGCAGCCAACAAGTGCTCAGCATATGTGGGAACTCCTTCAAGACTGTTGGAAAAGCATTCCTCATGAAGCTGGTTGAGAGAATCGAATGCCAAGAGTGTGCAAAGCTGTCATCAAGGCAAAGGGTGGCTAATTTGAAGAACTTCAAATATAAAATATATTTTGATTTGTTTTACCACTTTTTTTTGGTTATGACATGATTCCATATGTGTTATTTTATAGTTTTGATGTCCACTAGACAATTGTGTGTGTGGGAGGGGGGGGGGGTAATTTGGGCCTGCTGGTACAAATAAGGTAGATTCCACCAGATGATTACAGGGAAAGACACGTCGATGGGATGATTGTTAGCAGGCCTTTTGGCACTCTGTGGCCTTCTCTCTCCAACCAGGTTGGCGCCCCATAATTGCAGCCTGTGTTTATGTATCCTTTTTATAATGTAAGTGTTGATTTTTCATTCAACAGCTCATAATGGAAGGCCACAGCCTTGGCTTGCATTCGATGAGCAGTGCTCACAGACACACAGGCACACACACGCACCAAACACAAGCACACACACCATACATTTATTACACACACACCAAACACAAGCACACACACCATACATTTATTTATTTATTTTTACTTCCCCTTCTGAAATAGGATGGTGAGTCATAGCCAATTAGATTTGGTGGGAACAATAGCAGTGTAAAACGAGAGCCCAATTCTTTGAGAGGGTACTTGGTTTTGTCTCATTCAGAGACTGAATGCTGAGTTTATACCATCTCAAGATGTTTCAATTATATTAGCTAAGTCCCTCTGCTTGGTTCACACTATGTAGGCCTAAGCCTTTAGACCACAGTGGAACATACTAAAGGCTAAGTATATTTCAAAAAGTCACTGGAAACTTGATAAACATCTTCACCTGTACACCTGGAGCACGGATCATGATGCTAACTGGTGTAAACTCCAATAACATTTGGCTATTTTCAGAATGTGGTTGCCACAATAGCAACATTTTACTAATGATGTGATACCAGGCCAAGTACCACAATACCGAGAAGTATCGCGACACCACAGGGTATCTGAGTGACTCATTACAAAATCAATGGGGACCCAGTGTCATGCTACTTTGGGAATTGTAGATTCTCCCTGACTGTCTAGTTTTATTTTGGTGATTGTTACTTCTGAAAAAGATGATCTTCTTTAAAAAAATATATATATATAACAATGAAAACATTTTACCATCATATTTTTTGGGGAGTGGCGGCTACTATTAACACTGCACTTTTTACTGTATAATAGAAAAGGATAATGCATATTTGCTCTTATCCAAAGGCCTACCTGTGATTGGCCAGGAGGAATGTAGTAAGGGATATAAACGCGTAATGATTTAAGTTTTTATTGTGACAGTAAGGGGAAAAACCACTAGGCCTTTATGAAACCATCCTACACGCTCCCTCCCTCCCTCACACGCACACACACTTACTCCCTCTTCCACACACATCCTCTTTGTCTCTCAAACACACACACTTACTCCCTCTTCCACACACATCCTCTTTGTCTCTCAAACACACACACTTACTCCCTCTTCCGCACACATCCTCTTTGTCTCTCAAACACACACACTTACTCCCTCTTCCACACACATCCTCTCTGTCTCTCAAACACACACACTTACTCCCTCTTCCACACACATCCTCTCTGTCTCTCAAACACACACACTTACTCCCTCTTCCACACACATCCTCTTTGTCTCTCAAACACACACACTTACTCCCTCTTCCACACACATCCTCTTTGTCTCTCAAACACACACACTTACTCCCTCTTCCACACACATCCTCTCTGTCTCTCAAACACACACACTTACTCCCTCTTCCACACACATCCTCTCTGTCTCTCAAACACACACACTTACTCCCTCTTTCACACACATCCTCTTTGTCTCTCAAACACACACACTTACTCCCTCTTCCACACACATCCTCTTTGTCTCTCAAACACACACACTTACTCCCTCTTCCACACACATCCTCTTTGTCTCTCAAACACACACACTTACTCCCTCTTCCACACACATCCTCTCTGTCTCTCAAACACACACACTTACTCCCTCTTCCACACACATCCTCTTTGTCTCTCAAACACACACACTTACTCCCTCTTCCACACACATCCTCTTTGTCTCTCAAACACACACACTTACTCCCTCTTCCACACACATCCTCTTTGTCTCTCAAACACACACACTTACTCCCTCTTCCACACACATCCTCTTTGTCTCTCAAACACACACACTTACTCCCTCTTCCACACACATCCTCTTTGTCTCTCAAACACACACACTCACACCACCAGTAGTGGTGCAGCAGTAACATCACTGGGGATGTTTGTGCCAGGAAAAAAATGCCATATTACAACCTATGTGTTGTGATAATTGCGTTGTTTGCTTTATAACCTGTTAATTCATATGCCTTGGCATCGTGATATGTAGGCCTAAGGCCAAGACAATAAGAAGACACAGTGCCAGAATAAATTCAACCACGTTTTGTCTGTCATCTTTTGATGAGATGTGATCGGTGAGTATCCAAATGCGCCAGGACCATTCAATGTTGAGCTTGTTCAGTTTAGCTCAAGGCTGATTGGCTATTATTTGAAACTTTTTTTTATCAAAGGTGGCTAAATGCTCACTGGCTTCCCTTGCATTCAATGCTACAGGTGGCAACAATATCATACTCTTTTTGACCAGACAGCATCAGATTGTAAGGACCGACGCCAGAGATGAGAAGCAGGTACGGGGAGTTGAACATTTCATCGGTAACAGACAGGAAACAGGACAGGAACAGCGTCAGCACACAGGTATACAAAGACAAACGACAATTAATGCTGAAGCAGGGAACAGAGAGGGGAACCAGACAGATATAGGGGAGGTAATGACAGAGGTGATTGAGTCCAGGTGAGTCCAATAATCGCTGAAGCACATGACGGGGGGGAAGGAAGGTGTGCGTAATGATGGTGGCAGGAATGCGCAGTGCTGGGGAGCCTGGCGCCCTCGAGCGCCAGGGGGGAAGAGCGGGAGCAGGCGTGACACAGATATATATATTTTTTGTATTTATTTCACCTTTATTTAACCAGGTAGGCTAGTTGAGAACAAGTTCTCATTTGCAACTGCGACCTGGCCAAGATAAAGCGTAGCAATTCGACACATACAACAACACAGAGTTACACATGGAATAAACAAAACATACAGTCAATAATACAGTAGAACAAAAGAAAACAAAAAGTCTATATACAGTGAGTGCAAATGAGGTAAGTTAAGGAAATAAATAGGCCATGGTGGCGAAGTAATTACAATATAGCAATTAAACACTGGAATGGTAGATCGGCAGAAGATGAATGTGCAGGTAGAGATACTGGGGTGCAAAGGAGCAAAATAAATAAATAAATACCAGTATGGGGATGAGGTAGGTAGATAGATGGGCTGTTTACAGATAGGCTAAGTACAGGTGCAGTGATCTGTAAAATGCTCTGACAGCTGGTGCTTAAAGCTAGTGAGGGAAATGTGAGTCTCCAGCTTCAGAGATTTTTGCAATTAATTCCAGTCATGGGCAGCAGAGAACTGGAAGGAAAGACGACCAAAGGAGGAATTGGCTTTGGGGGTGACTAGTGAGATATACCTGCTGGAGCGCGTGCTACGAGTGGGTGCTGCTATGGTGACCAGTGAGCTGAGATAAGGCGGGGCTTTACCTAGCAGAGACTTGTAGATAACCTGTAGCCAGTGGGTTTGACGACGTGTATGAAGCGAGGGCCAACCAACGAGAGCGTACAGGTCGCAATGGTGGGGAGTGTATGGGGCTTTGGTGACAAAACGGATGGCACTGTGATAGACTGCATCCAGTTTGTTGAGTAGAGTGTTGGAGGCTATTTTATAGATGACATCACCAAAGTCGAGGATCGGTAGGATGGTCAGTTTTACGAGGGTATGTTTGGCAGCATGAGTGAAGAATGCTCTATTGCGATATAGGAAGACGATTCTAGATTTAATTTTGGATTGGAGATGCTTAATGTGAGTCTGGAAGGAGAGTTTACAGTTTAACCAGAGTCAGAGCCGTCCAGAGTAGTGATGCTAGACGGGTTAGCAGGTGCGGGCAGCGATCGATTGAATAGCATGCATTTAGTTTTACTTGCGTTTAAGAGCAGTTGGAAGCCAAGAAAGGAGAGTTGTATGGCATTGAAGCTCGTCTGGGGGTTAATTAACACAGTGTCCAAGGAGGGCTACACATACAAAGACATAGGGGCGCTGTTTCGCTCACTCGGATTCTTTCTCTAGTGAGATACTTTCAGCCTCTTGCGAATTGAAGGAAAATTATGAAACACGAAATATAAATTATTTCATATCTATTTTAGTTTTTTTCTTGGTAAATCTTGTTGAATACACACCACTGCACACCACTCTCTTTCACTCTCCCTCACACACAGACACACCAAACAGAATTTAAGGAACACCAGAAAAATATATGTTTTCGCATAGAATTACAGTGATTAGCCATATGCATCCTACCTTTGAAGCATCTCTTTAAGTAGGCTATCTATCCTTTTTCTGTTTTCCCTGTGCATAGCCAAGGGGTGCCATGTTGTAAGCTAGCTAGCCAGTGGCAGTGCCACTCAAAGGCTGCATAGTCAGACTGGCTTGCTTGTTTTAACAGGCGAAATGAAAAGACATCTACGTATCCACTTTGCTGGCGCTGCGAGCCACTCCAATAATTAAACAAACCTCATCACTACCTTCACACCCCAGCTCGCAATTACGGCTAAAAAATATTGTAAAAGTGATGGAGATGCGGTTAAAGAACGGACGGAGAGAAACAGCGGAGTAGGCTAAGAACCAACTTGATCTGAAAATGTGGTCGGAGGGTGTGACGCAATTGCGAAGCCTCCTGAGGCATGCAGAGGCCAAATTGAGCTCCGTACCGCATCTTTGTGCGCCGCTCAAATGTTGCAACAATGCAGAGGGCTCCGTATAGCTCTGCATTGACATGATTGGTTGACGGTAGGTGGGAGTGGGAGGTCCTGTACAAACACAAACTCACTTCTTTCACAACAGCTCTGCTCATCCATTCTGAGCCGCTCGGCGAAGGGCACAAAGTATGAATGCCGTGACTTCTGCAGATGCCAAATCACCGTAAATGCTGCACGGCCAATGCAGACGTCGGAATTACCATGCAGCGCCTTTCATGGCTGGTTAGGGGCTGCTCTCAGCTGTCACACGTAGTATTGGACGAAGCACTCATAGCTCAGTGGGTGATACACTCTGCGCCTGCACACTTTTAGTTTTTTTCTGATCTACACGATTCACATGGATGACCTATTTGGAGATGAAACGGTGAATAGAGTCTGCATCCCTGGGGAATAGAACATTCTAGCCAGGTGAGTGTACAACAAAAACATGTCCTGGGGGGGAACGGGAACGAACAAAAATGCTCTGACTCCCCGCAAAGGGAATCTATTAACCCTTTGGCAGCAGGCTCTTCTCGTGTCAGCGGCCTGTGTACTGTATCATCATTTTCAGTCCCAGCACGAAACACACACTGCAAATGAACTAAAAGCCTCACTTTCATCGATACACAATACAGTCTTCCCCTGCAGCACTGAGTCATAGAAACTTGGTTTGTTATATGACAAACGGTTCTTCAAACACAGCCATAAATTGTTTCAAAGGACCTCACAAGGAAAGCAGCCAAGGACAGAGGCAGACAAGGTGGTTGCTTCAACCCTGCTTTCAAAACAGCAAAACTCATCTCTCACAAGAGCTCTCTTTGGGTTGAACAACTCAAATCAACTAGGCTATTCCATGTAAACGTATATTTGTTTAGTCTCCTCTTTTGAGGGAGGCTGTCGTAATGGCGAAATTAGAAAGTGAACAAGTAGCGATGGGCGCTAATTGCTGTGTGTCAAAATTGGGCGAGTGCTAATTGTTGGAGCTGGAAACTGTAAAACATAGAAGACAGGATTGGTGCTTGGGTGAGCTCTCTGAAAGTGCTTACTGCCTACAAACTGCATGGAGATTGCTCAATCACACAGCTGCTCACGTAAAGAGACGTGCGCACAAACACACACACTCATACGCACACACACAATTACAAAGCACTTACGAGACATTTTCAACACCTCACTACCCCAACCTCTCTTAATGGATTTTATTTCACTCAGAGCAACAAACTCAACACAACCCAAAACTGAGCTATAACGCAGCTGAACGGGCATGGACTGTAGAATAACCAAATGCCAAGTCATTTGCATGTACTGTTTCATACATGCACATCCTCTTTTACTCTGCCTAGAAAAGTCTCAAACACAGAAAATGTTATAAAATGATATACTGCATTAAAAAAAGAAATTATAACCAACATGTGATGACTTTCTTTAAAATATAAGAATATAATTTATCAAAAAAGATCAGCAGTAGACCAGCACACAGCATTGCAACCTTATTATTCTCAAAATAAATGTTGTCTACAACAACCATGATAGACTTGTATGATCACAACAGGAGCTTAACAACATGGAACATCTCTTGAGGGGCATTGGTAAGGCAAAGGGGAGAGAATGTAGCCTGTCTTCCTCTGGCATCACTGGCCATCTCAACCCCATTGGCCATTCTCTGCTCTGCATTCCGATGTCTTACTGTCGAGTAGAGTATGCTATGAAGGCCCCTAGCGGCTAAACTTGCTCAGCGAGCACAGGTGTTGTTCGCAAGTTTTATTGGAAAAATTGTCATGGGAAAAAAAGGTTCGCTTTCACCTGATTTAGTGATGGGCGTTTTCGCCTTTATTTGTTTGCCCTTTTCAACGCCTGTAAACTCAGGGACACAGTTCGCCCTGTCCGACAGTTAAGTTAGGACCGTTGGGAAACAAAAATGTGTTCCAAAAATAGGCGACAACATAGATAAGACGCGCGTCTCTTCCAAGTGCGAGGAATGCGGCTTTAAATCATGGCAGACTCCACAAAAATAGCTGTTTTCCAATCAAACTGTGATATCACTATCGTAATCTTAAAAGAGGACCATCGATTAATCGGAAAAAAAAAATCTGAGAAGCAAATAAAATACTTTATGGATGTTTTATGAGCCCGATCATCTATCTATTTATGAGCCCGAATGGTATTATTCTACCATAGGACTACACAATACGATAATTGGTATTATTCTACCATAGGACTACACAATACGATAATTGGTATTATTCTACCATAGGACTACACAATACGATAATTGGTATTATTCTACCATAGGACTACACAATACATTAACTGTATTTCCGTAGCCTTCTGCTGTAGAATTTACATGATCATACAGTAAACGAATACCCAGATCCTCAAAATCGTCTAGTCTACTGGAATAGTCATAAACATAATAACTCAAATACATATTGTTATCCTGTTCTAAATGTGCATGTATATTGAGTAATTTAATTCAATGGGACGCTCTCGTCCTTCACAAAAAAAGGCACTGGTCTATCAGTCAATTCCATCTCAATTAACTGCAGTCTTCCTTTCCACTTTACAGGCCTACATAATAAAAACAACAAACTTATCGGTAAGTATAACTCACGAAATGCCTTAGCAAAGACATAGTTTGGTGCTCCAATATATTTGACAAAAAACAAATACAACAAATCAATCGCATCTCAACACGCACCACACTATTTGAAAGACTTGTGTTGTGGCGACGACTTCAATCCGCTCACACTGTGCGTGAGAAGTCATACATCTACAAATTTGCCAATTTGAATGGTCATTTCCATAGAAGCTTACCTTATCATATTTTCATTCAGTCTTTGAACTCGGTCTCCAGTTGTATCAGAATAGTCGCGAATTACATCCAGAATGATAGCAGTATTAGATAAATAATCCGTCTGTACTTCTATATACGCTTCGCTTCCAGTCTGTCCGCTCTTATTTCGCCTCTTTTCCTTGACTTTGTTTTTTTACTCTTTAAATTAATCTTCCTCAAAGCAAGAGGCAAACCACAACAGCGAGCGTATGGACCAGAACGTCCAGCGATGAAAACGTGGTATATTTCCCGTCGTTGTGCGCCTTAGGTATTCATTATTCTGTGTCGAGACTGTAGTTCTGTGTGTGCCGTGCAGCAGGGACGCGTTCTCGTTCTCTCTTGCCGACACTCATACACAGACTGCCCGACTCAGGCACAGAAACGGAGAGGGGATGGAACGGTGACGTCACTCAACAGGAACAACTAACTCCCGGGATCAACTTTCTCCCCTTCAGTCGACCAAAGTAATGCTGACGTTTTGACACCATGACACTTAACAGTTTTGAGGGAAACATTTGTCTAGCGTGGTAAAATAATCGGTCAATTGTTTTCAGACGGTGAAAATGTGTGAATTGAAGAAGAAATGTGTGTGTGTGCACGGGAGGGAGAGAGAGAGAAGATAGAGTATGACATTTGAAATGTATTTATTATTTTGGAACTTCTGTGAGTATAATGTTTACTGTTAAATGTTATTTTTAATTTCACTTTTGTTTATTATCTACTTCACTTGCTTTGGCAATGTTAACATAAAGCCCTTGGAGAGAGAGAGAGAGAGAGAGAGAGAGAGAGAGAGAGAGAGAGAGAGAGAGAGAGAGAGAGAGAGAGAGAGAGAGAGAGAGAGAGAGAGAGAGAGAGAGAGAGAGAGAGAGAGAGAGAGAGAGAGAGAGAGAGAGAGAGAGAGAGAGAGAGAGAAAAAGAGAGAGAGCGAGAAAAATAGACTTTTGGCCATTTAGATTTAATTCACCGATGACAATGCTTTTGCCCTTGAAGAAACAATAATGTAATCACTAATGATTGTTTTAACAATGTAAGAAGCACTACTCATATTATATTTACTACTACTACTACTACTACTACTACTACTAATGCTCCTTCTGCTACTACTACTACTACTACTACTACTTCTACTACCACTACTACTTCTACTACTAATGCTACTGCTCCTTCTGCTACTACTACTACTACTTCTACTACTAATGCTACTGCTCCTTCTGCTACTACTACTACTACTACAACTACTACTTCTACTACTACTTCTACTGTTCCTTCTACTACTTCTACTACTACTACTTGTACTAATGACACAATGTGTTATTCATCTCTACACTTTTTTATAAGCCCGTATTATCGACTGGGGCAAACATATCATTGTGCATTGTATTCTGCAGTTCACCAAGCCATAACAAAGTCAAGTGTATGCTGGGACCTTATTTAGAGGATGAAAAACAATGTCCTGGGGCGACGAATGAGTGAGGGTGTTTGGAGAAAACTTGCTTTTGTGGCAGGGACCCAAAGCTTCTGATGAACAACTTAGCCCGCAGGCACAAACATCTCGCATCTAACAATGGTAACATTGAGAGAGCCACCTCACTCAGTGTACCAGTGTCCCAGCCAACTCTCTGTCTCTCTATCTCTCTCCCCTCTCTCTCGGTCTCTCTCTCTCACTCCCCATTACATGTATCTGATTGAGTAATGTTGATTTATCCACACAAATAATATTGAGTTACACTTTAAGGGCAAAATTGGATATAGGAAGGAGCGTGTTGCTGAATATATATTTTATAGGTTAAATAAAATAGGTGGTTTTATAACAATGAACAATATGGGCACACTTGAGAAATATGTCATTTCAAATAACTTTTGATTTAGCAATTATCCAGTTCTGGCTATGTGAAAATGACAGGTTTGTTTAGACAGTGAAGTTCAGTTGTGCCTACAAAAGCAATGTTGTAAAATTGTTTGAATGTCATTGAAATGATTGTTTGAAAAACATACGATTCAACCAGAGCCAAAGCCACAATTAAATGATTCGTCCTTGACATGTTTTGGTGGGCTTAAGCCTACATAATATGATATACAGTGTATGCATGCATATACCTAAAGTATGTAACATGAAAATGTCGACATTTCTTGAAAAGATGTTGACATTTCTTGTAATGTACACCTTAAACATAGTGACTAGACATGCTCAGACACATTACAGTACAAGCTATAACAGAAATACAATATGGCCGCAATACGACTAGCTACTGTTTTCAAGCCTGTTCTCTCTTTGAATATAATTGGATGAGACTAGTTATTAGATTTACAACCCCATGCTACGTCTAACCTTGTGGTTTTTATGTTCTTGGGCCAAGATCAATAATCTTGGCACAGTTATGAGAGTGTAATACGTCAGGCTATTGTTGATAAATGTGGGCAAGGGTGGGATTTCTTTAGAGCACTCATTACCTATAATGGGTGAACTTTGTCATGTAGGACTATATGACGAGTCCATGAACCAACTGTCCAATAAGATGGATTCAAGACAAAGGCAATCCAGATGCTTGGCTATGATACAGTGTTTCTCTGCTTTTGCATGAGATAAGTCGAGTTTGTTCCCTATTATGCCAGGCAATGTAGTGATCTTTTACATTCCTACAGTGACGCCACATCTGGAACAGATTATGAATATCATAAGATGAACACTGTTACAAGGAGATTAGCATGAACTCAATAGTGTGCCAATAGGCATTATTCTGATGCTCTATATACGTCATGTTTACTCATCTACACAAACAAAAGTGTGTACATACAAAAGTATGAGGACACGTGCTCGTCGAACATCTCATTCCACAATCATGGGCATTGATATGGAGTTGGTCCCCCCTTTGCTGCAATAACAGCCTCCACTCGTCTGGGAAAGTATTCTACTACATGTCGGAACATTGCTGCGGGACTTGCTTCCATTCGGCCACAAGAGCATTAGTGTGGTCGTGCACTGGTGTTGGGCGATTAGGCCTGGCTAGCAGTCCGAGGTCCAATTCATCCCAAAGGTGTTTGATGGGGTTGAGGTCAGGGCTTTGTGCAGGCCAGTCAAGTTCTTTCACACCAATCTCGACAAACCATTTCAGTATGGACCTTGCTTTGTACACAGGGGCATTGTCATGCTGAAACAGAAAAGGGCCTTCTCATAAACTGTCGCCACATAGTTGGAAGCACAGAATGGTCTAGAATGTCATTGTATGCAATAGCATTAAGATTTCCCTTCACTGGAACTAAGGGGCCTGAACTATGAAAAACAGCCCCAGACCAGTATTCCTCCTCCACCAAAATTTACCATTGGTACTATGCATTGGGGCAGGTAGCATTCTCCTGGCATCCGCCAAACCCAGATTCGTCCGTCGGACTACCAGATGGTGAAGTGTGATTCATCACTCCGGAGAACGTGTTTCCACCACTCCAGAGTCCAATGGTGGTAAGTTTTACACCACTCCAGCTGACGCTTGGCATTGCATATGGTGATCTTAGGCTTGTGTGCGGCTACTCGGCCATGGAAACCCATTTCATGAAGCTCCTGACTAACAGTTCTTGTGCCACAGGCAGTTTGGAACTTGGTGGTGAGTGTTGCAACTGAGAACAGACAATTTGTACGTGCTACGTGCTTCAGCACTCTACATTGCAGTATATAAAGTGGGAAACCCTCCACACACAATGGCAGGGTTCCCCAACTGGCAGCCCACGGGTGAATTTATTTAGTGCCCCAAGTTTAAAAAAACACAACATACTGTAAAAACATCAGCGATTCAGCTCCAAGTGATTTTAATTGTGGAAATCTGTTCCAAAGTATTAACAGAGCGATATATGTGATCATATACAAATGTAAGCAAGGTTTGAAATAATTATGTTTCAGTCAAATATTATATCTGTTTGGGCTTCTTGTGGTCAATTTGCATTCTACAAATTATTAGTAATTATGTTCCGGCCCCCTGAACATCTGCTCAAGAAAAAATCGTCCCGCGGCTGAATCTAGTTGATGATTTCTGCACTATGGGGTCCCCACATACTGTATGATAACGAAAACATTACCAATGCTAATGATATGTAAATGTCGCTAATTATGTCAAGAATCACAGAGTGCTCTCAGAAACTGCATATTGGCTGAGGGTAATACATATATTATACCGGCTGTGTATTATACACAAACAACAACAACAAACACCCTCACTGTGGTACAGTAAATCTCTGGAGACCTTGACTAATCCCAAAAACACTGATGAGCTTTTTAATATCAGAAATTATGGGAGGTGGTGAATTCCCCTTTGACATGTGTTATTGGATACACCATCAAGTCCTATAATGCAAATTGGCGCCATTGATTATTTGTGCTGATATTGAAGTGAAGGTATGGCTGATCTGAACTGATAGACATATTGATTATTGTCACACAGAAAATATTGTTTTGTTGATTTGATCAATCCAAATGACATCATCCATATTGGCAACACTTTACAATAAGGTGTCCTTTCAAGCGATTGCAAAGGGTTTATTTAAGTGATAATACCCGAGAAGCCGGTGTTTGGAGGATATTGTAATGGGTGTTTTTAGGCCCGAGACAAACCCACAAGGGTGCGTTCTGAGCCCTCTCCTGTACTCCCTGTTCACCCACGACTGCGTGGCCACGCACGCCTCCAACTCAATCATCAAGTTTGCGGACGACACAACAGTGGTAGGCTTGATTACCAACAACGACGAGACGGCCTACAGGGAGGAGGTGAGGGCCCTCGGAGTGTGGTGTCAGGAAAATAACCTCACACTCAACGTCAACAAAACTAAGGAGATGATTGTGGACTTCAGGAAACAGCAGAGGGAACACCCCCCTATCCACATCGATGGGACAGTAGTGGAGAGGGTAGTAAGTTTTAAGTTCCTCGGCGTACACATCACAGACAAACTGAATTGGTCCACCCACACAGACAGCATCGTGAAGAAGGCGCAGCAGCGCCTCTTCAACCTCAGGAGGCTGAAGAAATTCGGCTTGTCACCAAAAGCACTCACAAACTTCTACAGATGCACAATCGAGAGCATCCTGTCGGGCTGTATCACCGCCTGGTACGGCAACTGCTCCGCCCACAACCGTAAGGCTCTCCAGAGGGTAGTGAGGTCTGCACAACGCATCACCAGGGGCAAACTACCTGCCCTCCAGGACACCTACAACACCCGATGTCACGGGAAGGCCATAAAGATCATCAAGGACAACAACCACCCGAGCCACTGCCTGTTCACCCCGCTATCATCCAGAAGTCGAGGTCAGTACAGGTGCATCAAAGCTGGGACCGAGAGACTGAAAAACCAGCTTCTATCTCAAGGCCATCAGACTGTTAAACAGCCACCACTAACATTGAGTGGCTGCTGCCAACATACTGACTAAACTCCAGCCACTTTAATAATGGGAATTGATGTAAAATATATCACTAGCCACTTTAAACAATGCTACTTAATATAATGTTTACATACCCTACTTTATTCATCTCATATGTATACGTATATACTGTACTCTATATCATCTACTGCATCTTTATGTAATACATGTATCACTAGCCACTTTAAACTATGCCAATTTGTTTACATACTCATCTCATATGTATATACTGTACTCGATACCATCTACTGCATCTTGCCTATGCCGCTCTGTACCATCACTCATTCATACAGTGCCTTGCGAAAGAATTCGGCCCCCTTGAACTTTGCGACCTTTTGCCACATTTCAGGCTTCAAACATAAAGATATAAAACTGTATTTTTTTGTGAAGAATCAACAACAAGTGGGACACAATCATGAAGTGGAACGGCATTTATTGGATATTTCAAACTTTTTTAACAAATCAAAAACTGAAAAATTGGGCGTGCAAAATTATTCAGCCCCCTTAGGTTAATACTTTGTAGCGCCACCTTTTGCTGCGATTACAGCTGTAAGTCGCTTGGGGTATGTCTATCAGTTTTGCACATCGAGAGACTGAACATTTTTCCCATTCCTCCTTGCAAAACAGCTCGAGCTCAGTGAGGTTGGATGGAGAGCATTTGTGAATAGCAGTTTTCAGTTCTTTCCACAGATTCTCGATTGGATTTAGGTCTGGACTTTGACTTGGCCATTCTAACACCTGGATATGTTTATTTTTGAACAATTCCATTGTAGATTTTTCTTTATGTTTTGGATCATTGTCTTGTTGGAAGACAAATCTCCGTCCCAGTCTCAGGTCTTTTGCAGACTCCATCAGGTTTTCTTACAGAATGGTCCTGTATTTGGCTCCATCCATCTTCCCATCAATTTTAACCATCTTCCCTGTCCCTGCTGAAGAAAAGCAGGCCCAAACCATGATGCTGCCACCACCATGTTTGACAGTGGGGATGGTGTGTTCAGCTGTGTTGCTTTTACGCCAAACATAACGTTTTGCATTGTTGCCAAAAAGTTCAATTTTGGTTTCATCTGACCAGAGCACCTTCTTCCACATGTTTGGTGTGTCTCCCAGGTGGCTTGTGGCAAACTTTAAACAACACTTTTTATGGATATCTTTAAGAAATGGCTTTCTTCTTGCCACTCTTCCATAAAGGCCAGATTTGTGCAATATACGACTGATTGTTGTCCTATGGACAGAGTCTCCCACCTCAGCTGTAGATCTCTGCAGTTCATCCAGAGTGATCATGGGCCTCTTGGCTGCATCTCTGATCAGTCTTCTCCTTGTATGAGCTGAAAGTTTAGAGGGACGGCCAGGTCTTGGTAGATTTGCAGTGGTCTGATACTCCTTCCATTTCAATATTATCGCTTGCACAGTGCTCCTTGGGATGTTTAAAGCTTGGGAAATCTTTTTGTATCCAAATCCGGCTTTAAACTTCTTCACAACAGTATCTCGGACCTGCCTGGTGTGTTCCTTGTTCTTCATGATGCTCTCTGCGCTTTTAACGGACCTCTGAGACTATCACAGTGCAGGTGCATTTATACGGAGACTTGATTACACACAGGTGGATTGTATTTATCATCATTAGTCATTTAGGTCAACATTGGATCATTCAGAGATCCTCACTGAACTTCTGGAGAGAGTTTGCTGCACTGAAAGTAAAGGGGCTGAATAATTTTGCACGCCCAATTTTTCAGTTTTTGATTTGTTAAAAAAGTTTGAAATATCCAATAAATGTCGTTCCACTTCATGATTGTGTCCCACTTGTTGTTGATTCTTCACAAAAAAATACAGTTTTATATCTTTATGTTTGAAGCCTGAAATGTGGCAAAAGGTCGCAAAGTTCAAGGGGGCCGAATACTTTCTCTTTACTATATACTATATCTTTATGTACATATTCTTTATCCCTTTACACTTGTGTGTATAAGGTAGTAGTTTTGGAATTGTTAGTTAGATTACTCGTTGGTTATTACTGCATTGTCGGAACTAGAAGCACAAGCATTTCGCTACACTCACATTAACATCGGCTAACCATGTCTATGTGACAAATACATTTGAATTGATTTGATTTGAAATTTATTCATACTATTCCATCCTTCCACGAGATATAGTCCTGACACAAATCTAGAGTTGCTACCCAAGCCGGTTGATCGTTTGTTCTATCAGTTCGGTTGCCAGAGACACGAGCCAGTCGTTTTTTGCTCTAAATCTATGTTATTTGTTATAAATGTTCCGTTGCCATGATGGCTGGCATTTTTCTTATCCCTTCTTTGCTAGCTAGCCAACTTTAGCTAAGATAGTCACGTCAAACAGTGTAGCCAGAATAACAATTGCTCTCTCGCCAGGCCACTGTTCAGAAGAGATAGCCAACTACAGAGCTAACACAATCACTTCAAACTGAAACTGGAATGACAGCAAACTAGCTGCATTTCGTGTTTTTCTATTGACATTTCTTCATATACAGTGCATTCGGAAATTATTCAGACCCCTTGACTTTTTCCACATCACAGCCTTATTCTAAAATGCATTATATTGTTTCCTCCCCGCATCGATCTACCCACAGTACCCCACAATAACGAAGTGAAAACATATTTTTCGAAATATCACATTTACATAAGTATTCACCCTTACTCAGTACTTTGTTGAAGCACCTTTGGCAGCTATTACAGCATTGAGTCTTCTTGGGCATGACACTACACCCTTAACACATCTGTATTTGCGGAGTTTCTCCCATTCTTCTCTGCATATCCTCTCAAGCTCTGTCATCTTGGAGGGGGAGCATCGCTGCACAGATATTTGAAGGTCTCTCCAGAGATGTTTGATCGGGTTCAAGTCCGGGCTCTGGCTTGGACACTTATGGACATTCAGAGACTTGTCCCGAAGCCAGTCCTGCGTTGTTTGGCAGTGTGCTTAGGGTCGTTGTCCTGTTGGAAATTGAACCTTCGCCCCAGGTCCTGAACAGATTTTCATTAAGGATCTCTCAGTACTTTGTTCAGTTTATCTTTCCCTTGATCCTGACTAGTCTCCCAGTCCCTGCCGCTGAAAAACATCCCCACAGTATGATGCTGCCACCACCATGCTTCAACATAGGGATGGTTCAATCTTGGTTTCTTCAGATCAGATAATCTTGTTTCCCATTGTCTGAGAGTCCTTTCTGTGCCTTTTGGCAAACTCCAAGTGGTCTGTCGTACCTTTTACTGAGGAGTGGCTTCCGTCTGGCCACTCTACCATAAAGGCCTGATTAGTGGAGTGCTGCAGAGATGGTTGTCCTTCTGTAAGGTTCTCCCATCTTCACAGAGGAACTCTGGAGCTCTGTCAGAGTTACATCAGGTTCTTGGTCACCTCCCTGACCAAGGCCCTTCTCCCCCGATTGCTCAGTTTGGCCTGGCAGCCAGCTCTAGGAAGAGTCTTGGTAGTTTCAAACTTCATCCATTCAAGAATAATGGAGGCCACCATGTTCTTGGGGACCTTCAATGAGGCAGAAATGTTTTAGCACCCTTCCCCAGATCTGACCTTATATAGACAGGTGTGTGCCTTTCCAAATTATTTACCACAGGTGAACTCCAATCAAGTTGTAGAAACATCCCAGGGATGAACAATGGATACAGGATTCACCTGAGGTCAATTTTGAGTCTCATAGCAAAGGGTCGGAATACTTATGTAAATAAGGTATTTCTGTTTTTATATTTTATACATTTGCAAAAAAAAATCAAAAAACGTGTTTTTGCTTCGTCATTATGGGGTATTGTGTGTAGACAGATTATTACATGTTTAAAAAAAAATCCATTTTAGAATAAGGCTGTAATGTAACAAAATGTGGAAAAAGGGAAGGTGCCTGAATCATTTCCGAATGCACTGTATAGCCATAAAAAGTATGCTGATTCATGATTTCGACTGGCTGATGAAAGCTGCGAGCCTGTCTGTCTCGCCCCGACTCCGAGACGTTCATTTCCATAGGACAGCTGGAGATCAATTTTCAAAATTAAAACATTGTTGGAAATGTCAGAGAGACAAGACAGCAGGGTTATTACAAATCTTCAGTGTTGAAAACCAAATGTTAGTCTAAAAGAAATGGGAGATAACGTCTAGATGCTTTTTACAGTGTAGATCTAGTATCTAAATTGCCTTGCTGAGCTGTGGATTGCGCAGTCAGACGGAACAGGGTAAATATACACTACCGTTCAAAAGTTTGGGTTCACATAGAAATGTCCTCGTTTTTAAAGGAAAAGCACATCTTTTTTTTGGTTAAAATAACATCAAATTTATCAGAAATACAGTGTAAACATTGTTAATGTTGTAAATGACTATTATAGCTGGAAAAAGCTGATTTTTAATGAACAAGAATAGACTGATGAGTTTCAGAAGAAAGGTATTTGTTTCTGGCCATTTTGAGACTGTAATCGAACCCACAAATGCCGATGCTCCAGATACTCAACTAGTCTAAAGAAAACCAGCTTTATTGATTTTTTAATCAGGACAACAGTTTTCAGTTGAGTTGTACTAACATAATTGCAAAAGAGTTTTCAAATGATCAATTAGTCTTTTAAAATTATAAACTTGGATTAGCTAACACAACGTGCCATTGGAACACAGGAGTGATGGTTGCTGATAATAGGCCTCTGTACGCCTATGTAGATATTCCATAAAACATCTGCCGTTTCCAGCTACAATAGTCATTTACAACACTAACAATGTCTACACTGTATTTCTGATTAATTTGACGTTATTTTAATGGACAATAAAAGTGTGCTTAAAAAAAAGGACATTTCTAAGTGACTCCAAACTTTTGAATGGTAGTGTACATTTCAGCGTCATAGAGTTAGCCGGTGGTAACCTGTGGAATAGGCACTGGCTGGAATGTGGTTTTAACCAATCACAATCCAGGATTAGACACACCCCTTGTATAAACATAATTTATAGACAGTCAAGTATCATACATGAACAGCTATAGCTCATTGGTTGAAACTGAGTTATTGTCGATTTGGTGCTTGCAAAAAAATGGGTCTGCTGACAGTGAGGATAGAATGTACTCAAGGACAGCCACTTTATCAGAGGGTACAAGTCAATCTGGGGCTTGCATGGCACCAGCCTCCTACCACAGCTGTCTCTCTCAAAGCCATGAACCAGACTATATGACAGCTGTTATGTCGCAAATCAATGTATCGATTCTCCTTTACTGGGGTAGTGTTAATCTCAGCAAGAATCATAAAGATCCTATTCAATTAATTAGTATTCTAATTCCTAATTCAACGGCGAGATAAACTACCTTTTAAAGCTCCACTTTGTTGTTGTGTGTCAGTTTAGTTTGTCCAGTGCAGAAAAAAAATCTCCTTGTTACAATAGTTAGATATAGAGTTAAAAGAGCTACTGAGCAATACAATCAAGGATTTCCCACGAAGACCAACCAGCACATACTGATTTTATTTGTATTAAGTTTGGGCATTTAATCAGGCTTTGGATCAATTCAACATGTACAGTATGAATGAATTGCCCATTATTTTTAGAGTAGAATTTCCAGTGATTTACCTGAATTGGTTGAGTTAAAATGGATTGACTCCAACCCCAGATTATGCACAGTATGTCTGCACAGGGAGTTCTAACAGGCTTCATAGAATGAGACCTTGGAGAAAATAATATCCAATACTTGTATTTTATTTTATCCTTATACATATATCTAAGGTACAGACCAGGCCTGTGTATCCTTGCCAAGGTGCTGTGCCTTTGTAGATGAGCCTACGTCGCGTCATTACTCTCTGTTTGTGCATCTCGGGACAACACTGTTCATAACCTAGGGGTGAAGCGACAGACTCTCATCCAATTACTGAGTCAATCTTCCCTCACCGCAATGCGCCTTTAAAACCCTCACCATTCCGATCAAGTGAACCAGTCATCGTACAATTCATTTCACCCCCATCAAGCTATCATCTCTCACTCTTCAGATAACAATCTCCTAAGCGGATATATCTAATCTGACATGTCGAGACGACGGACGAGATTTACTTGTTAATGGCCACTGGCCAAATCAAATCACAATTATTTGTCACATGCTTCGTAAACAACAGGTGTAAACTAACAGTGAAATGCTTACTGGGTCCATCACAACAATACAGAGTTAAAGATAAAGACAAAAAAGTGACGAGGCAACAGGATAGATAATAGACAGTAGAGGCAGCGTATTGAGTGTGCAAGTGTGTGTTTGTGTATTTTAATTTCTGTGTGCGTGAGTATGAGTGTGTGTGTGGCGTCAGTATGCATGTGTGCGCATATTACGTGTGTGTGTGTGTGTGTTGGGGTGTCAGTGTAAGTACGTGTGAGTGTGTGGGTAGAGTCCAGTGTGTGTGTGTGTGTGTTGGGGTGTCAGTGCAAGTACGTGTGAGTGTGTGGGTAGAGTCCAGTGTGTGTGTGTTTTGGTGTCAGTGTAAGTGCGTGTGAGTGTGTGGGTAGAGTCCAGTGTGTGTGTGTTGGGGTGTCAGTGTAAGTACGTGTGAGTGTGTGGGTAGAGTCCAGTGTGTGTGTGTGTGTTGGGGTGTCAGTGTAAGTACGCGTGAGTGTGTGGGTAGAGTACAGTGTGTGTGCATAGAGTTAGTGCAGGAGAGTTAGTCACGAAGTACGATGATTCGGTGAAGTGCAGAAGGTGAAAACCAAACCAACCCCCTAGGTGATATTACAGATAACACTACCCCCCCCCCCCCCCCCCCCCCACCACCATCAGTTCTCAGCCAAGATACCCAATATGTCTCTTTACTCAGAATGTCTCAGAACGTGTCAGTGACCGATGATGGATGGCGAAGCGTATAGTCTTACTTTCACGGTCAATTAACAGTTTGTGGAGATTGGAGCACTTAATGGTTGCTGAGTTCATGATACCAACAAAAAAACACAGGAGGGATTATGAGACTTTGGAGCTGTCGCAAAGTTTGCCCTTGAACCTCAAAAAAGATTGATTGCGATGATTAAGTTTCATTTGGGTTGAGTTCGGAAGTAGATATATTGACATTAAGCCATGCAGCTGTATCGTAAAATCTTACACAATCAGTAATATTGTTTTAAAATCACTTTTTATAGCCATGCCCCCCAACTGTATTGGAACACTGTATGAAACTGTATAGAATTTGAACCAGATAGAAAGACTACATATTTGTTCCAGCTGTGCTAGTTCTAATGTCTATGAACTTGGTTGTGTTCGGTTCTACAAACCCATTCTACCTTTACATGTGAGTAACTACTCATCTCCTCCGGCCATGCATTTGTGGTGACGTATTCTTGCACGAGACATACAGTACAAGTCAAAAGTTTGGTCACACCTACTCATTCAAGGGTTTTTCTTTATTTTTACCATTTTCTACATCGTAGCATAATAGCGAAGACATCACAACTACGAAATAACACATATGGAATATGTAGGAACCAAAAAAGTGTTAAACAAATCAACATATATTTTATATTTGAGACTCTTCAAAGTAGCCAGCCTTTGCCTTGATGACAGCTTTGCACACACTTGGCATCTCAACCAGCTTCACCTGGAATGGTTTTCCAACAGTCTTGAAAGAGTTCTCACATATGCTGAGCACTTGTTGGCTGCTTTTCCTTCACTCTGCGGTCCAACTCATCCCAAACCCAAACCATTGGGTTGAGGTCGGTGATTGTGGAGGCCAGGTCATCTGATGCAGAACTCCATCACTCTCATTCTTGGTCAAATAGGTCTTACACAGCCTGGAGGTATGTTGGGTCAATATCCCATTGAAAAACAAATGATAGTGGGACTAAGTGCAAACCAGATGGGATGGTGTATTGCTGAAGAATGCAGTGGTAGCCATGCAGGTTTAGTGAGCCTAGAATTCTAAACAAATAATAGACAGTGTCACCAGTAAAGCATCCCCACACCATCACACCTCCTCCTCCATGCTTCACGGTGGGAACCACATATGCGGAGATCATCCGTTTACCTACTCTGCGTATGTCTCACAAAGACACGGCAGTTGGAAGCAAAAATCTCAAATTTGGACCCATTAGATCAAAGGACAGATTTCCACCAGTTTAATGTCCATTGCTTGTGTTTCTTGGCCCAAGCATGTCTCTTCTTATTATTGGTGTCCTTCAGTAGTGGTTTTTGCAGCATGAAGGCCTGATTCACATAGTATCCTCTGAACAGTTGATGTTGAGATGTGTCTGTTACTTGAACTCCGTGAAGCATTTATTTGGCCTGCAAATTCTGAGGCTGGTAACTCTAATGAACTTATCCTCTGCAGCGGAGGTAACTCTGGGTCTTCCTTTCCTGTGGCGTTCCTCATGAGAGCCAGTTTCATCTTAGCGCTTGGTGGTTTTTGCGATTGCACTTGAAGAAACGTTCAAACTTCTTGAAATGTTCCGGATTGACTGACCTTCATGTCTTAAAGTAATGATGGACTGTCGTTTCTCTTTGATTATTTGAGCTGTTCTTGCCATAATATGGACTTGGTATTTTACCAAATAGGGCTGTCTTCTGTTTACCACCCCTACCTTGTCACAACACAATGGATTGGCTCAAACGCATTAAGAAGGAAATGCATTCCACAAATTAACTTTTAACACAGCAAACCTGTTAATTGCAATGCATTCCAGGTGACTACCACATGAAGCTGGTTAAGAGTGCAAAGCTGTCATCAAGGCAAAGGGTGGCTACTTTGAATAATTTGTTGAACACTTTTTTGGTTACTACATGATTCCATATGTGTTATTTCATAGTTTTGATGTCTTCACTATTATTCTACAATGTAGAAAATAGTAAAAATAAAGAAAAACTCTGGAATAAGTAGGTGTGTCCAAACTTTTGACTGGAACTGTATGCTCAAAGTCAGTAACCTGCTCCTTACAGTAAAGTATGCAGAGTCATCATTATTAGACACGGCCTTATTACAAAAGCTCCATCACACCGGCACTGAAAGAGCTCCGAGCTCCGTTTGGATTTAACGTGGATTCAGAATGTCATAATGGGCTTGAAAGGCAATCAGATTCCATTAGAGCTGAATTGGGTTAACATGGAAGCGTGGTGCGCCGTGGCCGTGCAGTGTGAGTGTTCTGACAGTTCCTGTCTGCTAGTGGAGAATAGTGTCCTCTCTTTGACAGGAGAGGGAGAGAGACTATGGAGAGAGAGAAAGAGAAAGAGAGAGAGTCAAGTTCCAGGAAAGAATTCAGCGGACTGGGGAAACGGTGAAGATCCGCATCTGATGTTGTGTTGGTATAGATATTTGTTTGTTTGCGTGTGTGTGTGTGTGTGTGTGTGTGTGTGTGTGTGTGTGTGTGTGTGTGTGTGTGTGTGTGTGCGTGAAGTAGTGTCAGGGTCCGTGTGTGTGCGTGTCTGAGAGGTCAGCAAGGAAACTCTGTGAAGACGGTATTGGAATAGAGAGGGAGAACAGGGGGTGTGGATGAGAGAGTAGATGAATGAGAGAGTGTTGTTTGGGAGGGCCTGGTGAAGGGCTACAGTATGTGTAGGCTGGTTCTATGGCGGTTCAGAAGCAATAATTATGATACTATCTTTCTTCCTCAATCTACTTACAGTATATACAGTATTCCTTTGTCTTCTGCACTCTTTCAGTCACTCACTTCCTCCCCAACCCATGTCTTCCCCACAATCATCTTCAATCTCCAACCCCTCTCTCTGACTTACCCTTTCTCTTTCGATCTCCAACCCCTCTCTCTGACTTGCCCTTTCTCTTTCCATCTCCAACCCCTCTCTCTAACTTACCCTTTCTCTTTCCATCTCCAACCCCTCTCTATAACTTACCTTTTCTCTTTCTCTTTCCATCTCCAACCCCTCTCTATAACTTGCATTTTCTCTTTCTCTTTCCATCTCCAACCCCTCTCTCTAACTTAACCTTTCTCTTTCCATCTCCAACCCCTCTCTCTAACTTACCCTTTCTCTTTCCATCTCCAACCCCTCTCTCTAACTTACCCTTTCTCTTTCCATCTCCAACCCCTCTCTATAACTTACCTTTTCTCTTTCTCTTTCCATCTCCAACCCCTCTCTCTAACTTACCCTTTCTCTTTCCATCTCCAACCCCTCTCTCTAACTTACCCTTTCTCTTTCCATCTCCAACCCCTCTCTCTAACTTACCCTTTCTCTTTCCATCTCCAACCCCTCTCTCTAACTTATCCTTTCTCTTTCTCTTTCTCTTTCCACCTCCAACCACTCTCTCTAACTTACCCTTTCTCTTTCCATCTCCAACCCCTCTCTCTAACTTAACCTTTCTCTTTCCATCTCCAACCCCTCTCTATAACTTACCTTTTCTCTTTCTCTTTCCATCTCCAACCCCTCTCTCTAACTTAACCTTTCTCTTTCCATCTCCAACCCCTCTCTCTAACTTACCCTTTCTCTTTCTCTTTCTCTTTCCACCTCCAACCCCTCTCTCTAACTTACCCTTTCTCTTTCCATCTCCAACCCCTCTCTCTAACTTACCCTTTCTCTTTCCATCTCCAACCCCTCTCTCCAACTTACCTTGTCTCTTTCTCTTTCCATCTCCAACCCCTCTCTCTAATTTACCTTGTCTCATTCTCTTTCCATCTCCAACCCCTCTATCTTCCCCTGCCTATCTATTCCTCCCTCATCTTCCTAATTTTCTCCCCATCACTTCTCTCTCTACTCCTGCCTCTTACTAACTTCCATGACTCACTTTCTCTCTCCTATACCTTCTCTCTATCTCAAATCCTCTCTTTGTCTCTCTTGCTCACGTTACCTCTCCTCCCCTCTAGTCTCTGTACCCATCCCTCTTGCCCTCCCGAAAGCTGACACGGTAACACAATGTGACGCTCCCATGCGCTCTCTCTCTCTCTCTCTCTCTCTCTCTCTCTCCTCTCTGTGTGGACATCACCTCTCACCGTGCGACTACAGGCATTTACCAGAACTCTCCCAGCGTAGCCGATTGATCACGGTCATTGTGTCTGCCCGAGCCCTCCATTTTACACTTCAGTGTTCATGAAAAGGTGCTTTTGCCGGCCCGATCCGTCACCCCCCCCCACACACACACACACACACACCCACCCACACACACACCCACACACACACACACACACACACACACACAGAACAAAGTGGAGCGCCTGCTGGCTGATTCCCCAATGACATTTTCACAAGCGCACCTTCATCAATTTCACACCTCCGATGCCCTTCTATGGAGGGGGCAGGGGGAGAGGGGGAGGGAAAATTGACAGGAGAGTGTTTGAGAGAGTAAACATAAGGTTTGACGTTTGGGGAGCGGTGTGAGTTCTGCACAAACAAACAGGGTGTCGTATCCATTGAAGTAAGGGACAGTGCCAAGGTCATCGATGCTTTACGTACATACACCTATTGTTATGGGAATGGCTTTAGATCATTATTGTTCTGTATTAAATAGGCAACGATCATTCTGCATTCTCATGTCATTGTAAAATCATCTACCGGTGCAGTCCAATATTAATGTTGTTTTGTAACTACGAATATGGTTGAACTTTGTATATTGAAGAGACATTCCAATTCATTGTCCCTATCGTAATGGACAAACCTCTGAGTAGTTGAGCCTACTGTTTGCTGCCCCCTATAGTTTGCATCTCTCCCTTTCTCTCTCCCTCAATCCATCTCTTTCTCTTTGATACTGTCATAAATAACACACACGCAATCATATAAATCCAATGTCGACATAAAAATTGTAATGGAAAATGTCTCGAGGTAAACATCCTACGTCCTCACTTCCTGCTTTCACCTTCGTGACACAAATAGACCTTCAGATAGGCGGCCAGCTGATCCATTTGAGAGGCACTTGAGTGATTGGTGAAGGTACTGTTGGAGAGCATGTAGTTCAGGGGAGGCTAAGTAAATGTATTTGTGTTGGCGAGGCTGAATTCTACCTACGTCAGGAGTCACTTCAAGAAAGCACAGTGGGAGAGGAGGAACGGGAGGGGAGACAAGTGGAGAGAGACAGAGGAGGAACTGGAGGGGAGACAAGTGGAGAGAGACAGGGGAGGAACTGGAGGGGAGACAAATGGAGAGAGACAGGGGAGGAACTGGACGGGAAACAAGTGGAGAGAGACAGAGGAGGAACAGGAGGTGAGACAAGTGGACAGAGACAGAGGAGGAACGGGAGGGGAGACAAGTGGAGAGAGACAGAGGAGGAACTGGAGGGGAGACAAGTGGAGAGAGACAGGGGAGGAACTGGAGGGGAGACAAATGGAGAGAGACAGGGGAGGAACTGGAGGGGAGACAAGTGGAGAGAGACAGGGGAGGAACGGGAGCGGAGACAAGTGGAGAGAGACAGAGGAGGAACGGGAGGGGAGACAAGTGGAGAGAGACAGAGGAGGAACGGGAGGGGAGACAAGTGGAGAGAGACAGAGGAGGAACGGGAGGGGAGACAAGTGGAGAGAGACAGAGGAGGAACGGGAGGGGAGACAAGTGGAGAGAGACAGAGGAGGAACGGGAGGGGAAACAAGTGGAGAGAGACAGAGGAGGAACGGGAAGGGAGACAAGTGGAGAGAGACAGAGGAGGAACTGGAGGGGAAACAAGTGGAGAGAGACAGGGGAGGAATGGGAGGGGAGACAAGTGGAGAGAGACAGAGGAGGAACGGGAGGGGAGACAAGTGGAGAGAGACAGGGGAGGAACTGGAGGGGAAACAAGTGGAGAGAGACAGGGGAGGAACGGGAGGGGAGACAAGTGGAGAGAGACAGGGGATAAACGGGAGGGGAGACAAGTGGAGAGAGACAGAGGAGGAACGGGAAGGGAGACAAGTGGAGAGAGACAGAGGAGGAACTGGAGGGGAAACAAGTGGAGAGAGACAGGGGAGGAACGGGAGGGGAAACAAGTGGAGAGAGACAGGGGAGGAACGGGAGGGGAAACAAGTGGAGAGAGACAGAGGAGGAACGGGAGGGGAGACAAGTAGAGAAATGAGAGGATAAACATGAGGGGAGGCAAGCAGGAGAGAGAGAGACAGAGAGAAAGGAGGAAAGTGAGGGGAGGCTAGTGGAAAAAGAGAGAGGAGGAATACGAGGGGAGGGAAGTAAGCGGAGAGAGAGTGAGGAGGAACGCAAGGGGAGGCAAGCGGAGAGAGAGAGGAGGAACGCGAGGGGAGGCAAGTGGAGAGAGAGAGAGAGAGAGGTGAGGTGCCTCGTTCATAGGCCCAAGGGTTTATGGGATTGCTCCCAGCTGTCTCTCTGTTCAGTGTATCCGCGGCGCCCATAATATCTTAATTGTTTCAAATTAAATGCTCGTAAAATTGCAAAGGAAATTAGTTTTCTCCCTGGCTAATTCAGTGACTACCCGACTTTCATCTGGGTACACTTTGAGTGTGGAGGCTTTTTAAAGAGGAAAATGGCTCCCATACCGGATGGGTTGGGACTTAATATGTTAGAATTTGTTTTATAGGTTGTCAATTTCCACCTTGTGCATGAGCTTGCAAGTGTGTGTGTGTGTGTGTGTGTGTGTGTGTGTGTGTGTGTGTATGTGTGTGTGTGGAGAGTATAATACTAACCGTCTAAATAACCCTGGGGGTTAACACATCTATTCCCTCCCTCCCCCATGGCTTTCCTAAGACTCAGCTCATTCCATGGGAGCACACATTCAAATCACTCAACCAGCAAAAGTGCCCTGAAAGACATAAGCCCTACTGTCACACTACACACACACATGTACATACAAGCACAGAAACACACACAGAAACACACACACACACATATTGGACCTTCTAGACACCTGCATGCCATGATACTTGAGACATTTCTGAACACAATTGGCACTCAAAATGCATAACAGAGATTCCCATTAGCCCTAGTTAACCTGGCATATTTCCTCTCATTCTTAGATAAATACGGGGCCCAAACAAAGCCCACGTCAGGCAAATACAGGGTCCAGTTACAGCTCATTAGATAGGTGGAGTGGGGTATTGTGATGGGAATGGCAAGTCGATTATCCCAAGCAAAACACCAGCTGAGATGGCTGACACCTCTTCACATGCAACCGGCGACTGGTCGAAATGGAGCCGATCGTTCGGGATTGGAGACGTAGAGTCTGTGTCTCATCTGAATGGAATGAAGGCCAAGAGGCAAGGCTTTAGTTGATAAGTGTTAGAAACGCTGGTAACACTTGATGTGAGCATAGGTATGTCCTTTAAATGTCATTGTTCCGTTTGTATGCTCTATGCATTGGTACTCAGGTCAACTACTGAGCCGTATGCCAAGAGACCTTAATAACCCGTCATCACACAGTGATGTCAAACGGAGTCATAACAACTGGCACAGGAACGCAAGTCCACCCAACTATAGAGCCTTACTAACACAACCATCAGTGATCAGTTCTAAACTGTCAACTTTTCTTTCAGGTTACCTAGCTAGTACACACGTTCATAGTTCTCAACTGTACATCGCACATTCGCTGAATGAGTGCATTATGCAAACATAATCCATGACCTCTTAGGTCTTGGTCCCAAAAATGCCAGCTGCTGCTTACCGTTGAGTGGAGTCTACTCAAGGCTTATGTCAATACATGCCCAAACCTATCATATCTATTACATACAGTATCACCATTGCTTCGCTGTGCTAATACTGGAGCCAGGTTTCACATGTTGAAAGTCAAGGCTGTCATTCTTACGCAACAGAACATAATTACTCATCCAGACTTTACATTACAAACACAGAAAATAATATATTTGACAGACCACATTGCTGGTACATAAGGGTAGACTGGGTGGGTTTTATATGCACACCTAAAATGTCAATAATATTTGAATATGGGGTAAGATAAAGATGGCATAACTACCGTAAAAAGCCAATCGGAAGACGCATACACTATATTTAAAAAAAGTATGTAGACGCCCCTTAAAATAAGTGGATTCGGCTATTTTAGCCACACCCATTGCTGACAGGTCTATAAAATCGAGCACACAGCCATGCAATCTCCACAGACAAACATTGGCAGTAGAATAGCCTTACTGAAGAGCTCAGTGACTTTCAGTGACCGTCATGGAATGCCACTTTTCTAACAAATCAGTTTGTCAAATTTATGCCCTGATAGAGCTACCCCGGTCACCTGTAAGTAATGATATTGTGAAGTGGAAACGTCTAGGAGCAACAAGGGCTCAGCTGCCTCTGGAAGCAACGTCAGCACAATAACTGTTCGTCGGGAGCTTCATGAAATGGGTTTCCATGGCAGAGCAGCTGCACAGAAGCCCAAGATCACCATGCGCAATTCCAAGCGTCGGCTGGAATGGTGTAAAGCTCATTGGACTTTTGAGCAGTGGAAACACGATTTCTGCAGTACGACAGACGAATATGGGTTTGGCGGATGCCAGGAGAACGCTACCTGCCCCAATGCATAGTGCCAATTGTAAAGCATGGTGGAGGAGGAATAATGGTCTGGGGCTGTTTCTTATGGTTTGGTTCAGGCTCCTTACTTCCAGTGAAGAGAAATCTTAACACTACAGCATTCAATGACATTCTAGACATTCTAGAGTGGAGGCTGTTATACAGTAGCAGCAAAGGGGGGACCAACTCCATATTAATACCCATGATTTTGAAATGAGATGTTTGATGAACAGGTAGCCACATACTTTTGGTCATGTAGTGTATTATGTGTCAACATTACGTATGAAATATTCTGCATCACTCCAAATGTTTTTGTTTTTTTAAATGTATAATCCAGATAATACCCATATTGACGTCATGATTAACTGATAGGTCACTTTGGATTTAATCTGGACTGATATTAATGGATTAACTTTCTAGCCTTTTGTGACTAGGGGGCATTATTTTCATTTTTGGAAAAATAACGTTCTCGTAGTAAACGGGATATGTTGTCAGGACAAGATGCTAGAATATGCATATAATTGACAGCTTAGGATAGAAAACACTCGAAAGTTTCCAAAACTGTAAAAATATTGTCTGTGAGTATAACAGAACTGATATTGCAGGCGAAAGCCTGAGAAAAATCCAATCCGGAAGTGACTCATCTTTTGAAAGCTCTGCATTCCAATGCGTCCCTATTGAGCAGTGAATGGGCTATCAACCAGATTACTTTTTCTCCGTATTCCCCAAGGTGTCTACAGTATGTGACATAGTTTTACGCATTTATGTTGAAGAATACCCGTAAGCGGCTACATTGCGCAACTGGTCACCTGATAGCTCCCAGAGTGATTCTTGCGTAAAATACAGAGGTAGCCATTATTCCAATCGGTCCTACTGAAAAACCAATTGTCCCGGTGGATATATTATCAAAAAGATATTTGAAAAACACCTTGAGGATTGATTATAAACAACGTTTGCCATGTTTCTGTCGATATTATGGAGCTAATTTGGAATATTTTTTAGGCGTTTACATGACTGCAATTTCCGGGTGATTTCTCAGCCAAACGTGAAGAACAAACGGAGCTATTTCGCCTACAAAAATAATATTTTTGAAAATCTGAGATGACAGGGTGATTAACAAAAGGCTAAGCTGTGTCTCAATATATTTCACTTGTGATTTTCATGAATAGGAATATTTTCTAGGAATATTTATGTCCGTTGCATTATGCTAGTGTCAGTTGATGATTACGCTCCCGGACCCGGGATGGGGAGTTACTAGAGGCTAGAGCATGGCCAGTATGTCAACGGGTTTAATTTTGTCTATTGTATTTCCTAGTCCTCTTTCTCCCTCCCTTTTTGGCACCTTAATTCTGTCTACTTTCTATCTGGTGTTCTTCAACATCCCTTAGTCACTTCTTCCAATGTTATATGGCACGATCCTCTTTTCCTCTCCTGTGTGTTTCTCTATTTCCTCTCGTCTACTTTGAATGCACTTTATGCCAGTTTCCACTTCCCTCTCCTCCACCTGCCCTCTCATTCCTCTCTTCCAATCTACAATGGTCCCCTCATTGTCATCTCTCTTCTCTTCTCTCCTCTCCACTCTTACTCTCTGTGCAATTTTTCATGCACTCTCTTTTCCACTTCCCTCTGCACACAGCTTCTTCTCGCCCCTCTTGTCCTCAGTTCTCCTCCCATCCTCTCCTATTTTGGAGGCACTACACTTACCACTCCTCCTCTTCTCTGCATTTCCTCAACTCCATTCCCCTCCATCCCCTACCTCATCAGTTTTTCATATTTGTCCTTTCTTCTTTTCTATTCTCCCCACTTCATGTTTTATTCGGCTCCAGTCTCGCTCTTTCCACCCCTTCAATCTCCATTGCCATCATGACCCTTTTCCTCCCCATGACCTCATGTCTTCTCCTCCACGCTCCTCTCTTCTCCTCCACTCCTCTCTTCTTCTCCACTCCCCTCTCTTCTCCTCCACCCTCCTCTCTTCTCCTCCACCCTCCTCTCTTCCCCTCCACTCTCCTCTCTTCCCCTCCACTCTCCTCTCTTCCCCTCCACTCTCCTCTCTTCTCCTCCACGCTCCTCTCTTCTCCTCCACGCTCCTCTCCTCTCTTCTCCTCCACTCTCCTCTCTTCCACTCTCCTCTCTTCTCCTCCACTCCCCTCTCTTCTCCTCTCTTCTCCTCCACTCTCCTCTCTTCTCCTCCACTCTCCTCCACTCTCCTCTCTTCCCCTCCACTCTCCTCTCTTCTCCCCCACCCTCCTCTCTTCTCCTCCACCCTCCTCTCTTCTCCTCCACTCTCCTCTCTTCTCCTCCACTCTCCTCTCTTCCCCTCCACTCTCCTCTCTTCTCCCCCACCCTCCTCTCTTCTCCTACACTCCCTTCTCTACCTTTCTTTCTCCTTCATCTCTCTTGCCACACTCCCATCCTCACCTCCACTTGTCCCCAAAGCATTCCCTCTCTTCTCCTCTCCCGTGTTTGTGCCCTTTCGCTCTGTGCACATCTAATGTCTGTGGTGTAATCCACTGGCTAATCTGCCGACAGCCTGTGTGACAAGGCATTAGCTATGTGTCACTGCCTACCACACTGCCTCGCAGGGTCTTTGTGTGTGTGGGTGTGTGCATGTGTGTCTGTGTGCATCACACTTTGGCCCCATGCTGTCAGGATACACAGGCGTAAAATGTGCATCACCTCCACTTAGATTTCTGTTTGACCTATGACCTTTTAATTTCCCTACTATTTATTATAATCTCTCTCTCTCTCTCTCTCTCTCTCTCTCTCTCCCTCGCCTGGCACAATTGAACTAATAGAATAGTCCGAAAAATGCTAATTCCACCCATCTGACACTACGCAGATTAAAGCAAATGCTTAAAGTATTTGAAACATTTAGAATAATATTTGGACCAAGGTCCGCTCCCAACAAAGGGAGTGAATAGATGGTTGTTTGTTATGTTGTTTTCACAGTCTCCCCTTGTACCTTGACCTATGTGCAGGGCTGTTTGATTGGACATTTAATTTGATGGTATATTTAATTAACTTTATAAGGTAGTTGAAGGTAATTGTGTTTGGTTGTTGCGTTTGAATTTGTGTGTGTGTGTTGTGTGTGTACTGTGAGAAAGAGAGAGTGTGTGTGTCAGTGGATTCTCCTCAGAGGAAGAAGGGGAGGACCATCCTCCTCATTGAATTTCAAATAATTTTTAGATAAAACTATACTAAAAATATTCACGTCACCAAATAATTTATTAAAACACACTCTTTTGCAATGAAGGTCTACAGTATCCTCAGCAGCACTCTGTAGGGTAGCACCATGGTGTATCCGGAGGACAGCTAGTTTCCATCCTCCTCTGGGTACATTGCCTTCAGTACAAAACCTAGGAGGCTCATGGTTCTCACTCCCTTCCATAGACTTACACAGTAATTATGACAACTTCCGGAGGAAGTCTTCCAACCTATCACAGCTCTTGCAGCATGAACTGACATGTTGTCCACCCAATCAAAGGATCAGAGAATGAATCTAGTACTGAAAGCATAATTTAAAGCTAGCTAATACTGCAGTGCATAAAATGTGGTGAGTAGTTGACACAAAGAGAGAGAAAGAGAACAGCTGAACAGTTTTGAACAAATACATTTTTCAAAAATTAAGGAGAAACAAGAGAGAGAGAGAGAGAGAGATAGCTATATTTCCTTGTATTTTGTTTTCACTTTCAATTTCACTTACTTAGCTAGTGAATGCAGCGAGCTAGTTTAGCCTACTCAAACACCCGGCTCAGATAAAGACATGCTAATTTAACTAGCTGGTTATGGCTATCCAAAATGGCAACTGTTTCATGTCAATGTAAGCTTTGGTTTTATTAATTGATTGCCCGCAGGTGTAACTGCTAAACTTATTGCTGACTGTACTCTGTACTGCATGATTGTAGCGGGTATACTTAAGCTAATATACCACAGCTAAGGGCTGTTCTAATACAAGACACAACTCGGAGTGCCTGGATACAGCCCTTTTCTGTGGTACATTGGTCATGTACCACAAACCCCTGAGGTGCCTTAATGCTATTATAAACTGGTTACCAATGTAATAAACTGGTTACCAATGTAAAAATAAATGTTTTGTCATACCCGTGCATTAGTTCTAGTAGCTATGTTGAATTTGACGTTACTAATGTTGTCAGCCAATATGATGACAGCGACGTAAGCTGTGTTTTGCAGTTAGCGGTTATGATATAAAGGTTTGGCTTGGAAAGTATTTTTTTGCCTGGTCACAGACAGCTGATGTGTTGTGCACTGAAGTACACACAAGGGAAGGGAAAAGGTGAGAGAAGGGGAGCATATAGATGCGAGAAGGAATTATACAATGAGCAAAATGTTTATACTGTTTGTATGTGGCTGCTGTGAAAGTGAACTGTGTTTGTGTGTGATCAGGGGTGTATTCATTCCGCCGATTCTGTTGAAAAACATTTCTTAAATGGAAGCAAACAGAATGAAACAGGGATAAACATACCTGATTTTGTCCAATTTGCAACTGCTGGACTAATGATTACACCCTAGATCAGATAGGTGCAGGAAAGAGTGTGCAAGGTGGTATTGAATGTGTCACTTTGTCACCTTAACTACATTTTTCTTATCTCAACCTGTGCACCTACGTTGTAAACTGTCATCCGTAGGCTAGGTTGTAGCAACCTCATGATCTGTATAGGGAACATTTGAGTATAATGTAGTAGCTTAAACCTATCAATGTTACATTGAGCTGGGTGAATGGAATATGAATGACAGTCATCCAAAATGCTGTAATAGAAATAAGGCCATGCTCATAAAAATGTTTATCGTCCTCCCTCATCTTAAACTGCACCAACCACCACTGGTGAGTGTGTATGCGTGTGTGTACCGACACAGAATCTCCTCCCTCATCTTAATCGCCGGCTCAGCTCCGTTTCGCCAAAACCCCCTGACAAGCGCTCAATCACACCTAATACCAGTCCCTTCTCTCTTTCATCCCCTCTGCTTCTATCCTCTCCATCCCCTCTCTCCTTTTCTTTAACAAGCCCCAGACCAGGACCTCCATCTCTCCCTGTGATCCTGTTATTGTGCTTGACCCCATCAGATCTGTGTGTGTGTGTGAACATGTGAACCTGTATGTCTGTGTGTGTGTGTGCTTGTGTGTGTTGGTGAGGGTGTGTGTGCGAGGGTGTTTGTGTGTAAGCGTGTGTGTGTGTGTGTGTGTGTGTGTGTGTGTGTGTGTGTCCACGGCAGATCTGTCAGCTAGCCACACAGATTATCCAGACAGCGGTCGGGCACAATGGACTCCCGGTTTGAAGTGGAGGAGATTGCCTGATCCCCTGTAGCTGATAAGCTCCGCCCCCAGTGCTGGGCTTTAGGATATGAGAAGGTCCGAAGCAGGAAGGAAGGGGAGAAGGGTCAGTCTCCTCGCTATAGTGATCGTTAATCACTCTGGCTAGCTTTTTCAAAGGGGATAAGGGAGACAGAGAAAAGGAGGGGTGTGTTCGGTTGGAATTGAACCGGGCCGGCTTGAGTGATTGATTGATAATGTAGATTGCTAGACTTGTTGATTGATTCTTTGAGCCGCCCTCGTGTAAAAAATACGTAGTGTGTTCTAGAAAGACCTATAAGCCTTCATGACACGCCAAGCAACCTTTATAATGAATTATGGCTGTACATGTATTCATGATACAATACAAAACAGGTGTGGTATAATAGTGTAACTACTCATAAGGTCTTTGAAAGCTTATATCCTGAATGCATTACATGCAATGCATTTCCTTGGTAGCTGTCGCTATTCATTCTTTAAAAGTCTATGATAACTGAACTGCTTTGGAGAATACATCTATTCCAACAGTTTGTCTTTTTCCATTAAACCATCCTTCAAACTTCCCAATGTGTTCGCCACCACAGGGAGGACACCTCTACCAGCCAAATGGGAGACATAATAACATGATCCTTTATTCATTTCTCCATATAAAAGACAAGAGACAGACTCTTATGAAACACAGCTTGCTAAAGTGCTGTCAGTGTCTTGATTTAGATGATTCACTCGTCCGTAGCCTCCGAACCACATTGCCGGTGCCAGCTGTTGTTTGACAGATACTGTAGAATTCTTCCTGCACTGTACAAAGATACAGCTGGGAAGTTTTAGAGGCTGGACAAGCAGCTCATAATGGGGCTCTGTTATATCCAAGCTGGTATTTGAAGGTACATGGGGTAAAACAGAATCACTTGGGAGAGTTCTGTGAAAGTGCATGTTTGAAATGTTTCTGGGCACAAACTCAAATGCTTTACTGCAATGTGTGAAGACTACTATTTCTTTCCCTAATTGTCATATTCGACATTTGAACAATTACAGCCTAATACAGCGATTGTATTATCTTATGTTATTATCTATAACTACACCACTCATTTACTAGGTATACTGTATAAGGCATTGATTAACATTACTTTATAGGCACACTACTCAATAAAAAAATCACAAACTACATTCTTGCCAATGACAAATTAACAGAACATTGTTGTTAAAGGAACATTGCAGAGTGTGTAGTGTATACTTTGTGTGAGAGGTTCATGTCCACTCTGACACACACATGCACACACACACACACACACACACACACACACACACACACACACACACACACACACACACACACACATACACACACTGAACGAGAGACCTCTCGGTTCCGGGGGCAAAAACCCTGTGCTATCCTGGAGCACAAGTACAGAACATTGCAAGGCTGCTTCCTACCATTCTATGACAGATGCCGGGGGCTGACATTGTTGTAGTCCACGTGAGGTCAAAGGACATTAGGAGGGCTAGCTCAGAACTGCTGAAAACTGATTTTAAAGCACTGATTTTAGCTCTGAACGTTTCCAAACAGCGGCAAATTATTTCAGGCCCGGTACCATTGTGGGAGATTCAGCAGGCTACTGGTATTACATCTGGCTGAAAGATTATTGTAGCTCTGTTGATAGAACTTTGACCGTCAATGCTGGAGAAATGTTTTGGTACCCTTCCCCAGATCTGTGCCTCGACACAATCCTGTCTCAGAGCTCTACGGACAATTGCTTCGACCTCATGGCTTGGTTTTTGCTCTGACATGCACTGTCAACTGTGGGACCTTATATAGACAGGTGTGCGCCGTTCCAAATCATATCCAATCAATTGAATTTATCAGGTGTACAATCAAGGTGTACAATCAAGTTGTAGAAACATCTCAAGGATGATCAATAGAAACAGGATGCACCTGAGCTCAAATTTGAGGGACTGAAAACTCAGTGCCATCATTCATTGAATCAGATTCATCACAAAACCCACTGATATTGTGTAAGGGAAATTTTTATGTTAGTGCTTTTCTTATAACTAATGTCTCTGTTCTATCAATGTGCTGTTCTATAAACCAATTGCTGTATTCATGCAAGTGGCTGACTGTACAAATCCTCACTATCAGTAGCTGCAATTCGTCAGTACGCCCAGGCCTTGTTTTGAGAACGAACAATAGATATCTCAGTTTCAAGGTCTCAGCTTAGAGAGAAAGAAGCCTTGTGAGGTGTTGGCCTGTCACATGTTATGAACCAGGATTGGTCTGTCACATGGATGAAACAAAACGGTAATGATTAATTAATTTAGCTCCTGATTGACATGTGTACTATGGTTCATTGAGTTGGTTGGAACCTCTCCAGCGCACTGACAATAAACAATGATTCATGTAAGATTGACTTTGAGTGTCCCTGTGTAAGAATTTCCACGACAATTGCCAACTACTTTCATAATTTTTTCATTGGCAAGATTAGGCATGACATGCCAGCAATAGGGAGGCACGATATATCGGTATGCAAATCGGAATTGGCTGATATTAACTACAAATGCCAGCAATATTATCTGCCCGATGTCGAGTTTAACACTGATGTGCAAAACCGATGTCAAAGCTGACGTGCATACCTATATAACATAGGTAGATAATGTAATGACGCCACAAAAAATATAGCGCTACACGTGCAACACAGCATTCCTAACCTGGCCCACAATGTCTGCAGTGTGGATCGAGCAGTCAACCAGTCATTTGAAAGAGAAAGAAGATTTCAGCAAGACACCTCAAAGGTGAAATCCATTAACGCCAAGATAATGGGATTCATTGCCCTTGACAATCAACTGTTCTCTGTCTATGGTGTTAGCTTTCGCTGACTGGTTGAGCACCTCGAGCACCGGTACACACTATCGAGTAGTCTCTATTGTTGCCCTAACAGAGTTACACTGTACTGTTGAAAAGCACATCCAACTTGGAAAAGTACTCTACTAGACGCTGTGAACAAGCAATTCAGCGCCATTCTCTCTGAGCCTCTTTACTGTGCCCCCACCATGCTCGATGCTATGTACAAGGACCGCTACTTCGATGCGGACAAGAAACAGGGTTTACGTGAAATGTTACATACACAGCTGGTCAGGATGGAAATGGACACAGTGATAGTGGGCACCAAGGAAGAGAGGCCACGGACCGACAGAGCTGAAACTTCACTGCTTGACATGTATAATGAAATCCTGGTTGAATTGAATAACGAAACAGCACAGCAAGTAAGTGAAATAAATATGTTTTGATTATGTTTTACTGGTAATGGGGACATACGGAAATGCCAACAAAATAATTTTTAGGTCAGTGTGTGTGTGTGTGTGTGTGTGTGATTCCACTATTTAACTGTACTAGAATGCTTAAAAGGCTGCAACAAGTTTTTATATTGGTTATCAGTATCAAGTTTTTTGTCAAGGAAAATATCGGATATCGGTGTCAGTCAAAAATGTCATATCGGTGCATCCCTAGCCAGCAACAAACACCAAACCTATACATTCCAGTATAACTAACCAAATTATGAAAGACAAGCATTGTAATTTGGAATTCTGTAAAGTGAGTGTGGAAGAGGTGATGTTTTTGTTGTTGTCTATCAACAATGACAAGACACCTGGGTCTGACAACTTGGATGGACAATTACGGAGGATGACAGCGGACAATATTGCCACTACTATTTGCCATCTCTTCAATCTAAGCTACAAAAATGTATGTGCACTCAGGCCTGGAGGGAAGCAAAAGTCATTCCGCTCCCCAAGAATAGTAAAGCACCATTTATTGGCTCAAATAGCTTACCAATCAGCTTGTTACCAACCCTTAGTAAACTTTTTGAAAAAAAATTGTGTTTGACCAGATACAGGGAAGGGCATTCAACATAAACACCTCTGACACAAATTACAGATGATTGGCTGAGAGAAATTGATAATAAAAAGATTGTGGGGGCGGTTTTGTTAGACTTCAGTGCGGCTTTTGACATTATTGATCATTTTTTGCTGCTGGAAAAACGTATATGTTATGGCTTTACACCCCTTGCTACATTGTGGATTGAGAGTTACCTGTCTAACAGAACACAGAAGGTGTTATTTAATGGCCTCTCCAACATAATCCAAGAAGAATCAGACATTTCGCAGGGCAGCTGTCTAGGCCCCTTACTTTTTTCAATCTTTACTAATGACCTGCCACAAGCTCTGAGTAAAGCCTGTGTGTCTATGTATGCAGATTACTCAACACTACACACGTCAGCTACTTTAGCGAGTGAAATCCCAACAACACTTAACAAAGAGCTGCAATCAGTTTCAGAATGGGTGGCCAGAAATAAGTTAGTCCTAAATATTTAAAAAACTAAAAGCAAGGACTCCTGGGTGGCTCAGTGGTTAAGGGCGCTGTACTGCAGTGCCAGCTGTGCCATCAGAGTCCCTGGGTTCGCGCCCAGGCTGGCCGCGACCGGGAGGTCCGTGGGGCGACGCACAATTGGCCTAGCGGGAGGGCTTGGTCGGTAGGGGTGTCCTTGTCTCATCGCGCACCAGCGACTCCTGTGGCGGTGGCCAGGTGCACAGTGTTTCCTCCGGTGCATTGGTGCGGCTGGCTTCCGGGTTGGATGCGTGCTGTGTTAAGAAGCAGTGCGGCTTGGTTGGGTTGTGTATCGGAGGACGCATGACTTTCAACCTTCGTCTCTCCCGAGCCGGTATGGGAGTTGTAGCGATGAGACAAGATAGTAGCTACTACAACAATTGGATACCATGAAATTGGGGAGAAAAAGGGGTCAAAATTCAACAAAAAAAAAACTAAAAGCATTGTATTTTGGACAAATCATTCACTAAACTAAATATTGTAATGAATAAGATGCTAAGATGGGAAGAGGTCTTTCCATAATAAAGCGCTGCTCTGCCTTAACGACAATATCAACAAGGCAGGTCCTACAGGCCATAGTTTTGTCGCACCTAGACGACTGCCCAGTCGCATGGTCAGGTGCCACAAAGAGGGACATGGGAAAGGTACAACTGGCCCAGAACAGGACAGCACGACTGGCCATTAAATGTACACGTACAGCAGACATTAATAGTATGCATGTCAATCTCTCCTTGCTCAAATTAGAGAAGATATTGAGTTCATCACTACTTGTATTTGTGAGAGGTATTGACATGTTGAATGCACCGAGCTGTCTGTTTAAACTACTAGCACACAGCTCAGGCATGCATACCCCACAAGACTTGCCACCAGAGGTCTCTTCACAGTCCCCAAGTCTCTTCACAGTCCCCAAGTCCAGAACAGACTATGGGAGGTGCACGGTACTACATAGAGCCATGGCTACATGGAACTCTATTCCACATCTACAAGCACACATGCATACCCCACAAGTATTGCCACCAGAGGTCTCTTCACAGTCCCCAAGTCCAGAACAGACTATGGGATGTGCACGGTACTACATAGAGCCATGGCTACATGGAACTCTATTCCACATCAAGTAACTCACACAAGCAGTAAAATCTGATTTAAAAAACAGATACAAATACTCCTTATGGAACAGCGAGGACTGTGAAGCGTCACACACACACAGGTAGAAACACAAATAATATACACACTATACACACACATATTATGATGTATATCACTACCTTAATTTTTGCTGGACACCATGAAGAGTAGCTGCTACCTTCAAATACACACACACCGAACCACCCACCAAACCACCACCACACACACACACACACTCACACACACACACACACACACACACACACACACACACACACACACACACACACACACACACACACACACACACACACACACACACACACACACACACACACACACACGCACACCACCGTGAGAAGCAGGAGTAAGAGTTACTGCAGTTTTATTGATATATCTTAATTATACGACTCAATAGAATTTACTGCTTTAAGCTCAACCAGCAGCAGCCACATCTACAGCAGAGTAGTGAGTTGGGCAATCACTCCTAATGGCATAAGCTATCTCAAATAAAGATAGAGGGGGCATACAATCTGTCTAGGAGCCACCTTGTCCAATGAGATGGAGGTGGAGATGGAGATGACAGTTATATGGTTGTTGTTTTCCTACTATGTTGATATGCTCCTTTGATGATTGACAGGTGGACCATAAAGAGTCGTCCACGTGAACAGAGTTGGATGTTGGATGACGCCATTGCGGTATAAATCCCCTAGCTCTTACTTGTTAAGCACTGACAGTCAAACTCTTTCCTCAAATTCATTTGGAGGAAGGTTGCTTCCACTTTTGTCCAACCCACAATCAGGGCCCTTATTCAGAAAGTGTTTCAAAGTATGAATATGAGACCGGACCAGACACTCTTCCAAGAATGAGACTTCACTGATCCCAACAGTATTTCATTACAAATTAACAATCTAGCATAAATCCTCTCCAATCATAAACCATTTTATAAACAAGACGCTACTCTTGAGACTTACAGAGGTGTGATTAGTGCCAATAAATCAAAACGAATCCACATGCAGTTCGTGACAACATGAAATACAACACGTAACACCCAGCCATGTTAAGGCTAATTACGAGGTAAAGTCGGAGAACCGATGACGAGCTTCAAACTTCTGAGTAGATCATCATAATTAAAACATAAATTGGAGCCATTGAGAGGAATGCAGTAAAGACCAGCCCTCAGCTAGGGGTATTGATTTCCCTGCATACTTCAAAACAATTGCTCTGATTTGTGCACAGTAAAGTATAAATCAATAGCAAACAAGCCACACAACCACTCCAAACAATGGCCAGTGAATTACAATCAGACAATTCTGCTCTGGTTTGAGGGAGTCGGGCAAATTTGAGATTTGCAGTCCGTGTCCTAAATGGGACCTTATTCCCTACATAGTGCCCTACTTTTGACTGGTCAAAATAAGTGCCATTTGGGATGAAAACGCAGCATCTAACATGGAGGAAGAGTGTATTCAATGTTCAATCTGTGAGAATTCCATTTAAAAAAGGTGAATTCATTCATGCTTCATTGATTTGGTTAAATAGCTTTGGGACCATTGAGAGGAGTAGTTTTGAAAGGACGAGTAAGAGTCAAGACTGGAATGGAGACAATAGTCAAATAAAAATGCACAAACTGATTTGTTTTTCAAGTTAGTTTGTTAATGACAATGACCCAAATGATAGTTCATCTCAGACACTGGCATTTCTACAGAGTACACACTTTTATATAGTTATATTTACACAAACTATTTATCTGTATGTCTCTCTCTTTCTCTTTCTCTCTCTGTTTATTTCTGTGTATCTATGAGTGTGAGTGAACAGCAATGATAGGGGCTCAACAGCATAATGAAGTGACCTAACGTACACACCCTAAGAGAGATGAGGACATTGCTGTGTCTGTTGTCGAGGACTGTAATGGGCCCACAACTGCTAATACATAGAAACCCTAACCCAGAAACTGAGTTATGTAATTTCACAAGTGTGCTTCTCTCAATGCTGTTACACAACCCTTGTCGGTGCAGCAGTATGGGCATAAGCCTTTTCTATAACAATGTTCACATTACATTTGTGCAGAAGTGGATTGAAATACAACATTACAACACAGCAACACCATACACAGTGCAACATGTGTCCATAGCCCCGTGTCCCTCCTCTATTGGGCCGACATAGCGTGACAAACCGAAAAAGGAACAACAGCTATCATCCGTCAGCCATGTGTTACAGCTGAGATAGTATTAGCTAAAATGGCCGCCGGCAGCAACCCATACTGCAAGTCACACCTGAACCACACTGCTCAGTTGGACTAAGATGTGCCTCCATCTTAGAGTAGAGTAGTGTGACAGAAGAGAACCAACAGAAAAGGAACGGTATCTTGCCAAGGTGGATTTGGTAAAACTTTACAATTAGGTACCCTTTACAAAGGCTGTTACCATTGATTTGATCACAAAGATGCTTCAGTCGATTGATAAAGATTAAATAAATACAGAAACTAACACAAGTTAAAACGAATGGTTACAAAACTATTAAACTTTGCAAGTTATATTACCATTCAATCATCTAAGACACAATATAATATTAATACGAGACCCATTTTTAAAGACATACCTGAGCTAATAACACCTCAAACTGTTTAATATGTTATTACACATCAATAAGCATGTAATAACACATGAATAAGTATGTAATAACTCAATAACAACCCATATGGTGTGTGATATTGCATTATACACTGACTGATGTGTCACATGTACCTAATGTAGCCTTTAATCCATGGGCAGAGCAATCCCTGATTTCCAGGGATGTCTCCCCTCCCTCTTCCAGACTAATTCACATGCCCGATGTGTCGTCCTTCAGTACAGCCCTGCCAACCACGCATCTGGGGAAAGTGAGAGTTCAGCCAACACTGGCACTGAGGCGAGCCATAGATAGAGTGATAGAGAGAAAGAGAGAGGGAGAGAGAGAGAGAGATAGAGAGATAGAGAGAGAGAGAGAGAGAGAGAGAGAGAGAGGGAGGGAGTGAGGGAGTGAGGGGGAGAGAGAGAGAGAGAGATGTGGATGGGGAGAGGATGGACAGAGAGAGAGAATGGAGAGAGGGTGAGGAGGGAGTGAGGGGGAGAGAGATAGACAGAGAGAGATGTCGACTGGGAGAGGATGGTAAGAGAGAGAGAGTGAATGGAGAGAGAGGGGGAGGGAGTGAGGGAGAGAGAGATAGACAGAGAGAGGTGGACTGGGAGAGGATGGACAGAGAGATAGACAGAGAGAGATGTGGACTGGGAGAGGATGGACAGAGAGAGAGATAATGGAGAGAGGGAGAGAGAGCGAGGTGGGGAAGTGTTATGGGTTTCCCTCAAAGCACCTTTCATCTGCCTTCGTAACACATCGCCCCTGCCTGAGACGCACATCTACACACACACACACACACACACACACACACACACACACACACACACACACACACACACACACACACAGTATTTCACACACACACACACACAGTATTTGCATACACGTACACACATTCCTCCCAAGGCATGCACACAAACTGGCATGCGCACATATGGACACACCATTAAATGACACACATGATACACAAGTTCCCATACGCAAGTTTATATCACACAAACAGGCACATACAGTATTTATAAAGAGTCTTATATTCACAATACAGACTGACACAGCTACACCAACTCTGTCATACACACATGCCTGCCTGACTAGCCCACCGTCTGGTCCACACATTACTGCGATGAATGAGTCTCCAACCTGAATTCAACATTTCCTCCATTTTATAAATCCAAAATAGAGGAAAGACAAAAAGCAGGAGGCCAAAGCAGAAAAGGGAATGGTAAACAGGTGCAGAGAGGAACCTCACACACACACACACACACACACACACACACACACACACACGGCTGCACGAAACAAGGGGAAATGCTAGCGGTGGAGAACAGACAAAAGGAATTAAAAGTCAAACACTAACATGAGCTGACGTGTCCACGGCAGATTACTAATTATGCCTCGACTACCTCAGCCTGTTTCTTCTCAGGATAGGATAGGATAGTACCATAAAGAGGAAGAATATACAGTTGAAGTCGGAAGTTTACATACAACTCAGTTTTTCACAATTCCTGACATTTAATCAGAGTAATGATTCCCTGTCTTAGGTCAGTTAGGATCACCACTTTCTTTTAAGAATGTGAAATGTCAGAATAATAGGAGAGAGAATTATTTATTTCAGCTTGTATTACTTTCATCACATTTCCAGTGGGTAAGAAGTTTACACTCAATTAGTATTTGTAGCATTGCCTTTAAATTGTTAAATTTGGGTCAAACGTTTTGGGTAGCCTTCCACAAGCTTCCCACAATAAGTTGGGTGAATTTTGGCCCATTCCACCTGACAGAGCTGGTGTAACTGACCAGGTTTGTATGCCTCCTTGCTCGCATACGGCTTTTCAGTTCTGCTCACAAATTTTCTATGGGATTGAGGTCAGGGCTTTGTGATGGCCACTCCAATACCTTGACTTTGTTGTCCTTTGGAAGGGTCATTGTTCATTTGGAAGACCCATTTGCGACCAAGCTTTAACTTCCTGACTGATGTCTTGAGATGCTGCTTCAATACATCCACATAATTTTCCTTCCACATGATGCCATCTATTTTGTGAAGTGCACCAGTCCCTCCTGCAGCAAAAAAAAAACCACAACGTGATGCTGCCACCCTGTGCTTCACGGTAGGGATGGTGTTCTTCGGCTTGCAAGCCTCCCCTTTTTTCCTCCAAACATAACGATGGTCATTATGGCCAAACAGTTCTATTTCTGTTTCATCAGACCAGAGGAGATTTCTCCAAAATGTCAATTTCTTTCTGAGGTCTTGGCTGATTTATTTGGATTTTCCCATGATGTCAAGCAAAGAGGCACTGAGTTTGAAGGTAGGCTTTGAAATACCTCCAATTGACTCAAATTATGTCGATTAGCCTATCAGAAGCTTCTAAAGCCATGAAATGATTTCTGGAATTTTCCAAGCTGTTAAAAGGCACAGTCAACTTAGTGTTTGTAAACTTCTGACCCACTGGAATTGCGATATAGTGAATTATAAGTGACAATTGTTGGAAAAAATGCCTTGTGTCATGCAAAAAAGTAGATGTCCTAACAACTTGTCAAAACTATAGTTTGTTCACAAGAAACTTGTGGAGTGGTTGAAAAATGAGTTTTAATGAACCCAACCTAAGTATATGTAAACTTCTGAATTCATCTGTAAATAGGTTAAGGGAGTTCAATACCTTACTTAGCCTATACAGTTTCCCGAGATATATGTTTCTTTTCAGTAAAATGACACAAATGAACATTTTGCAGAGAGTAACATTTTTTATGCTTATAAACACTTTAGGTTCTGTGTGGTTCAGTTGGTAGAGCATGACGCTTGCAATGCTTGATTCCCATTGGGGGACCTGTACTTAAAAGTATGAAAATGTCTGCACTCACTACTTACTGTAAGTCGCTCTGGATAAGAGTGTCTGCTAAAATGTAAAAATCATTTATCTTAAGTGAACCTTGATGTAAAGACTTGTTATTCTACGTAATAGAACTTATATGTACAGAACTGTTTGCCTTATCCATCTAGCTGAAGTGTCTTAATATCCTAAAATAAGATATATCTTGGATATCATTTTGAAGAGAGAATTATGTAAGATCAATAAAAACAAGACTATGGTCTGATATTCAAGAGTAAAATGGCAACACTTTTTTGCGGCTAATAACTTTAATTTTCACTAAAGCACCGGTTCTAATGTTTACTGTTGAATCTTTCACAGAGGTTCAATGGACTCCTCAGCTCAGTGGGTTAATCACCACAGTAAGGTGTTTGACTTCCGTTCAACATCAGCAAAAAAACAATAATACATGGATTGTCTGACTGACAGAAAGTCATATTTAAAGATGATTTTCATGACAAAAACATCAAATTCACCATCCTAAACCAAACAACGCAATATTGCGGTGTAGCAGTAGTCAAAAATGAACTGGCACATTCAAAGGCCCAATACTTATGGCCACAGGTTCCCTCAATTTGTGTAAAGTTAATACACACATACACACAAACAAAAGCACCTTCACACACGTGTCATTAAGTGCATCCATGTTATTAATGAAAGGCCTGAAGGCCCATTCCGCAGCCGTGCCAGTCTTTGCGCATTCCCACAATGCATTGCTCAGCTGCTAACAGGGACGATGGGCGAGGGAGACGGCCGCAGCGCCATTTATCACTGTCAGACGCGGCTGAGCGCAAGTTCTTATTGGCTGGGCAGAACTCAGCGACTGCTAAAGCGGCATGCTGATCTCTTGCACAATGACAATTAAACAGAATTGAAAAAAGAGCAGTGGGCTTTCTCTCTCTATTTTTCTGTTTCTTTCTCTCTCTCTCTACCCTCTAAGATTTCCATTATGCCTGTGCCAGCACAAATGCAGTCCACAGACAATTCAAGTGAGGAAATAAATGCAGCTACTGTAAAATGTCACAATATGCCTCTATTGTAAAAAATAAATAACATAACTGCTGGGATATGATGGCGGTTGAAAATGTGTCCAACCAACATGCTATAGTGGGACTTTCACTGGAGCACAGCATGTGATGTCATACACACACACACACACACACACACACACACACACACACACACACACACACACACACACACACACACACACACACACACACACACACACACACACAGCCCCCTGCCACACACACCCTCACTCACACACCCCCACTCACTCACTCACTTACTCACTCACTCACTCACTCACTCACTCACTCACTCACTCACTCACTCACTCACTCACTCACTCACTCACACCATTTTTGTCCGTCTCTAAGAGTCCTTCTAATGAATTTAATATCAACCAAAGGTTGATGTTTCTGACAGAATCAGTGTAACTTATGGACCATCATGATGTGTATCCACAAATTGCATCTGAGATCACTTCCACACAAACGTGACAAAACACAAAAGCCTACCTTTCAGCACCCAAGCAACTGTCCCAATGATTCAAGAGCTGCAAGACATAAGACAAGACACATTCGATTACAAATAATTCAACCTCTATTGTTCAAATGGGAATATGCAACATGGTTAGGTAGAATGAAATGTTGTCTCATGACTCAATGTATACATGGGAACTTACACGACTTCTCAATCAAAACCAACAAAACACATTGTGAATCGTACTGAACCTCAGCAGTGAGAATTGAGTTCCAACTAAATCCAACACTTGTGTTCATTGCTTTGTACAGTGTAAAGGGCAAATCATTTATTATGAGCAGATTACATTTGGCAGGCATATGTGCCTCCTAATTCCGCCATGCTAAAAACTTCCCACGGCAATATTCAATCACTTCTCCGATGTGGATTATCTCCCATCTATTTCACTGGGAAAAAAGTTTATTGAGAAAGGCAGAGTGGGGGACTTACGGAGAAGGGGGGGTGGGGGGTGGGGCACCGAGATGCTTTAATTTTAGCGGCTGCTTAATTAAAATCAAAAGGTCAGAGATTGTGGCTCAGGAGCATTGCGAGATTGCGTGCATATACTGGTACTCAAGGTCTCCTAGATTAATCTGCGGTTCACTTGCGGTCAGAGAAACAAAATTAGTTCTACTTCTGATAAACAGGATATTTGTATGATGCGTTCCCCCTTTCTTTTCAGTAGAGATAAAGTAGGGTTTTTGCACCGTTGCCAACGTAATAGATTTTGTCTGGAGCATATGATTGCAGAGTTAATGAAGGCTAAAAGTACTGTGAATGGCTACCACCGAAGTGCCGAGGGTTGGAATTGATGACGTTGAGGATAAATGGTCATTTAATACGTAACACTACTGCATATACACATCCGCTGTACTGGGGACATGCTTGAAGGAATCGGGGCTTGGTATTAAATTATAAAAATAATAATAATATCAGTTGACACATTATTTCAGCCAGTCAATGGGGGTATCACTTTTAAAAATGAGGCAATGGAATTGCCTCTGCTGTCAGAACATTTCAGTGCAATACACCTTATTCTTGCAACATCAAAGGCCCAATAGTTCTCGTAATCAGTCAAAGATTCACAAGATTCCCAAGAAATACCAGGACAAAAAACCCATCACATCTTCAAAAGAAAGCCTAGATATAATCAATGTTTCAGTGAGTGATTGACAATACACTTCATTATTGATACATATGCATACATACATTTATACAAATTGCTTCTTGGAAATGAATCAAGCCAAAATACTACGTTTTGCTTGAAAATGCTTGAAAGGTCCATTTCGAAACAACCCAACCATCTGCTCTACTGTCGGCAATAGATGCTCTCTAATTTGACTGATGACTCGCTGCTGTCTGAGAAAGGTCAGTAAGCATTCGCCAGTGGAGGCACTGTACTTACAGTGGCACCAGTTGGATTGCAGAAACAGGGAGGTGATAGGATAGGGGAGGGGTTGGAGGAAAAGGCTTGACTGAATCAACAGGTTTGATCAATTCTTCAAAAACAGATCCTATCTCTGGGACTGGTGGCGCCATGACAACAAGGAATGTCGCTCAAGATTAATTGTAGCACCCCTGTGATCAGCAGGCAGTGAGAGGGCCAACCATCGGGTCCTGACTCCGTCTATGATTTATAACTAATAATTGGGCATGAATGGGGCCTCCAAGGCACTATCAGGACCCTGCAGGGTGCCTGCTTTGAGACACAAATGGGGTTGAAATAAATCTGTTTCCTGTGTGCTGATATGCTATGAGGGTGTGCACGGCAGCGGCGGCGACACAGCAAAAATCAATCTTCAATTTCACGAGCCCCACAAAACGGAGTCTGGCAGCTGTGAGAGAGGTATCTTCCCTTGAAATAGACCTGTGCCAGCAGGGGCATCATGCACCCCAAAATATCTGAGGGGGCACACAGTACGTGAGGATGGTTGGAGGGTGGTCCGGGGGGGGTCATATATTTCATAACATATTTTTTGCTTCAGTAGGTGCCCAACATAACAACATGTGGTGGTGTGTTGGAGGTCTGTAAAGCCTGTCTGCATTCCTGATTTCTTTAACCGTTAGGTTACCTGTGTAATATTGACACAAACTCAGAAATCCTTGTTTTGCGAACATAGTCCTGCTTTATCAATTGCTGTGCTGATAAATGGGCAGTTCACTACCTCTGTCAAATGAATATGTAGCTTAAAGTTGTGTGTATTTGTATTTATTTTGGCAATAAATATTGTGAAGTTACAATACCACACATTTACAATAGGCCTAAAGTATATCTACAAATATTAACACCCTATCTCTATATATACAGTTGAAGTCGGAAGTTTACATACACCTCAGCAAAATAATTTCAACTCAGTTTTTAACAATTCCTGACATTTAATCCCAGTAAAAATTTGCTGTCTTAGATCAGTTAGGATCACCACTTTATTTTAAGAATGTAAAATGTCAGAGTAATAGTAGAGAGAATGGTTTATTTCAGCTTTTATTTCTTTCATCACATTCCCAGTGGGTAAGAAGTTTACATACACTCAATTAGTATTTGGTAGCATTGCCTTTAAATTGTTTAACTTGGGTCTTGGCTGATTTCTTTTTGTCAAACAAAGAGGCAGTGACTTTGAAGGTAGGCCATGAAATACATCCACAGGTGCACCTCCAATTGACTCAAATTATGTCAATGAGCCTATCAGAAGTTTCTAAAGCCATGAAATCATTTCTGGAATTTTCCAAGCTGTTTAAAGGCACAGTCAACTCAGTGTATGTGAACTTCTGACCCACTGGAATTGTGATACAGCAAATTATTAGTGAAATAATCTGTCTGTCAACAATTGTTGGAAAAATTACTTGTGTCATGCACAAAGTAGATGTCCTAACCGACTTGCCAAAACTATAGTTTGTTTACAAGACATTTGTGGAGTGGTTGAAAAATGAGTTTTAATGACTCCAACCTAAGTGCATGTAAACTTCCAACTTCAACTGTATACACACATACATTATTTTAATAGCAGGACACTGTAAAGTCCATTATTTCTCTGTAGAGTATGAATTAGGCTGTTTGAGAAGGATTGAACCCTAAGCAAACTGCATGCACATTGTTTGAAGTATAATAGCCATAGCTACTGTAGTAGGTAAAAGCTGTGTACTGGAAATACTTGGTAGAGCATGGATGGAGTAGGTATTGTGGTGCTCATGTGAATTATCTTTCTTTTTCGGCTTCAGACCAATCCCTACTTCTCACATATTTTTTAGTTTCCATGTTTTTACACCGGAATGTCATTCTACAAAATGATATAACATTTCCACATGCAAAACTTGTCTTTCGAAAATGTAATATGCACTCAAAAAAATGTATGTGTTTTGTCTCACATAATTTGTTGCCCATGGCCCGGTTTCCCAAAAGCATCTTAAGGCTAAGTTAATCTTTGAACCTTCACAGGCACATTGTTAAATCTCCAAACTGTTTCCCAAAACCATAGTTTCTAAAGTTGCACTTAAAAAACATTCATTATTTATCTACTGGCTCAAATCTACTTGCAGAACAGCTAACACAAACATCTTCTGAACACATTCCATTTGTCTCTCTGTGACCAACGACTACAATACACAGCCAGTGTCTTTGCAATTGTTATAAACAAACAAAGGGTAAAAATATGCTTCAAATGAAAACAAACATTATTACATTAAACTACAAATACAGTAGGCTACATAGGCCTATATACAGTACTTAAATCATAAATAATTATAGAAACAAAGCATCGTTGAAAAACTCGTAAGCTTAAGTTTCATCGCTATCAGGAAATTGGGCCCTGGCTATGACTTCATAGACATGGCTATTCGCATTCATGCAAAACATATTGATTCTCCCTTTAAAGAGGAGAGGGTGAATATCAACCGCTGCTTTACATTAAGCACATGCCAGGTCCTGTAAGTGACTTTCAAAGTACTGAATACGTTGGCTGAGTGAGCATTTGGAAAGAAATCCCCTCCAAAATATGTGGGAGTTCCCCCAGACCCCCTCCAGTTTTTAACTCGTTGTTGGCCACTTCCCACTAATGGTACCTACACCAACATCTTCTGGACGTCTTTTTTTGCAGGTTAGAAGAACATTTTCGCTATCCCTAACCCTTTTCCTTACATTAACTTAATTAGCCTAACATGATATGTTAATTCTCATAACCTGCTGCGAAAAAGTCCTAGCTGTATCAAAGTGGTGTGTTTTTAGGGAATCTAGTCCACGGATGTTGATTTTTGTCTGCTTCAGACCAATTCTAAACCATTCATAGATGTCCATGTTTGGTTTAGATTTGGTCTGGTCCCCGTTCCATGTAATTGATTTATTCCAGAGCTAGAACACCTGATTCAACTTGTCAACTCATCTTCAAGCTCTTGAATCTCACCTAGCTATTTTAAGATGAATGAGCTAACTGTAATCCACTCTGGATAAGAGTGTCTGCCAGATGACAAAAAAATGTAAATGTAAAATATAAATAGCTAGTTCAGAGTAGGGCTGGAAATTACCAGGGACCTCACAATAAGAATATCACGATACTTAGGTGCTGATACGATACGATTCTCACGATTCTATATGTATTGTGATTCTCACGATTCTATATGTATTGCAATTTGATAGTGTAATTTTAATGCGATTCTATGTTCGCCATATTTCTGCTGCAGAGGGACAAGAGAGAGCCATGAGAAAACTAGAATTGGCTCCATTTTTTTTTTTTTAAGATGGAGAACAAGCTATGAAAGGAAAATAATGCAGCTTTAGTGCAGGTACAGTAAACTAGCACAAAAATAATATTGCAATATTATTACAATGATACAATACGATATATCATCAAACATAATATCCCGATATGTAACTGTTTTTTCTCCCATCACTACTTCAGAGCTACAGCAAAATTGTGAAATGTCTGAAAGTCCCTGAGTAGAGCACAGCAGTACAATACAGTACATAAAAAAAGTTGAAAAACTTCAATGTCTGGAAAATAAGTATTTCACTGGGTTCAGATTTTTGGGAACACACTGAAAAGTAAAATGACACATTAAAATGGCACGAAGAAAATTGCTTTGACAGAGAAGGGAGTGTACTGAATTCATGCACGTGTCTGTCTCGTGTGTTGATCTAGATATTTAGCTACTAGCATTTGTACACTTACTGCAATGCACAGCCGATGCAGTACTTGTATGTGCATTGGCCGGGTTTACGTTCAGCATAGCTAGCAAGACAAAGTGTTTTATCAGCTACAGTTTGTGTTGTGAGAAGCTGGTCTTGGTTTAGGAAATGTAGGCTAGCTAGCAGTTGTGGCTGCACATGTAGCTAGCTAGCCAATTTGACTGTATAATGCCAGAGTAGGTAGAGAAGCAATGCCTATTTCATGTATTATAAGTTAGCAGTTTCCCAAAGCTAGCTATGCTTTATGGAAGAATGTAGCTAGATAAGATATACTGTCAACACTGAATTGTGGTCTTTGATCTGTACAGCTATGTTACAGTCTCGTGGGCTAGTTGGCCAGCTAACTGGCTATAATGTTGTTTGCTAGATTATGTGTTTTGTGCTCTCATATAGTTTACACAGATGACTTCAGCCATATTACAACCTTCCATAGCCAAATATACCTAGCTAGCTATCTTCCTTTGCTTGTAGCTAGTGTCTCACCCAAAGGGTGTTAGCTAGCTAGCTACAGCTGCTAGCCTGCTACTAACTAGCTGCTGCTGTTGCGCAGCAACCAAGTTGCTGGTCCTGGTTTTAGAACTCTGAGATTCAGCTGAGAAAATATTACCATTGTCAGAAATGCTACAAAAAGGTAGCACCACATTGTTGGCTCTCTAATGGCATGTGAGGGTGATAAATTATGAATGTAATCAAAACTGTTGCCCCTACAAACATATTCAGTATGAAAGGTAGCAAATCTAATGATCACTTTAAGGACACTGTAGTCTTGTTCTTATCCTACTCCTAGATATTGAGCTAGGTCTGGGCAAGGAATTTGATATTTTCCTAATGCTAACAACCTTGTTAAAAATCCAGTATGTGGTTCTCGGGAATGGCCAGACGGCTCATGACGGCAGGCTGAGATCCTCAGATCCTCAAAAAGTTCTACAGCTGCACCATCGAGAGCATCGTCTGCATCCTGGTTGCAACACCACCTGGTATGGCAAATTCTGGGCCTCCAACCAGAAGACACTACAGAGGGTAGTGTGTATGGCCCAGTACATCACTGGGGCCAAGCTTCCTGCCATCCAGTACCTCTATACCAGGCGGTGTCAGAGGAAGGCCCAAAAAATTACCAAGGACTCCAGCCACCCTAGTCACAGACTGTTCTCTCTGCTACCGCACGGCAAGCTGTACCGGAGCGCCAAGTCTATGTCAAAAAAGGCTTCTTAACAGCTTCTACCCCCAAGCCATAAGACTCTTGAACAGCTAATCAAATGGATACCCGAAATATTTGCATTGTCTCCACCCCACCCACCATTTTTGCACTTCTGCTACTCTCTGTTTATTATCCAAACATAGTCACTTTATCTCTACCTATATGTACATATTACCTCATTACCTCAACTAACTCGTGCCACGCACATTGACCGGAACCTCCTGTACATAGCGTCACTATTGCTATTTTATTGTTGCCCATTAATTATTTGTTATAATTATTTATTTATTTTTTATTCTTGGTTACAGCTACAGTGGCTTCAGAAAGTATTCTTCCCCTTGACTTATTCCACATTGTGTTGTGTTACAGCATTAATGCAAAATTAATTAAAAATATGTTTTTTTTTCACCCATTTAAACACAATAGACAAAGTGAAAGCAAGTTTTCAGAAATGTTTGAAAATGTATTGAAAATGAAATACAGAATTATCTCATTTTACATAACTATTCATATACTTTGTAGAAGCATCTTTGGCAGTGATTGCAGCTGTAAGTCTTTCTGGGTAAGTCTCTAAGAGCTTGCCATACCTGGAATGTGCAACATTTACCCACTATTCTTTTCAGAATTCTTGAAGGTCTTGCCATAGATTTGAGTTAAAAATGTAACTCAGCCACTCAGGAACATTCACTGTCTTATGGATGAGCAACTCCAGTGTAAATGTGGCCTCGTGTTTTAGGTTATTTTCATGTCAAAAGGGGAAGTCATCTCCCAGTGTCTGGTGGAAATCAGACTAAACCAGGTTTTCCCCTAGGATTTTTCCTGTGCTTAGCTACATTCCGTAAATGTTTTATCCTGAAAAACTCTCCAGTCCTTAACGATTACAAGTATACCCATAGCACCTGTATCTTTGTAGTGACTGGGTGTATTGATACAGCATCCAGTGTCTAAATAATAACTTCACCATGCTCAAAGGGACATTAAATGTCTGCTTTTAACATTTTTACCCATCTACCAATAGGCATTGGAAAACCTCCCTGGTCTTTGTGGTTGAATCTATGTTTGAAATTCACTGCTCGACTGAGGGACATTACAGATAATTGTATGTGTGGGGTACAAAGATGAGGTAGTCATTCAAAATCATGTTAAACACTATTATTGCACACAGAGTGAGTCCATGGAAGTTGGGCGGCAGGGTAGCCTAGTGGTTAGAGCATTGGACTAGTAACCGGAAGGTTGCAAGTTCAAACCCCCGAGCTGACAAGGTACAAATCTGTCGTTCTGCCCCTGAACAGGCAGTTAACCCACTGTTCCCAGGCCGTCATTGAAAATAAGAATTTGTTCTTAACTGACTTGCCTGGCTAAATAAAGGTAAAAAAAAAAAATTATGTGACTTGTTAAACACATTTTTACTCCTAAACGTATTTAGGCTTGCCATAACAAAGGGGTTGAATACTTATTGACTCAAGACATTTCGTCTTTTCATTTTTAATTAATTTGTAAACATTTCGAAAAAAACATACTGTAATTCCACTTTAACATTATTGGGTATTGACTGTAGGCCAGTGACAACAATCTCAATTTAATCAATTTGAAAATCAGGCTGTAATACAACAAAATGTGGAAAAAGTCATGTTGTGTAAATACTTTCTTAAGGCACTGTAGTTACGAGGTTGGTAGATTGGGAACCTATCTGGGCTAAAGCCAACTTCATACAATTGTTAGGTGGCTGGTAGTATTACAGAGAAATCTGAGGTTGCACGTGCCCCTGCGCCCCCTATGGGCATGACGCCTCTGTGTGCCAGTCTGACATGACTCTCATCCACTGTCACAAAATGTTTCCTTTCTGCTACAGAACGGCTATCAGTTTTCACCATATGCAATACCACTACTGAATATCATTGAGTAAAACCCCTCCAGGATCATACTAGAGCAACAAGTCGACTGAATTTGCTACAATGGCTGTCCAAATAAAATAACACAATGTATTTCAGAATATATGGTTGACTGACTTAATTTAATGATGTATGGCACACTGTTTAATTCAACAGTGTCAGAAATGTAGTTCAATGCGATTTAAAAACCAGACAGATCAGGGTTGAAATTATAGTGTGACATGGTATTGACACAATCTTTATTTAACCCTTATTTTACCAGGTAAGTTGACTGAACACATTCTCATTTACAGCAATGACCTGGGGAATAGTTACAGGGGAAAGGAGGGGGGATGAATGAGCCAATTGGAAGCTGGGGATGATAAGGGGGCCATGATGGTATGAGGGCCAGATTGGGAATTTAACTGGAACACCCCTACTCCTATGGGATCTTTTAGTGACCACAGAGAGTCAGGACACCTATTGAATGACCCACCTTAAAGATGGCACCCTACACAGGGCACTGCCCTGGGGCATTGTGATTTTTTACATTTCAGACTAGAGGAAAGAGAGCCTCCTACTGGCCCTCCAACACTATCTCCAGCAGGATCTGGTCTCCCATCCAGGGACCGACTAGGACCAACCAGGACCGACCCTGCTCTGCTTCTGTGGCAAGCCAGCAGTGTGGTATGCATAACAGTACCAAACTGAAAGGGATATATTATTTTGAGTAGCCCACCATTGCACATTGTACCAAATGGTAGGTTGGGCCTCACTTTATAAGCACAGAAAGATACATTTGTATGTGTTCATCTACAAAGCCCTTTTGGGTAAACTCCCTCTTTACCGCTGTAGTCTGGTCTCCTTCACCACCATCAGTTACCATACCGGGTCTGCTAGGTGGATGCTACCTAAAGTCCCCAGGACATTCACAGTATTAGGCAAGACTGCCTTCTCTTCTTGTGCACCAGACGCATGGAATAATCTACAGTATGTATGTATGTATGTATGTATGTTAGTGCCACTGAATAAATGTAAACTATTGATGGGAGACTCTGTTACAGAGGAGTGTAAATGCCTTTTTTAGGCTGGATCATGTTGTTGTATTGTATTGTTGTATGTTTCATTTATGTAATGTATTGATTATTGCTGCCTTCTTAGCCAGGTCTCCTTGAAAAAAAGACTCTGGGTCTCAATGGGCTAAAACTGAAAAATAACAAAACAGGATCCAGAAGGTCACATTGGAAGCAACACATTAAACAGAATCACAACACCAGGTTAGCCTAATGTCTTAAATAAACACAATACCAATCCAGCTGCGGCTTGACGGCACCCCGCAGATCCTAGTTTGTCTTTAATATCTACATATAATGAAAGTAGCACATGTATCGACCAGGGAAATAAACACTTGACGACCTCCTTAAAAATCCCATCTGTTGCACAGCAGCACCACCAAAGGCAGAACAAGAGAGAGAGAGAGAGAGGGAGAGGGAGAGCGAGAGAGAGAGGGAGAGAGAGAGAATTAAAACCGGTGAAGCTTAAACTAAGACAATAGTACTCTTTGTTTCCTCAAAAATAGGCAAAACATGGTGTAAATGCCTTAAAATGTAACTCCGTTCCAACGATCATCGTGCGTGGGCCTGCGTGGGACGGTTTCAGCAAAGCTTATTTGACAACTTCGAGCAGTGCTTATCAGCTATTGTAATTAATAAGAATGACACAATTTGATGACACAAAGACTGCATGTAACTGCTGGGAGAAGGAGAATGGTCCACAAGTCTGACACTACCATTTGTATTTCTGACAACTGCTCAGCGTGCAGAGAGTGATATTATTAACTGTATGTAAACAAACTCGGGAAATATGAAATCATGAAACCGCTGAACAGCGATGATGATTATTTATTTATTTCCCACATTAAAGTCAACTCCTCTCCCACCACACCCAACTAACTCTTTCGGTTTCTCAATGGTTTCTGGGTTTTTCCTCCTTACCAATAATTCCAGATTTCGAGACTCTGCCAAACCACAGACCTTGGGTTCAGGGTCAGTGTCCTTCGGTGGGAGATCATGCCACCCTTCTACCTCCTCCTCTTTCCTTCCCCTCTATCCCTCGCCTCCTCTCTCTCTCTCTCTCTCTCTCTCTCTCTCTCTCTCTCTCTCTCGATCTTTTGAAAAATCCTCCGGCCGTGCCCTCCTGACAATCACCCATCAACCCGGGTGCAATTTAAAAAGCCTTCAACAGCTGCCATTCCACAGGGCTGGCTATCATTCCAGCTGCCAGAGAGCCAGACAGGGAGTCTGCTCAAGCCAAGAAAACTTTGAAAGGCATGTTGGTTTCCCTCCTGTTGAAAATGGACTGAAGGTGAACAACTATTTTCCCCATGCAGACTCAGTCAAATATATAGATTTTTGTAACTCAAAGAGAAAATGAAAATGCTTTTGTAATTAGTGATACATGACAACTCCGCACATGTTGTGCTTTCAGGTTTACAGAATGGCGATTCTGTGAATGTTTTAAGCCTTGATAATTCTTCATTCATGTGGTTTATTTGTCTATTTTTTCAATGACAACCTATTCATGTAGCATCCAAGCAACTGAGAAAAGTGTATTTGAGAGAGGATAAAATCAGCTCATGCCAGTAGTGAAGACAAAATGCATGATGAAATGGATACAGGTACTGATGTAATCCTTTGCAAACGCTTTCAAAACAAGGGAAATGCCTCCTGCCCTTTCAGTGCACTCCAACCAAAGATGCATGTATCTTGTTCATTTCCTTTTCTGGGATTTGCTGTTTGCCTCATGCTGATTTGGCCTGCTCTGCCAGTGTGTGTGTGCGTGTGATAGAGAGAGAGAGAGAGAGAGAGAGAGAGAGAGAGAGAGAGAGAGAGAGAGAGAGAGAGACAGGGCAAGATAGATAAAGAGTGAGAGAAAAATAGAGAATGAGAGAGAGTGAGATAAAGGGTGAGAGAAAGACAGAGAGAGAGAGTGAGAGAAAAAAAGTGTTAGTGTGTCCGAGAAAAATAGATGCTTGTGTTTGAGAGAGGGGGTGTGTGTGTCTACAATTGTCGCAGCAAAACAGCTCAGGATCCAGGCTGGGCTGCCTGCTGCTGTGCAGTTTGCCGCTCCATATGTCTTTGTCGAAAATATCCGGGGCAAATGAGAAATCTCTCCAACTGGTATTTTCCCCAGTGTCCCTTATTGAAGGCAACAAAACAGATTGATGCCTGCCAGATCTGCTACATTGTGAAATGAAACAACTGGCCACCAGCGCTGTTTTCAGGATGGACCATCTGGTCTCCGGTGTCCAATCCACATGTTTTCAAAATAATAAAATGTCTGTGGACATTTTTCACCCGCATATCAGGATAGAGGGTATAAAAACAGGGCTGAGGTTACTATTGTAACACTTTAAAAATTGGGAATGTGTTTCGAACATTTCTGGAGGCTACATTGGTCTAGACTTGTGTTTGGTGGTTTGAGTGCATCGACAGGCGAAGTCAGTGGGGTACTTCCCTGGTAATGAGGATTCACAGACGGAGCTAGTCTTTGGGAGCTATACCAGTCTCTGTTGTCTCCAAGTATCTCCTGTACTATACATGATGCCGTTGTCAGGCTGCATCATGTTGTGATAAAGGTGTCATGGCATTTTTGTTATTTTCCCTCTGATTCAAACACAGGTTGATCCTTAGCATTCTGTAAAAATCTGACATAATATTACTATGGTAATAGTTAATGATCTCAAAACACTGGCACTAAGAAGGATGTTTCTTCCCATGGAATCCATTTAGGAGCATGGATTGTAAGTTTACAGAATTGCTCTACAGTCCATGCACTGGCAATAGATAGAGGAGACAAGCTGTCTTCGGCTGCTGTTCCTGGACCTGTCACAACCATTGTGTAGCGTTGCCTCCTACTATATGCAAACGGTTTTAGCCCATTGTGTTGTCACCCCTTTGTATAAGGTCTTGCAACAGTTTTGTTGATAGCCACATAGGACCGAATAGACAGCAGATCCAGTTGGCTTGTCGTCACGGCTTCCCACCTGGGATAACGCTTACTTTGCATAGACTGGAGGAGGAATGATTGGGTCTATCAACATGATGGGGATTCAAGCTCCAGTGATTAAATTGCCTGGAGGGATCTGGCATTGGGGACAGATCCCATTGAGCTAGGGAAGTTAATGGTTGTTAAGTATTTTGTCTAGAACGGAATCACAGCTACTGTTCATAGATTAGACCCATCCCCACTTGTTGTAATCCCCTAGATGTATTGTTCCAGAAGGTACATAAGGACCTCATTAACCATTTATAACCCATGCATTCCACATTCATAAGCAGTACATAAGCATTTCATTTTGTCAACATCTATAATACATAATGGATAAAATGGCCACGTCTCAGGAATTTTGGCCCCGTGGAAGAGCCATTTAATTGTACACTAGATCCGTGATTAAAGTTCTAGCCAGGGCATCCAAGGTGCTCATTCAAAGCACTCTGGGTATTTTCTGAAAACAGGATGTCAGAGCACCTGCTGTACCATGTAGCAATGAGAAAAACAGTAAATCACCAGCCCATGCTTTCTCTTTTTTTGGCTTTTTTTCCACATTTGTTTCCCAGTTGTGTCGACTATGTTGGAGAAAGCAAACTCAGTCAACTGGAAATTATATATACTGAAAAGCACTGGTTCAGAAATTCTGACAAGATTGTGTCTGTATAGTCGCCTGAAGGGAGTAGTTCCCCTCTTCTGTTGAATAACCTATTCTTTGAGTCATGGGGGTGGTGCTCCCCATCTTGGCATGAGAACTTCCTTTCACTGTGTTCTCTTTCCAGCAGAATACCGTAAGGTGCTTTTACCCCCTTGCAGAATCTCTTTTACTGGTAGGCAAAATGGAAGACAGGCAATCTGTAAATGGATGGAATGAACTTCCTTTGCCCCATTGTAATAGTGAAGCATGATTAGCGACAGGCTCATGATTAGCGACAGCTATTGATTATGGTGGAAGGTAGAAAAAGCTAAAAGCTTATCACATGACTACAGTTCTGGGTCAGAGCTCAGCCGCAATCTGGCAACAGTCTCTCTGCCTTGTGACTGAGTGACACATCATTTTCACAGTACCTACCCACACCACCCCATCACCCCCCAACCCATCTCCCTCCACAATCTGTTTTCTGCCTGGCTAAGCTTATGAAGCTGCATATATGCTGTCTGATTCCTGCCATCATCCCATGAAAGTCCAAACCAATGAAAACAGATGTTGTGATTCTATTGGAAAGACAGCAGCCACCACATTTCACACATCAATGTACGTCCGATCTGTTTTGATTATAACGTATGCAATTCTTATCCAACTAGCTTCTATATCTTTCTAATATAGATAGGCATTGTCTCACAACTATATTCTAAACTCAATGCAGCCAAGAGGTTATCCATATTTTGGTTAAATTAATTCCAAAGTTACACATGCAGCATAAACCAAAATAATGTTTCCGTTGGAGACATTTTATTAGCCAGCAAATAACCTTTTTGTCTCCTTCACTTTTTGTTTCAGCCTTCCTCATTCGTAAAAATAACTGCATCAGAAACAAAGGCTAATTAAAATGCAGCACGGAAATAAGCAAGTGGTTTAACGTGGCAACAAATCAGAGCTAACGAGCCAAATCTCCTCTCATTTCAAACAAGGAAGGAATCACTTCAGCTCAGGCCATGTGACATTTCGACCTTATTGCAGATGATGTGAATGCAATAATATACATCTTTATTTTGCCCATAGTACACATCTCAACATGTCATGTTTATTTGATTCGGTTCGGTATGCATTACTTCATGTTCTGAAGTTACATTTATCTTTTACCGTAGACCTTGGTCTTCATGGTCAGGCTGCTTGGAAGATGGTTCCAAGAGAACCAGTCTTGTTAACGTTTCCAAACTACATCTTGGAAATGTCTACAACAACAACAATATAATAGTGCTGTCTGACCTTGCTGTCTGCCCATAGTCCTCAGAGGGCTATGCAATGTTCACTGTGGGATTAGGAGTACAAGTACTCTATGTATGTCAAATCAGCATGGTGTTGGTTGATATGGTATCAGAATGGTGTTGGTTTGTATGGTATCAGAATGGTGTTGGTTGATATGGTATCAGAATGGTGTTGGTTTGTATGGTATCAGAATGGTGTTGGTTGATATGGTATCAGCATGGTGTTGGTTGATATGGTATCAGAATGGTGTTGGTTGATATGGTATCAGAATGGTGTTGGTTTGTATGGTATCAGAATGGTGTCGGTTGATATGGTATCAGAATGGTGTTGGTTTGTATGGTATCAGCATGGTGTTGGTTGATATGGTATCAGAATGGTGTTCGTTGATATGCTATCAGAATGGTGTTGGTTTGTATGGTATCAGAATGGTGTTGGTTGATATGCTATCAGTATGATGTTGGTTGATATGGTATTAGTATGGTGTTGGTTTGTATGGTATCAGTATGGTGTTGGTTGGTATGGTATTAGTATAGTGTTGGTTTGTATGGTATCAGTCTGGTGTTGGTTTGTATGGTATCAGTATGGTGTTGGTTTGTATGGTATCAGCATGGTGTTGGTTGATATGGTATCAGAATGGTGTTGGTTTGTATGGTATCAGCATGGTCTTGGTTGATATGGTAACAGAATGGTGTTGGTTGATATGGTATCAGAATGGTGTTGGTTTGTATGGTATCAGCATGGTGTTGGTTGATATGGTATCAGAATGGTGTTGGTTTGTATGGTATCAGAATGGTGTTGGTTGATATGGTATCAGCATGGTGTTGGTTGATATGGTATCAGAATGGTGTTGGTTGATATGGTATCAGAATGGTGTTGGTTTGTATGGTATCAGAATGGTGTTGGTTGATATGGTATCAGAATGGTATTGGTTTGTATGGTATCAGCATGGTGTTGGTTGATATGGTATCAGAATGGTGTTCGTTGATATGCTATCAGAATGGTGTTGGTTTGTATGGTATCAGCATGGTGTTGGCTGATATGGTATCATAATGGTGTTGGTTTGTATGGTATCAGCATGGTTGATATGGTTGATATGGTATCAGAATGGTGTTGGTTGATATGGTATCAGAATGGTGTTGGTTGATCTGCTATCAGAATGGTGTTGGTTTGTATGGTATCAGAATGGTGTTGGTTGATATGCTATCAGTATGGTGTTGGTTGATATGGTATTAGTATGGTGTTGGTTTGTATGGTATCAGTATGGTGTTGGTTGGTATGGTATTAGTATAGTGTTGGTTTGTATGGTATCAGTCTGGTGTTGGTTTGTATGGTATCAGTATGGTGTTGGTTTGTATGGTATCAGCATGGTGTTGGTTGATATGGTATCAGAATGGTGTTGTTTTGTATGGTATCAGCATGGTGTTGGTTGATATGGTAACAGAATGGTGTTGGTTGATATGGTATCAGAATGGTGTTGGTTTGTATGGTATCAGCATGGTGTTGGTTGATATGGTATCAGTATGGTGTTGGTTTGTATGGGATCACTATGGTGTTGTTTGGTATGGTATCAGTATGGTTTTGGTTGGAAAAGGGAATTCAACTGTTCATTGTCTCCTCATTACAGGGCTATAGATATTTTATTGATCTGAAATACACTGAGTATACAAAACAATAAGAACACCTGCTCTTTCCATGACAGACTGACCAGGGGAAGCCAGGTGAAAGCTGTGATCCCGTATTGATGTCACCTGTTAAATCCACTTCAATCATTGTAGATGAAGGGGAGGAAATAGGTTAAAGAAGGATTTTAAGCCTTGAGACAATTGAGACATGGATTTTGTATGTATGCCATTCAGTGGGTGAATGGGCAAGACAAAGTATTTAAGTGCCTTTGAACAGGGTATGGTAGTAGGTGGTTTGTTTGTGTCAAGAACTTGCAACCCTGCTCGGTTTTTCATGCTCAAATTGAGGGCAAAAGGTGTGTGGGAGGATGGGTGCAACTCAATATTAGGAAGGTGTTCCTAATGTTTGGTATACTCAGTGTATTGTTACGGGCCATCTATCATCATCCCAAGTCTTCTATTGGGCCAAATTATCCCTAATGACATGTTTCAAATATATCTATTTCAGATATTATATCACGACAAACTGTGCATAAACAATTTCCTGATCCTTGAATGGCTCAGTATTTTTACTGTAAGCAAATCAAGCTGAGTTTACACAGGCAGCCTAATTCTGATCTTTTTCCACTAATTGGTCTTTTAACCAATCAGATTGTCTCTTCTGCCAATAATTGGGCAAAATATCAGAATTGGGCTCCCTGTGTAAATGCAGCATCAGTGTGTAGAGAGGTGCATGTGTTGCTGTATACTTTATGCAAGTCAGACTGCAAGTAAGTTTAAGAGTAATTAAAAATGTCCCATGCAGTGACTGCCTGGTGCTTATTCAACTCCAGTTCTATCTGTTCTCCCATGTACGTGAATATCCAACCGGCGCACCACAAAACATCTTTAAACCCTTTGAATTGCAAATCTCCCAAGGAAAATCATCATTTAGAGCCTAAGCTGGCTTGTAAAATCAATTAGGACTCACATCGGTGCCACAGGTACAAACTTTGGCTGACTCTTGCCTACTTGGACTCGCTTCACTGATTGAGGCTAACATGGGTCTATAATCTGTTGTCATTCATCCAATATGTGGAAAATCTTAAGATCGCCGATCTCAGGGGAAGGTGGATCTGGGAGGTGATACTGAAACAGCACCAATGTCACAGTTGGAACGGTAATGGAGACTCCTGTTCAGCTAGTCCAAGGATGGGGTCGCTCGGGATAGACATTCAATTAACTGCTTCTAATTGTGTTTGCATACGGCTTCATCATGTGAGGGATTCCCTTGGAGTGTGGAGGATTAGTGTGGAGGATTTTGTGGAGTGTTTGAGCTCATTTAGTATGGAGCGTCGTTTAACTTTGAATATCTATGCTGATTCCAGTGTAATTGTGAAAGGTAGCTATGTCTCTATTGGTAAAGTGATTTTCACTATCCTGGCATTTGTTTTATTATCATTTAATAGGCACTGGGCAATGTGGGCATGTCTACCCGTGTCCAAGGTTCGGAGCCGGTGCCCTCAAGGATACCCTGAAGACCTTGCCCACATGTTTGTGGATGCCTAACATTAATATTGGATCATAGATATACATTCACCTTGGAAATCGAATTACTCATTCACCATAACAAATGGTATTTGTTAACGATAGTACAGTATGTTGCTGATACAGAGACTTAATAAACTGTTGTCATTAGGGTTGCAAAATTCTGTTAACTTTCCCAAGATTCACAGGTTTTTCCATGTTTCCTGCTTATTTCCTTCTGAAGCTGGGAATTTTGGGAAATGTACCTGGAATTTTGCAACCCTAGTTGTCATTGTATTTCCCGTCTATCTGAGAACATAATAACAGATGCTGCTTGGTGAGGGAGGGAAAACCAGGGCAACATCTGTACAGTGAAAGTTGGCATGAACTGTATTTATTCATCAATATCTATCTGTGGCACAGGGCCTTGCCAGCAGATTCTCCCCAGGTGCATCTAATAGGCTTTGACAATACAACATGCCCAAGCTTAGCTAAAGTTATGGAAACAGACATTCTGCTTGCGTTGCGTTACATGGCCAAATTGAGCAGTTGGCGCGAGTTGCTTTGCCATAGGAAAATACTGTTTCTACATTGTTTGGGAGAAACTGTTTGGGAAATTGTTTCCCTATTTAGCCATATTGAATAATAAATCCAAACTATGAATGTTGAAGACAATAGACAAGTATGGATACCGAACCTTTTTCCATAATGTGATGCAGGCCCAGGGGATGTAAGTTCCACAGCACTGCCAATCATTCAACTGGGATTATGGCCTCCTTCATGAATCCACGTACAGGTTATCTAACAATAGTTATTGTTGTGCCTTGAGGTAATTTTGTGTGCAGTGCTGTACATTGCCATTGAATGGGGGTGAAATTAGCTGGCATATAATGCCCTTTTTAGAGCTTTTGGGTCCACTCCTCAATGGCAAAACATGTCACAGCTCGACACTGGCCTTTCTCTTTACTTGCTACCACTCTCCAAGGTCAGTAGGTCTCTGTTGGCTCATGGCTCATTCAGCCGGGAGCAGTAATTATACTGTGTGTTCATGAATCATCATGGATCATCCAGAGGTACACTCCAGCTTCAGGTGCCCTTTACTCACCATGCGTCACACTTCGTTACACCATTTTGACCATTTAGAAGGCTGCACTGGGGCCATGGGGAAAGTTATGCATTTGTTAATATGTAAACAAGAGAAATACCAAGAAGATTTCACCTTGCCAGCGTGGATTGGGAGACTAGCTCAGGAATAACAAATGAGGGCATGGTCCTTTGGGGTAATGTGCATGCCTCTGGTGGCTGTTTTTCTCAAAGTTGTGTGGTACTGATCATGCATGTTAATTGGTGAATGGAAAGAGCAGTGGCAAGACCCTACCAGCATGAATGCAAATACAAAGTGTACAATAGGAAACGGAAACAAACACAAACCAGAATGGAATATGCTGGATGACCACATGCACTCTCCTTAGATAAACATTCTAATTGGTCCCGACAATGTATATTTTGAGGTGTATGATCATGAATTATGATTGATACAAGTTGCATGTATGATTCTACTAGATACAGAATGTGTGTGTGTGTGTGTGTGTGTGTGTGTGTGTGTGTGTGCACGAGTGCCTGTGTGCGCGTGTGTATAATACACTTGTGTTGGTTCATGTGTGAGACGTTCTGTTTTTGCATGTGTAGGGTTTTGAGTGAGTAGACTCATCCTGCTGTTGTGGAATAGGTTCATACTAAGATCTGTGGAGGACCTCATGTTCAGCGAATACTGCTGCACATTCTCACTGCTGCACATCACAGGAGATATAACCCTCATTCTCCACTGGTCCAGAGTGAGGCAAACATGCAAATGTGCCCAGTCAAGCGCAAAACTCTTTTAACCTCAATAGGCAACTCTGGAATTATGAAACAGCCAGCTCTTTTTATTCTCTGGAAAATAAAGTAAAATATATATGTGCTCAGATTCATTGGTGTTCCCAAAGTGTTATCTTTGCTCAAGGGCTTGGAAAAATGCTGGTGGTTTGAGACAAACATATCAAAATATCAGAGCACTGACAAATTCCCCCAGGAGTTTCTGACTGACATCTCTGACAGAAATGGGCAAACTCACACAATTCTGAGAAAAACAGGAAGCAAATGTTACAGGAATATAACGTTGTTATATTGCTCCAGTACTGTATTTTCTGAAAGCTCACACCAATTTCACGTTACATAGAACAACAATGGCGAGCAGTGGATATCCGTACTATAGAAAAAAGTTAGATAAATTCACTGTGACAGGCAATACAAATGCACTGATCTTTCCCGTTGTGTTGTGTTCTGGGATCCATATTGGTATTAGACTGTTGTCTACTACTATAACTATTGGCATGGATTGTGTTTTGCGGACTAAATAGAACTATAGGAAGAATTTTGAAACACAGTGGAGACACTGGTCTTGTTTATGGAATGCTAATCAGGTACAATGGAAGATGTTTTTCAGATATTATTTACCAGATAAGGAAACCACTAATGCACCAACATTTTAGCAGTGTGACTGGAACTCCCAGGGAATTTTCCTCAGTAAAAAGCTTATTTGGCAAAACACATGTGTGTGTGTGGGGGGGGGGACGCTCATCTGGGCTTTCACTCCCAATTTCACAACATCTAATGGCGTTCAGGAATCGATGTGTTACACAGCTGGGCCGCAAATCGTGGGGGCTCTATCAAGTCCGAATGGTGAATCACCCGGGCGGAACGAGCCGAGAAATAATTAGCACAACCAAAGCGGCAAAACAAGAAGCGCAACTTGATGAAATCAACTGTTAAGGAACATCTGAGACCGAAGCAAGCTGCTACCCAAGCATATGCTGCTCCGATGATGAGAACACCGCTCAATCTTCAGCCCGGCGAAGAAAAGTCTATTCATCGCCTTAGTCTCAACTCATGTCTTCAACCTCACTGGTTCCTCGAGATGTAGAACAATTATACAATTTCGAAAGTCCTCCCCAACAGGAAATGTGTCCCATTGACATCATGGAAACATAGAGCATGTAAAACATTTAATGTGGGCTTAGAACAACTTTAATTGTGTCATATGGACGACTTAAAAGGGAAATGGGATGATGTGAACTCTTGGTGGATACGTGCTGACGTCTAACGCAACTAAAGTTAAGACCTTTTTAATGGATTTACTGTCATAATGAAATATAAAACATGTGTTGTTCACTTCAACAGTTGGTGTTAATGAACTAAAACAACGTCATGTTTCTGCTAAGTGCTAAGTGATTTTGGGCTTCCGTGAAGTATTCATGCTCATAACCATGTCTGTGGCACCATGATAAGCAGTATGTAATCATAAAATGAACTAGACAGGGAACGGGAAACATTTTCAATAGGGGGCTATGCTTAACATTTATGCAACACTTTATGTCCAATCAAGATGTCTGATGGAGAAACTGCAGCTTCCTCCCTTTCAGACCAAGTAAACCGTTCAAGCCTTATTCTAAACTGAATTCATGTCTGTCCTATGCTTCCTTTACTCTTGTGCATTGCCACCATCCACCCCTGTCACACCTATGGAATACTTTAATCCGTCGCTCTATGAAAGTGTATTTTATACTCCTGGGAGTTGGCTACCTCATATAATCAAGAGTCCATGAAAGCCTTGTAATTATCTGTACCTATAGTGCTCCCACATATCCTACTCTACAGGGGCACGCTGCAGCCGCTCATCTGAATAGAGGCATTTATTCAGGAAATTAAAGTGCAATTAAAATAGGGTCTGGTGCTAAAGGTGATTATGCTCATTTGCATAGCATATTGAAATTGTTTGTTGTTGTTGTTGTTTTTTTCTTCTTTCACATGAGCAATCGGTCCTCACCAAAACCCATATTTCAAATTGCAATTTGTAATGTTTTCAATGTGAGACTTGTCTGGAAAAAACAGTAGCTTAGATGATAAAGAAGTATGGGGACAGAGTAATATGGGCAGTTTTATGTTCATCGAAGACTCTAAAACATGTAGCACTAAAGATTGCAAATAGCACAAGATATCACATAAAAGTTCAAATATCTGAAGTTATGATTTATTTAAAATATCAGTGAGATGTACAGCTCTTTCTGGGAGATACCCACACCTGCAGTGAATAATCTATCAAACACTCAACTCAGGCTATAAGAAATTATGCCGGCTATAAAATCAAGATATACGGCGGGTAAATGAATCACCAAAGACAAACAGTGGTCTCTAGCTTTTATCACCACTCATATTTCATGAACATAACATTATCTAATTTGCTTTGGACTTGTATGGGAAGGCAAATGGGGGACTATTATATGGGCCACAGACCGTGGAGAAACTCATTACCTCTCGCATTATCGCTATGAAAGCGACAAAAAATGTAAATCTGCTATTTCAGCTCTCAGTTGGAAGCTAAAGCTTGTGTCTCAGCCAGGTTGTGAAAGGACCCCTACTCCGTTGATGGTGGCGAGGCGTCCGAGGCCATGCCTGATATTCAGTGACGGGATGTCATGACTGCTCCAGCTGTCAGGCGCACAGCTGTTTCCTTTCCCCTCGAGTGAGCAGCGATGCCGCTTTTGCCCTACAGCGAGAGTGGGGAGGATTCTGACTCGGTCCACTGGAGAAGGTGGCCCAATCCGGCAAACGCAAACAGGAAAAAAAGGGGGGAAAATACCTTCGCAAATAAAATGGCGGACCCAAGCTACTGGAGTCTTTTGTAATGCTCCCATCTCTAATCATCCCTGTTATTGTCTATAGGATATCTTTGTCTTTAGCCTCATGTTCTCTGCACCACACTTTCCAGTGTGATGGCATTTATAATCTGATGTCTGTAGAACTCTTAGAGACAGCCCGATGTCTTAAACCAAGGTACTGTTGAAGGAAGACATGTATCCGAGAGAAAAAACAGCCGCCCCCATCTTTCAAAAATCTATGTTAATGCATTTGCAGCCTTTGCCAGAGAGGGAATAGTCAAACATTTATCAGGAGGAATTCTGCAGGAAAGGATAATGGACTTCGAGAGCCACATTGTTGGAGGGTGTTTAACATACACTGCTGGAATGGAATAGGCAACCACTCATAAATAAACAGGCCATGTGCCTACAATGATTAACTCTCCAATGTGGCAAAATAACGAGGGCTGGCAAACTAAAGTAATAGACACATGCTTGGGAAATGCAAATGCAGTGGATGAGAGAACTACACAATGGTCTTGGCTTTTCCGTACGAAGGGGGATATAATATAAAATGCCACAAAGGCAGTGCCCAGCAAACAGGGGCGGTCCTGAGGACATTTGGCGTTCCTATTAGGTCCCTTAAGAGTTTTGGCGAGACGTTATCCCACTGACGTTCTGAGAACATTCTAATGTTGCGTGAGAGTCCCAAGGGAACGCTCTCTGGGGGACCTTTAGCTAGTTCCCTGTATGTTCCCAGTATGTCACTGAGGATCATGTCAGGACCTTTTTAAGACATTCTCAGGACATTCATGTTACTAATCCTTAGGGCAATGCGTGATGGTCCCGAGGGGACGTTCTCTAGGGGACCTTTTTGATGTTCCCGGTTTGTCCCGGGGACGTTTTAGAACATTTTTTGGGACGTTGTGTCATTGTCCCCTGAAGGTCCCCTGAATGTTCTTGGGACATTGAGTCATGGTCCCCTAGAGATTTTGTCTAGTTCCCGGTTTGTACTGGGGACGTCCCCGAGGATGTTTTCAGGACATTCTTTGGACGTTGTTCCCATGGTGTCCCAAACCATCATGTGATGGTCCCAGGTGTCCCAAACCATTATAAGTAATGCAATGGTGTGGGGGTTTTAAGGTAAGTGGTACGCTGTTCAGCTAAAATAGTGTAAAAATCTTTCATCAATGACAAAATAATCTTACATTTGACCTGATCACGTAGCACTAACTTTTCAATATGAACCCACCTGGGATATGAACTCACAACCTCTGGATTTACGGGACGCAGTGCCACAAAGTTTGTCAGATTTCAAAAGTCCTTACACATTCATTACCTACAATACATCTCTGCACTTAGCAAAGCACTGCCATCTGCACTTCTATTTATACTGAACAAAAATATAAACACAACATGCAAAGAGTTGGTCCCATGTTTCATGCACCTTGTGCTGGGGACAATAAAAGGCCACTCTAAAATGTGCAGTTTTGTCACACAAAAAAATTATCAAGTTTTGAGAGAGAGCGCAATTGGCATGCTGACTGCAGGAATGTCCACCGGAGCTGTAATCCACCTCCAACGTCATTTTAGCGAATTTGGCAATAGGGTATGTCCAACCGGCATCATAACCGCAGACCACGTGTAACCATGCCAGCCCAGGACCTCCACAACGTCTGAGACCAGCCACCCGGACAGCTGATGATACTGTGGGTTTGCACAACCGAATAATCTCTGCACAAACTGTCAGAAACCGTCTAAGTGAAGCTCATCTGCATGCTCGTCGTCCTCACAAGAGTCTTGACCTGACTGCAGTTCGGCATCGTAACCGACTTCAGTGGGCAAATGCCTACCTTCAATGACCACTGGGACGCTGGAGAAGTGTGCTCTTCACGGATTAATCCTGGTTTCAACTGTACCGGGCAGATGGCAGACAGCATGTATGTCAACATTGGCAGACAGCATTATGTCAACGTTGGCAGACAGCATTATGTCAACGTTGTGAACAGAGTGCCCAAAGGTGGCATGGACAGGCACAAGCTTCGGGCAACGAACACAATTGCATTTTATCAATGGAAATTTGAATGCACTGAGAGTGATGAGATCCTGAGGCCCATTGTCGTGCCATTCATAAGCCACCATCACCTCATGTTTCAGCATGATAATGCACGGTCCAAGGTCGCAAGGACCTGTGCACAATTCCTGGAAGCTGAAAATGTCCCAGAATTCACGAGACATGTCACTAATTTAGCATGTTTGGGATGCTCTGGAATGACGTTTACGACAGTGTGTTCCAGTTCCTGCCAAAATCCAGCAACTTCACACAGCCATTGAAGAGGAGTGAAACAACATTCCACAGGCCACAATCACAGATGTTTTGATCCACTCCCCTACCTTATTTTTAAGGTACAGTATCTGTGACCAACAGATGTATATCTGTATTCCCAGTCAGGTGAAATCCATAGATTAGGGCCTAATACATTTATTTCAATTGACTGATCTGTTTCTATGAACTGTTACTCAGTAAAATATTTGAAATTGTTGCATGTTGCGTTTACATTTTTGTTCAGTGTAGTTATCAGCTAATTTGACTATTCTCTCATTGATTTAGTTTACTTATTTCATCAAACTGAGATTGGGTTTTCAATACAGGAGGTTGTTGGCATCTTAATTGGGTAGAACCGGCTCATGGTAATGACTGGGGAGCTATAAGCGGAATGGTATCAAATACATGAAACACATGGTTTCCAGGTGTTTGATGCCATTCCATTTGCTCTGTTCAGGCCATTATTATGAGCCATTCTCCCTTTTCAACATAGTTGTATAATGTTGGTGAGGCATATTATTCTGTTTTAATGTTACTCCAAATATAACAGTTTGTCTTCAGTATTTTTAACAGCTGAAATTTACTTTGAAGTGCAAAGTGTAGGAATAGGCCTTCAGGAGAAATCAGTCAAGATCAGAATGCCGTGAACCAAGAGGTTGTGAGTTAAAATCACAGGTAATGACATTACTGAATGAATAAACATACAGAATGTAATCATGTATTTCAAAGTGTGTCAAATATGTACTGTAAGTTGAAAACACTGTATGGTGAAAGCACTGTGTGTGGGTGTCCCTAGCATTGACAAAGAGCTGGGAGTGGATCAGCGGTTCACCAATCGGGGCCTTGACGGGCTTGGCAACAGTAATAAGGGGTGATGTTTTATGAAACTAGGGTGCACGTGCCCTGGGTAAAAAAAAAAAAAAAATTGGGGGGGGGGGGGGGGTTCTTTGCATCCATCAGGTGATGTCCCTGTGACAAACCGAGAACTAGAAGAAAAAAAACTCAGAGGACCAGGATGCAACGTCACAAAAACGTTCAGGGGAACTTCAGGGACCATGACACAACATCCCAAGAAAGTCCTGAAAAAGTCTTTGGAGACGTCCCTGGGACAAACCAGGAACTAGACAACATTTCCTGGGGACCATGACACAACGTCTCATGAAAGTCTTAAAGATGTATTTGCGGACATTCCTGGGTCCAACTGGGAACTAGAAAAAACCTTCAGGGGACCATGACACAACATTATGACGACTTTAGGCGACCATTTTGTGACGTCCCGGGGACATTCTAACTATTGTTTTCAGAGTGTGCCCTGCTGATCTATACATAGTACATATAGCATGGTGATTGGTGTTCGGCCCTTTGGCCTGGGCAGACATTTTCTCTGCCATGACTCTCTTGACACCCTCACTGCTGCAAATCTTTTGAGGAATTCCAGAGGTGCTAAGGGGACTGTATTGATTGCGTATGGAAGCAGTCGCTTATGATGAATTGAGGCCGGCTAAATCAAATTAGGAGATTAATCGGCTACTGGCGGTGTCGTTACGGATCTGATGGGCAAATTAATAAGGTGATTAAACAAGTGGTTGTTATGGTGTCACGCCGTGGCCCCGACAAGCTGACCCCGGATCAGTAAGTAAGCACTGAAAGGCCACTTAATCATCTCCCTCCGCACACTGTCTCTGACCCCTGGCATTTACATTTGTCATGATGGATTTCATTCACATTTACTATAGAAGAGCCTTAGAGTAGAAAGTGAATGGGGATGTTTGGCATTCCAGTGTCTTGTCTGACTTTCAAATTATGAATATGGAAATATGGAATTCCTGGGCAAGCCTTGTGAAATAATCATCACCCTTTGCCAACTTAAATCAAGGAGGGAAGAGTGTGAATATATTATGGACTGATTTCAGCTTCTAAATTGGCATCAAGGGGTCCCTCGAATAAGTATTCTTGGCTATCGCTAAAATGCTAATGTCAGCAAAATTCTCCTTGTGCCAAATCCACACACGCATGCATGCACACACACGCACACACACACGCACCAGTGAAAAAAAGTGTCCCTGTGACCCTCGTGCTGCATATGGTGAAGTAGAGGGCAGAGGAAATAAGCACTGGACTCCCTGGGTGACTGTAGCTTGGCAGTCGTTGAGCTATGGGGCCCATGGTGCTAGTGAGAGAGTGGGAGTGTGGTACAAATACTGAACCTTAACACTAGCTATCTTTGGATGCTCTCTATGTTGCTCCTACTACCAGACACACCTAATAAAACCCAACTCAGTCACTTTCACTGTATAACGTATCCATAATATTTTCATGACCTGCATGACAACCATAGACCTGCAATATTAGCCATTTTCTCATCTAGCTACAGTAAGCTATACACGAAATACAATCAAAATGCCTGCTTTGCTTACACAGAGTGTACTAATGCCGGTTTTCATGCGGATTTCACCCTAATGCCACTGCCGGGGCCAAAAGAAGCATCTCCAAAGCATCTGACAGTTGATATATGAAGCGCCTTTTTTCTCTCCACATGTTCTAGCATGCAGCCTCTACCCGGGGGGCCTTTTCCATTTCTCTCAGTGCAGGAGTTTAATGCATACACGCTCCATTGTCAATGGGAAATATAGCTGTCAAAGTCTCTTTGGTCAAATGCTTGGTGCGTCCGGTAGCGCAAGGCAACCACTTTGTCTATATATCATACGCGATGAGGATGGCGAGTCTAGTGAGTCTCGCGACCGTCTGATCTTTTTTCCCCGCAAGTTGCCAGTGCCCTAGAAATGTCAGTGAACATTTCAGTTAGGCTTCTTTAAGTGGGCATTGGGAGAGCATTGCGATACAGTGCTCTTCAACCACTTTCTTTGGCAGGAGCTAGTGAAATGATTGTATGGCTACAGCCTCTGTGTGTGAGGAGGACACTGAGAGGGCAGAAGAGTAGATGTCTTAAACACTCAATATGAATTAGAGGCAGATGTCATTTTGAGATGGTTGGGGCCAAGGAGCTGTATGACGAAGAAAGTTTCAATTTCACAAGCTTCAAATTCAACAGATGTCTTGCATTGAGTGATATATTTATCAGGTATCAAGAGATAGACCCCGACGTCCCTCAAGGCAAGTCAAGAGTCAACTAATTTCTTATAGCCAGACGTTGCAATGTCAACAAAGAATGACAAATGAATAGTTCTCATTTCCTGTCACTGTCATAGTCGACCGATATAATGTTCACAAGCTAGAATATGGTAGACTGAAATGTATTTTTTTGAAGGCGGAACAGACTAATCATTTAAAAGGCTTTTGATCTTTGCGAAGAGAACCCTGCAAATTGCGGCTAACCCAGTTACTTTTTTAAATGACACCATGCATCAAGCTAACATCCACAGAATGCACAGCCCTGAGTGCTTTTACCATGCTTACAGATGTGTTATATATGTCTTATGAAGTGTGGTCTTTATGTAAGGCCTTGCAACTATGTAAAACAGGCCTGCCTTTAATCAAATAGGGACACATTATGACCCTTGGGTGTTTTGGTCAGTGAACTAATGTTGTTGAGGTGAAATATTGTGGGCTGTTTGATTGACCGAACGCACACAGTCGCATACAGTCCAATTTTCCAAAAGCTCCTAATCTGATTGGACATGTCCACTACTGGGTCAAGCGCTAGCTGAGGGGCCTTTTTAAATGCCTTGTGTCAGGCCCCGAGGGGCCACTTAATCCAGTTCTGTTGACCTCTTTGTCCCTTCTTCAACCTGCCCGTCCTTCTATTAAAATGATAACCGCTTTCATTACGTGGCATATGAATTGGGATGGTCAACAACTGTACACAGACTATTGAAAGTATCCAATGGTTTCAATGCTTTAAAACTGAGATTAAAGATGGATTTACAGTTGAAGTCGGAAGTTTATATACACTTAGGTTGGAGTCATTAAATCTCGTTTTTCAACCACTCCACACATTTCTTATTAAGAAACTATAGTTCTGGCAAGTCGATTAAGACATACTTTGTGCATGACACAAGTAATTTTCCAACAATTGTTTACAGACAGATTATTTCACTTATAAATCACTGTATTGCAAGTCCAGTGGGTCAGAAGTTGCATACAGTAAGTTGACTGTGCCTTTAAACAGCTTGGAAAATTCCAGAAAATTATGTCATGGCTTTAGAAGTTTCTGATAGGCTAATTGACATAATTTGAGTCAATTGGAGGTGCACCTGTGGATGTATTTCAATGCCAACCTTCAAACTCTGCCTACCTTAAAACGCAGTGCCTCTTTGCTTGACATCATGGGGAAATCAGCCATGACCTCAGAATTTTTTTTGCAGACCTCAACAAGTCTGGTTCATCCTTGGAAGCAATTTCCAAACACCTGAAGGTACCACGTTCATCTGTACAAATAACAGTACCCAAGTATAAACACCATGGGACCACGCAGTCGTCATACCGCTCAAGAAGGAGACTCGTGCTGTCTCCTAGAGATGAATGTACTTTGGTGCGAAAAGTGCAAATCAATCCCAGAACAACAGCAAAGGACCTTGTGAAGATGCTGGAGGAAACAGGTACAAAAGTGTCTATATCCACAGTAAAACAAGTCCTATATGGCCATAACCTCAAAGGACGCTCAGCAAGGAAGAAGCCACCATAAAAATGCCAGACTACGGTTTGCAACTGCACATGGGGACAAAGATCGTACTTTTTGGAGAAATGTCCTCTGGTCCGATGAAACAAAAATAGAACTGTTTTGCCATAATGACCATTGTTATGTTTGGAGGAAAAAGGGGGAGGCTTGCAAGCCGAAGAACACCATCCCAACCGTGAAGCACGGGGGTGGCAGCATCATATTGTGGGGATGCTTTGCTGCAGGAAGGACTGGTGCACTTCACAAAATAGATGGCTTCATGTGGAGGGAAAATGATGTGGATATATTGAAGCAACATCTCAAGACATCAGTCAGGAAGTTAAAGCTTGGTCGCAAATGGGTCTTCCAAATGGACAATGACCCCAAGCATACTTCCAAAGTTGTGGCAAAATGGCTTAAGGACAACAAAGTCAAGATATTGGAGTGGCCATCACAAAGCCCTGACCTCAATCCCATAGAACATTTGTGGGCAGAACTGAATAAGTGTGTGCGAGCAAGGAGGCCTACAAACCTGACTCAGTTACACCAGCTCTGTCAGGAGGAATGGGCCAAAATTCACCCAACTTATTGTGGGAAGCTTGTGGAAGGCTACCCGAAACGTTTGACCCAGGTTCAACAATTTAAAGGCAATGCTACCAAATACTAATTGAGTGTATGTAAACTTATGACCCACTGGGAATGTGATGAAATAAATAAAAGCTGAAATGAATCATTCTCTCTACTATTATTCTGACATTTCACATTCTTAAAATAAAGTGGTGATCCTAACTGACTTAAGACTGGGAATTTTGACTAGGATTAAATGTCAGGAATTGTGAAAAACTGAGTTTAAATGTATTTGGCTAAGGTGTATGTAAACTTCCGACTTCAACTGTATATGTCAATCTGGTTTAAGGCCTGGGAGGATGTCATAAATTAAGCTAAATTCTGTCTTGTAACAGATTTGCAGTTGCTTCTGTAATGGGAGGCTGTCACATTCGTCTACTTTCAGATTCTATCAGGAAGTGGAAATTTGCACATAATGGAGCTGCTTGCCACAGCTACAATGTTCAATATGGCTGTCTATAGTCACAACAATGACAGCTACCCACCAGTAAACCTTTTGTCGGATGAACGTTTTTAAATTCTTTGAATCCTATGGGGGGGTGGGGGGACAGTAAATCACCAAGGGCAGTATATTCGCATACTGTCGTTGGTGAAAACATAGATTATTATGCATGTCGATTCCAATCAGTTGTCTAGGATCATCACGAAGGGATAACAAATTCAAATATTTTCAACAGTGGGGCATATGAGGAAACAAACAAAAACCCTTTTAAACTTTGTGTCATATGCAGGGTAATTCAATTACTATACCACCAAGGAGGCTAGAGTCTGTTGCAGAATGGCTCGTTACGACTGGCTGCTTTGGGTAATGGTGTTTTCTTTGCCAGGGAAATGAAATATAATATCATTAAATAGAGATATGCAGAACAAAGTGTCAACATATCCATCTTGGATGTTTGCTCAGTCTGTTCCTGGCCTGCGACGCCGCTCCCTATGTTGGATCCAGCTCCTCATTGAGACGTCTGACGAAAGAAATCTGGGGACGTGCGCCATCCGACATTGTGAGATTTATGTTTGTCAATATGTTCAGGCAGGAGCAACGACAGGCAATTAAGGATAGATCCTGAAGAATGCTGAACAGACAGTCTATTACTAAGGTGCATACACACAGACATGCATGTACACACACACACACACACACACGCTGCATCACATCCGGCCGTGATTGGGAGTCCCACAGGGCGTCGCACAATTGGTCCAGCGTCGTCCAGGTTTGGCCGGGGTAAATAATATTTTTTTTCTCAACTGACTTATCTAGTTAAATAAAGGTTAAATAAAACAATCATTTGAATAACACACACACACACACACACACACACACACACACACACACACACACTAGAACTCTATAGCTGCCTCATCCATGTCCTCAACGATGGGTATTCATTGCATAACTATTCATTATATCATTGCAATCATTTAGAATCATGTCAGCTCTACCTAAAACACGTCTTTCTGCTCTACCTAAAACATGTCTATCTGCTCTACCTAAAACACGTGTATCTGCTCTACCTAAAACACGTCTATCTGCTCTACCTAAAACACGTGTATCTGCTCTACCTAAAACACGTCTATCTGCTCTACCTAAAACACGTCTATCTGCTCTACCTAAAACACGTCTATCTGCTCTACCTAAAACACGTGTCTCTGCTCTACCTAAAACACGTGTATCTGCTCTACCTAAAACACGTGTATCTGCTCTACCTAAAACAAGTCAATGTGCAATCTATTTTCCTCTTACCAATGTGTGGGAATCAAAAAACATAAACTCTTATAGACTATTGTGATCTTACAAAGCTGGGCCTAAACCACTAGAGAAAGTGCTCCAAAAATAGTTAAGTTAAGTGGGATGAAGAGGACGAAAGACAAGAAAAGAATAAAAGCAATAAAGAAGAGCTTTGACGACGGTACGCATAAGTGTTCAGCAGCGTCCTCAGGCTCATGTCGGGCGTGTTGAGAATACAGATGGCTCCAGGATATTTGGGGTCCAGGTTGGTGAATTATAACCTGGCGGCATTCTTTATCCTGGTGACACTTCAAATGTTTCAGACACATTGCACTTGATTCTCTACTCGTGGCACACTGCTCATTTAATTAATTGACTATGGGGGTGAAGGGAGCTATTTAAGTGCTTTTACATTGTTGGCCATGTCCACAAACAAGATTTGCCCACTGTTATTATGTTCTCTGATCTCCCCCCCTTGACTCATCTAATCTTTTATCTCTTGTGATACACATAAGTAACAACATATTTGGTACATTTGTCAGTCTACTTATGGTCAGACACTTTCTTTGCCATCATACTTGGACTAGCATAAGAGAGAGAGAGTGACAGGACTCGATTAACTGTCAATGACAGCCCGCACACTGGTGTCAGCGGTGGGATCTCCAGGTGCTCAGGCCTCATCAGCCTCCCTTGCAAACCCATATGAACCGGTGTGCCGAACGCTGAGCTCAAGTCCAGGGTGCCAAGAGATGTTGTATTGTCAAATACAGACACAGGAACACACAACTAGCAGGCAGTTGGGCTAAGGCAACAGCTGTTTTCCTTTACCAACCTGAAAATAATTAAATAAGTGAGAAAATAACCACAAATGAGTGGTGTCCACTACATGTGGGAGACATCTGTGGCACTGCTAGCGATAGGGAATCTATTCAGGAGACTCTCTCTTTTGTTTTAATGTATTTTTGGGCTCCACCGATGCAGGGTTATACAGTAGGTTGTACAATAAGTAGCTGATTATAAATAAACATTTCAAATTGCGCTAGGCAAGAAGTAAAACCTAATATTAACTTTGTTGATCTTTACTAGCTACCAGAGATTATAGTTCACGCTGATTGGTAAAATAAGTTGTTGTCATGCTGGATATTAACTAGTCACATATATTAGAAACATTGAGAAGTTCTTTATAAACATAAAACATATACTTCACAATCCACCCACACTCATACTGGGAACAGAGTTCAGGTAAAATCTAATAAATAATGATAGAACTGGATGTTCTGACATTTGCATTTCAGTATGACAACCTTGCCACTCAATGACTGTTTTATTAAATCTGAGGACTACGGTTTAGGACAAGAGCCCTGTGGGAGCTTCAAACTCAATAGACATATTCCATCTAAATGACTGAATAGATTTCCTACTAGCTACGTGGTGTCAACAGGACTCAGATGAGAGACCTAAAACCTAATGCAAGGCAATATATTCAACTGCCAAAATACATTTTTTTCTCCCTCAGTAATGACACCCAAACATTTGAATCCATTGTACCACCGTGGGAGGGAGCAAGGATCAAACGAATGTGTCGGGTCACGTAAAGTTCACCACGAATATCAAAGCGTTGGCACGAGACCTTGGATTCTGTCATTGAGGGTATTGTAACTGATTTTCCATGCTATTTGACAAAAGGCCTCGTTAAGGGCTTCGTCTGCTCTTAGGGTAAGCTGTTTGGGAATCTCGGGGCCAGGAACATATTATATAGCCTCCGTTTGACGTTGACATCACATTTTACAAGTATGAAATGGACTTTGACCTTGTCCACTCTTAGTACTGTAGTGTCTGTGTGATTATTTTATTCTGCTACTAGTAAAATGCAGACCTATTTCAATATGTTGCATCTGTGGTGGGATGCATATCAAATCAATCAAACAATCAGTCAATATGGAAAGCATATAAATGAATCAATCATTATGTTTCACATACAGTATGTCACATCAGATGTCATTACGTCCTATATTACCTCTATCGTTTTGACCCTAATCATCAGAACACATCAGACTTCAGATTGTCATCTCCATTTTAGATCACTGAACTCCGAGCAGTGACTATTCTATTAATCCAAAAAGTAATTACATGCTTTGGTATCTGAGTAACACGATACGCACGACTACCTTGGATTTTTGACAGTGTTTGGATTAATTGCAAACCTAAATGGTCCAAGTCAAAAGTAATTACTTGAAAGAAGAGCATGGTGAGTGGTCATTTTGTGGGCCAGAGAGGGCATGACTATCCATAAGTCTCACTCCGGCACACGGGCAAATTCAACCTGATGGATTCCATCTGGAGGTAAATGTACAATCAGATACTGTGTGAGAGTCCCATTTCTATTGGTACCCTCTCGACATTCGTTTCAATCTGACACACTTTTACCGGCAGTTTATTGTATACTAGAATTGCAAGTCATGCACATTTAGCTAAATACTGCTCAGTCCTAATATTATCTTTTTTTCTTGTATTTTCTTTGCAATATAATCGCAAGAAGTCCTATTCTTGTAAAGTAGAATATCCAATATTTTAGAATTGGATTTGGGCGTTATTCTCATCAAACCCCTGGCGTGAAATACGAGAAATATTTAAAGCGATGCTATTTGCCAGAATAAGATGAATGAATCACTTTGGCAGGGAGTGACGAACCAGTGCTATGTGACATAAATAAAATGGGATTGAAAGTGAGGAAAAGGGGAAAACATGTATTATCCATTTAAAATGGAGCGCCATTGGCCCTAATTTGAAAGAAAAGGCCACAGCTTGGCCAGATATGAGCAGCTGTCGTTCGGTCTGTGAAATGCCTCTGCATTTGAAGGGATTTGAATGATTCACAAGTACTATGGCATACAGCTAACGGGTTGGTGAATGGTTCCTGAATGCCATGGAAATCTGCACAGAAGGTGCAGACACAACTTTGGTGACACAGGTCCCATAAAAAAAAGCTACAGTTAAATGCATAAAATTTGAAAAAAAAAATTTAGCGTCATATTTGCAACTACCATTTTCCATTTGAAACTTTCTAGTTAGGCGGAAAGGCTGTGTGTGCTCCAGGCAAGCACACACACTCTGGTACTGTTGTCATATACTGTATCTATATCAAATCAAATTATATTTATCACATGCTGAAGTGACTATAGTTTTACTGCACCAACAACAAAATCAAATACGGAGAGTAATGCATATTTTTATACTGTTGTGTCATGACCTCTTGCATGTTGGCTCCTGTTCAATGACATTACCTTAGTTAGTCACTACATGCTGCTGGACATCCTGTACTCCACAAAATATTCCACCAAGCCTCACACCACAATCAGAGCCTGTGTTGGTTTGTCCCCCTCTTCTGAGATAACTGATGCTCTAAATGAAAAAAATCGTAAAATGAATGTTAACCATTACTGCCAGGTTCTTCCATTTACATTCATGCAATGATTGAGTGCAATGATTGAGTTCCTATGTGGTTGGCGCAAACAATAGCATTGGCCATAAATGTATTCATCTTGCCTCACCAGGTATGTTGATGCTTTCCATTGGGGGAGGCGAGAGATAATTCTACACTTTCCCTAAAGCCTAAAGGTTCTAATGAAATCTAAGGGTTATGAGTCTATTCAATGAGAAGAATTACCACGTAGAGACTTTATTTGAGAAGGTAATATTGTCAGTCAGTAATGTTTCACATGTAAAAAAAAATAAAAAAATACTGCTAATTTTGTTACTAGGCCTTTGCAACAGTTCATGCAGTGTTGGCCGAGTACTGTAATTGTGAATCCAACTTCACAGCCTGCCACAGACAGTGTCAAAATATTGGCACCTTGATATGCAAATCGGATAATGGCCAATTAATAAAGACCGTTATCTCTCCTCTCGCAGTTTTACTCAGATCTTTCCCACAGCAACATTTTGAAAGGCTGTGACCTTCAGAGACAAAGTAGACACGCACAGCAAAAGGAAACAAAATAGCTAGCCTGAATTAGCGACCTTCTGTGTTCACTTGCTTTGTTAATACGAGTGACAGACAGAAACTCATATCATCCAATTCTCAGAATCAACACAAAAGGGGCTATTGGATTGGGATTATGACTGACTGACACACATAGCATTTCCTTTCAAAGCTATCCGTCCGTAGTATTGGCCAAGACTAAACTGAGCTAAATTTCTACTTCGTCACACACAAAGGGTCAGGGGAATCGGTAGAATCCGACAGGCCGGTCAAGCTTTTGGTGGGATCCATTTCTCAAACTAGATAAAGTGTGTTGGCTGAGTTAAAGGCAGAACGGGTTCTCGTTTTCGGACTCCATTCAGCACCTGTCTTATCTCCCTCCGCAGCCAACTGTATGACCGGCACCGCCTCGACGCGACAAGTGTAAAGATAAACTTGACTGATCAACTTTTTTGATAGTCACGAGCCTATAAACAACCTGGGAACTCTAATCTGATAATCCTCAAATGAAAGATTAGGTCTGGGGGAGTATTATTGTGTTGCCACTCTTGCTTACAGGGTCACATGGGCTTTCTGTTGCTAGGTTAACTAAACGCCATGGAAGAAGTGACATCTCGGCAGGTTAAAGACAGCAATAATGTGAAGTCAATAAAATTGCCTAAATTTGATAATACATGTAGTTAATTAACAATGTAATATATATGTTCAGTGGAGATTCTCCATTGAGCTCGCTTTTTAATCCAGAACTAGGTTTATAATCTGTGTCCTACCAAGTAGGCTTTACATACTGTCTATTGTGATGAACTGATATGGTACTATTGTCTGCCTGGTCATTTAGGATTATAGTTACTTCCCAGATATCAAACACTGAAGTCATAACAGCTTGTGCTTGGACTACTATCTTGTAAGGAGGCCAAGGAGTTGCAGAGTCATTTGAATTTTCTTCAAACTACAAAAAAATATCCCAGAGTTGTAATTATGGTCTATTAAAATGCAAATGATGCCAATGGCAAAGGGGTGCTAATCACTCAATGTCTGCTTATGGGCAGTAGAGCTACATTAGGGGAGCAGGCAGAGAATAAACCCATCATTAACAGATACCCACTATCTGGAAGGGATTATTTGTGAAACTAAGGTGCCTAATTTACAAGAGACAGAAACCCATGCAGTAAGCTAAGTCACAGACATAAATTGTGCACGTAACAATAAGGTATCCTTCAATTAAATATTCATTTGATTGTTTTAAAAATTATATATTTTAATTTTATAGATCAGCTCACCCACAGAAACTAGGAGTCACCAGTTTTGATTGAGTGAATCCTTAATTTAAATAAATTACCTTTGAACCACTATTATTTGTTGAGTTGAGGTTCATTGTAATGATATCATATTTTCAGCTTGTGTCTGTCACAGCCTATAGCTGCATATTACTTCTGCTAGGTTGTACATACATACATACATACATACATACATACATACATACATACATACAGTGGGGCAAAACAAATTTTTGTCAGCCACCAATTGTGCAAGTTCTCCAACTTAAAAAGATGAGAGGCCTGTAATTTTCATCATAGATACACTTCAACTATGACAGGCAAAATTAGAAAATCACATTGTAGGATTTTTTATGAATTTATTTGCAAATTTTGGTGGAAAATAAGTATTTGGTCACCTACAAACAAGCAAGATGTCTGGCTCTCACAGACCTGTAACTTCTTCTTTAAGAGGCTCCTCTGTCCTCCACTCGTTACCTGTATTAATGGCACCTGTTTGAACCTGTTATCAGTATAAAAGACACCTGTACACAACCAACAGTCACACTCCAAACTCCACTATGGCCAAGACCAAAGAGCTGTCAAAGGACACCAGAAACAAAATTGTAGACCTGCACCAGGCTGGGAAGACTGAATCTGCAATAGGTAAGCAGCTTGTTTTGAAGAAATCAACTGTGGGAGCAATTATTAGGAAATGGAAGACATTTAAGACCCCTGATAATCTCCCTCGATCTGGGGCTCCACGCAAGATCTCACCCCGTGGGGTCAAAATGATCACAAGAACGGTGAGCAAAAATCCCAGAACCACACCTAGTGAATGACCTGCAGAGAGCTGGGACCAAAGTAACAAAGCCGACCATCAGTAACACACTACGCCGCCAGGGACTCAAATCCTGCAGTGCCAGACGTGTCCCCCTGCTTAAGCCAGTACATGTCCAGGCCCGGTCCGTCTGAAGTTTGCTAGAGAGCATTTGGATGATCCAGAAGAAGATTGGGACAATGTCATATGGTCAGATGAAACCAAAATATAACTTTTTGGTAAAAACTCAACTTGTTGTGTTTGGAGGACAAAGAATGCTGAGTTGCATCCAAAGAACACCACACCTACTGTGAAGCATGGGGGTGGAAACATCATGCTTTGGGAATGTTTTTCTGCAAAGGGACCGGACGACTGATCCGTGTAAAGGAAAGAATGAATGGGGGCCATGTATCGTGAAATTTTGAGTGAAAACCTCCTTCCATCAGCAAGGGCATTGAAGATGAAACATGGCTGGGTCTTTCAGCATGACAATGATCCCAAACACACCGCCCGGGCAACGAAGGAGTGGCTTCGTAAGAAGCATTTCAGGGTCCTGGAGTGGCCTAGCCAGTCTCCAGATCTCAACCCCATAGAAAATCTTTGGAGGGAGTTGAAAGTCCGTGTTGACCAGCAACAGCCCCAAAACATCACTGCTCTAGAGGAGATCTGCATGGAGGAATGGGCCAAAATACCAGCAACAGTGTGTGAAAACCTTGTGAAGACTTGAAGAAAATGTTTGACCTCTGTCATTGCCAACAAAGGGTATATAACAAAGTATTGAGATAAACTTTTGTTATTGACCATATACTTATTTTCCACCATAATTTGCAAATAAATTCATTAAACATCCTACAATGTGATTTTCTGGATTTTTTTTTCTCATTTTGTCTGTCATAGTTGAAGTGTACCTATGATGAAAATTACAGGCCTCTCTCATCTTTTTAAGTGGGAGAACTTGCACAATTGGTGGCTGACTAAATATTTGTTTGCCCCACTGTACATACATGGCCAACAGCATAGATGCAGGATCATAATTTGGTCACCTTCTTGGAGGAGAACATAAAACCTGTAGTGTATTTGAGATTTAAAAAGGCTTCTGAAGTTTGTAATCCCCTTTGAAATGTCCCACTTATAAGTAGTATATGAAAGGGGATGTGTGTGTTCCTCAGGACATTATAAGTAGGATGTGTATGTTTCTCAGTACATTATAAGTAGGATGTGTATATTCCTCAGTACATTATAAGTAGGATATGTATGTTCCTCAGTACATTATAAGTAGTATATGTATGTTCCTCAGTACATTATAAGTAGGATGTGTATATTCCTCAGTACATTGTAAGTAGAGTGTGTATGTTCCTCAGTACATTACAAGTAGGATGTGTATATTCCTCAGGACATTATAAGTAGGATGTGTATGTTTCTCAGTACATTATAAGTAGGATGTGTATATTCCTCAGTACATTATAACTAGGATCTGTATGTTCCTTAGTACATTATAAGTAGTATATGTATGTTCCTCAGTACATTATAAGTAGGATGTGTATATTCCTCAGTACATTGTAAGTAGAATAGGTGTGTTCCACAGTACATTATAAGTAGGAAGTGTATGTTCCTCAGTACATTATAAGTAGAATAGGTGTGTTCCACAGCACATTATAAGTAGAATGTGTATGTTCCTCAGTACATTATAAGTAGGATGTGTATGTTCTTCAGTACATTATAAGTAGGATGTGTATGTTCCTCAGTACATTATAAGTAGGATGTGTATGTTCTTCAGTACATTATAAGTAGGATGTGTATGTACCTCAGTACATTGTCAGTGACAAGGTGGCATTATTAATAACCAGGATGCTTTGAACTGTTAACAACTGTGTAATGCAGAAAACACATGCAGGGGTTTGAGCATAAGGTTTAAAGCAAAGTTATGTATACATGCTGTGTTGGTTTAGGTTTGGTTAACTGGGGCGGCAGGTAGCCTAGTGGTTAGAGCGTTGGGCCAGTAACTGAAAGGTTGGGTCGAATCCCCGAGCTGACAAGGTAAAAATCTGCCGTTCTGCCCCTGAACAGGGCAGTTCCCAGGAAAGCACTGTTCCCAGGTAGGCTGTCATTGTAAATAAGAATTTGTTCTTAACTGACTTGCCTAGTTAAATAAATATGTTTTTTTTTGTTTTACTGTCACGAGAGATTGAGAGATTGTATGTAGCAATACATCTGATAAAATCAAATTTTGTCATGTGGATACATTGCCTGACAAGCTACACATGTTATTGTCCGATCAAATTTAAAACAATTGCATTATGCATTGATACTGTAGCATTTATGCCATTTCGATTACAATAGCCTGACTCGCTAAAGCCGGGGGTAAAGTCCAATGCTGCAACATATCAAGATAACGTCACACGCATGTAAGGATAACGTAATGCATATACTCCACACGCTCAAAGTGGACCGACCGCCTCAAGTGAAGTGCTTTTCTAATCACGGCTGAGAGGATTTGCGTGAATATAAATAGCACTTTCATTAGATCAATACTGCCATGTCCTCCACACACACACATATCCCCCGAGCTAACATTAAGCACACAAGCCTGATAATAATGGAGGACTGGTTGGACACACTCTAGCCATTCTTGTTTGATCACATGGTGTACCCCAGGGCCTTGTCTCGGCCCCGCTGATTAATTCATCTGTGTGATTGGCCCTGTGGAAGCTGAAGCACTAAGAGTAGCCATTGATTTGTCATTAGGGTGATCATTCCATTGGAATTGGATTTATTTGGCATCTTAAGAACATGACAAAGCTGTGTGATGTTCAGCCTGAAGGCCACCGGAGGCCAGCCGATGGGCTTTATCTGATGGAATGTCTAGCGGCTGACACATTAGCTCCCAAGTCTAGCTCTAATGTACTACATGTATGCATATATTATCTCTATTCCAGTATCTAACATTACTATATTTTACAAATATATATGAAAGATGACCAGAAAACATTGTAAAAATGATCTAACTGACCTATCAAGTGTTAGTTCTCCAAAACAAATGCATTAGGCTATGTTATATCCTATGTCACATTACGATTGAATTCATTACAGTTCAAAACCAAAGTGATCATCATATGCAGGGCCTAAAACTAACTTTTTGGCCTACCAGCCACAGTGTCAGGTAGCCACTCAGATTTAATGTGGTAATGTGGTAGGTAAACATTTTTGTGACCTGAGTCTGTTAACAAAAATCTCAGATGAGACAAAATATTCAGATGCCCCAGGGCAGAGGTCTGTGTGTGTGTGTGTGTGTGTGTGTGTGTGTGTGTGTGTGTGCGTGCGTGCGTGCGTGCGTGCGTGTGTGTGCGTGTGTGTGTGATATTTGGGATCTGACTAGGGCGTCTCTTTGCTATCAGTTGAAGCAGCAGACTCAAACTAACACTGAAAGACAACAGACCATGTCAACAAAACAATGTACAGTTGAAGTCTGAAGTTTACATACACTTAGGTTGGAGTCATTAAAACTCATTTTTCAACCACTCCACACATTTCTTGTTAACAAACTATAGTTTTGGCAAGTCGGTTAGAACATCTACTTTGTGCATGACACAAGTCATTTTTCCAACAATTGTTTACGGACAGATAATTTCACTTATAATTCACTGTATCACAATTCCAGTGGTTCAGAAGTTATCATACACTAAGTTAACTGTGCCTTTAAACAGCTTGGAAAATTCCAGAATAATATGTCATGGCTTTAGAAGCTTCTAATTGACATCATTTGAGTCAATTGGAGGTGTACCTGTGAATGTATTTCAAGGCCTACCTTCAAACTCAGTGTCTCTTTGCTTGACATCATGGGAAAGTTAAAAGAAATGAGCCAATACCTCAGAAAAAAATGTAGACCTCCACAAGTCTGGTTCATCCAATTTCCAAATGCCTGAAGGTACCACGTTCATCTGTACAAACAACAGTATGCAAGTATAAACACCATGGGACCACGCAGCTGCCATACTGCTCAAGAAGGAGACTCGGTCTGTCTCCTAGAGATGAACGTACTTTGGTGCGAAAAGTGCAAATCAATCCCAGAACAACAGCAAAGGACCTTGTGAAGATGCTCGAGGAAACTATCTATATAGTATCTATATCCACAGTAAAACGAGTCCTATATCGACATAACCTGAAAGGTCGCACAGCAAGGAAGAAGTCACTGCTCCAAATCCGCCATTAAAAAGCCAGACTACGGTTTGCAACTGCACATGCGGACAAAGATCGTACTTTTTGGTGAAATGTCCTCTGGTTTGATGAAACAAAAATAGAACTCTTTGGCCATAATGACCAATCGTTATGTTTGGAGGAAAAAGGGGGAGGCTTGCAAGCCGAAGAACACCATCCCAACCGTGAAGCACGGGGGTGGCACCATCATGTTGTGGGGGTGCTTTGCTGCAGGAGGGACTGGTGCACTTCACAAAATAGATGGCATCACGAGGAAGGGAAAATTATGTGGATATGTTGAAGCAACATCTCAAGACATCAGTCAGGAAGTTAAAGCTTGGTTGCAAATGGGTCTTCCAAATGGACAATGACCCCCAAGCATATTTCCAAAGTTGTGGCAAAATGGCTTAAGTACAACAAAGTTAAGGTATTGGAGTGGCCATCACAAAGCCCTGACCTCAAACCTATTTAACATTTGTGGACAGAACTGAAAAGGCGTATGCAAGCAAGGAGGTCTACAAAACCTGACTCAGTTACACCAGCTCTGTCAGGAGGAGTGGGACAAAATTCACCTGACTTATTGTGGGAAGCTTGTGGAAGGCTAACCGAAACGTTTGAACCAAGTTAAACAATTTAAAGGCAATGCTACCAAATATTAATTGAGTGTATGTAAACTTCTGACCCACTAGGAATGTGATGAAATAAATAAAAGTTTAAATAAATAATTATCTCTACTATTATTCTGACATTTCACATTCTTAAAATAAAGTGGTGATCCTAACTGACCTAACACAATGAATTTTGACTAGGATTAAATGTCAGGAATTGTAAAAAACTGAGTTTAAATGTATTTGTCTAAGGTGTATGTAAACTTCTGACTTCAACTGTATATAGCCAAGTAAATTTGACTTTTCTGCCTGTGTGCAACGCCACCAAAAATGTATCTATCAGCACTTCACTCTGATAGATACAGGCAGTGTTGCTCCATGAGGTGGGATATAGGATTCATATTTCTTTGTGCAATTAGCAGCTATGAAACAAAACAGCTAAAAAATGTGGAAAACAGCTACTGCAGTGTTTTTCTGCTATAAATCGTAACTCTTACATGTGCTCATACTTGACTTTTCACAATTTTTATTTGGTAATGTAATGCTCACACTGTAGAGCCCTGCAAACTTACCACCCTCCAACGTGGCTGGGGAAATATACATTTTTACTCGCCATTACCTACATCTTACCGGGTGTTCATTTTATGCCCTGGTCATTTGTGGTTCCATGGCACCTACGTATGCAAGATTTACACCTGTCGTAAATCTTATCAAGGTGAGGGAAGTGTTTACACGTTAATTTATTTCAGGGAAAGCCAGACCAGTGACCCATAAAATTAGCTAAGATAATAGTGACCTTAACATGGTCTTCTGCACATGGAGGTAATTGCTAAGGCCCAAGATCAATCAATATTGACACAGTTTTCCCACTACTGATAGTTTAACCTTTATTTATCCAACACGTTCACTTATCTGCACAATGATATATTTCCACTGGGAATTCTGTGGTGTGTTATTAATATGAAAAAGTGAAGTATTGATATGGCACAGAACATCTCAGGAATCTTCTTTAATTGGAAGAGAAATAGAGTGTCTACAGTAGTAAATTGTAAGGCCCTTTGAAAATGTGCCTCTAAAAGACATGCATGACTGCTCCCATGGTGTATGTGTTAATGACAACAAGCCATATTGAGATAAAAGTCCATGGAAAAATTATATTGATTAAAGGTGCTAGAACATCTTATCAATAAATCACAAACAGAAGAGGGGGGATCACTGCATAGCCAATCACCGCTTGCTCTTGGGCACTTTGATTTCTGTTGATTTTTACAAGGTAGGAGCACCGACTTAGCAGACGTTTCCACCTTGACTTGATAAATCTCACAATCTTCTTTTTCTTGCCACACTGAAGTAATTTATTTTTCATCTCTCCGAGCTATATATATTCCGGTTAATATTTCTTTTTTTTTTCATACAACCTGACAAAAGATGCCTCAAGGGATGATATGAATTCCCAAGACCTTTGCACTCTAGTTTCAGACAGAATTTGGTCTCTTTTCAGTCGTATTTGGAGAAAAGAAAGTTGTCCTTTATAAACAATTACTGTTATACTTAAATAATCTATGTTTTGACACACTTGTCACACATATGCCATGCAAAATCACATGGGCACTTCAATAGGTTTACCTCAAATACGGATGGATTACTGCCACATTTATTGTCCACGGTTTTCATAAAGATTCATACAAAGGCTATTTCATGACTGTAAGATAAGCATGAACCATATGTGCATATTGATTCAAGGTAACACTTACATTTTATGATGCTTCAGTGAACCTCATTGCCATTGTCTGATTTCTCAGAGAGAAAATTACATTTGTAACTGACCGGCTCGATTTAAAATTGTGTTTTTTACATTGGATAAAAGTAGAGACTCAGAGCTAGAAAATGAAATATCTTACACTACAGTTGAGGGACAATGGGAAAGCAATTCTGCTTTGAAAGTTGATAAACTTGTAACCTCACTTTTGAAAAAATGGCCATTGAATGTTTTAGTACACATACTGGAGAGGTCCTCTTTGTCTACACCCATTCAGCATCACTCACACCGTCTTAAGCTTTAGCCCCGCCCATCTCTTTAAGGAGCATTCAGAGCACACACTGGACGCTCTGGCCGAGGAGTAGGGTTGATCCGAGTGTTCTGTCCTAACAACAGCAGTCAAGCACCCAAGCTAACTGGCTAACATTGGCTAGCTTGCAAGATACTTCCAGACACAAATGAGAGAACAGCTCACTCTGACCATTTTACTCGCCCTAACAGAGCTGGTTAGGCTGTTTTTATGTTATCCAGAGCGTTGGTGACTGCAACTGTGCTGCTGGCAACAATTTAATTACACCTTTTTGCCAACGTTTACTGACACCGGCTATATTCAACGGGTGTTGAGCGTCCGTAAATGTATCAGTTTTTCTGCACTCTGGCACACTAAGACGAGAGTGCTCTGAAATCGGAGTAGATAGCCAGAGCGAATTTACCAGCTACGTCTATCAACAGTTGTCGCAGTGACATCATGAACATTCTATTGAAACGGTTACTTGCATAGTGGAGTCTTTTGTTAAGACATGTAGCTAACTAGCTAGCTAGCTAAACAATGAACCATAATCTCAACTCATGAAGTTACTACCCTGCATCAATCTGCAGGTAGCTAACCAACCAGTTTCAATGTTAGCTAGCTAAAATTAAGCTATACCTCGCAAAGCAAATGGTTCTGAGGTACGAATAATATTACTACACAGATCATACACATAATGTAAGATAGAGAGCCAGCCAGCTAATGTTAGCTAACAGTACACTTTAACTTGAAATGAAAATGACTTTCTGACAAAATTAGAAATGTGTAATATTTGAAAATGTAGCTAGCTAGACTATCTTTTTTTCTTTATTTTATTAAGGGGTGGATCAGCTTAATATTGCGGAAATAATATTGGTTCCATCAATGTTATTGTCGGCCTCATTTCCAATCCCCCATATATTTTTGGGGTAAATATATATATATCCATACACGCATGCATACATATACACATATATACATACACATACAGACATACAGTGCCTTGCGAAAGTATTCGGCCCCCTTGAACTTTGCGACCTTTTGCCATATTTCAGGCTTCAAACATAAAGATATAAAACTGTATTTTTTGTGAAGAATCAACAACAAGTGGGACACAATCATGAAGTGGAACAACATTTATTGGATATTTCAAACTTTTTTAACAAATCAAAAACTGAAAAATTGGGCGTGCAAAAAGTAAAGCCCCTTTACTTTCAGTGCAGCAAACTCTCTCCAGAAGTTCAGTGAGGATCTCTGAATGATCCAATGTTGACCTAAATGACTAATGATGATAAATACAATCCACCTGTGTGTAATCAAGTCTCCATATAAATGCACCTGCACTGTGATAGTCCGTTAAAAGCGCAGAGAGCATCATGAAGAACAAGGAACACACCAGGCAGGTCCGAGATACTGTTGTGAAGAAGTTTAAAGCCGGATTTGGATACAAAAATATTTCCCAAGCTTTAAACATCCCAAGGAGCACTGTGCAAGCGATAATATTGAAATGGAAGGAGTATCAGACCACTGCAAATCTACCAATACCTGGCCGTCCCTCTAAACTTTCAGCTCATACAAGGAGAAGACTGATCAGAGATGCAGCCAAGAGGCCCATGATCACTCTGGATGAACTGCAGAGATCTACAGCTGAGGTGGGAGACTCTGTCCATAGGACAACAATCAGTCGTATATTGCACAAATCTGGCCTTTATGGAAGAGTGGCAAGAAGAAAGCCATTTCTTAAAGATATCCATAAAAAATAGTTGTTTAAAGTTTGCCACAAGCCACCTGGGAGACACACCAAACATGTGGAAGAAGGTGCTCTGGTCAGATGAAACCAAAATTGAACTTTTTGGCAACAATGCAAAACGTTATGTTTGGCGTAAAAGCAACACAGCTGAACACACCATCCCCACTGTCAAACATGGTGGTGGCAGCATCATGGTTTGGGCCTGCTTTTCTTCAGCAGGGACAGGGAAGATGGTTAAAATTGATGGGAAGATGGATGTAGCCAAATACAGGACCATTCCGGAAGAAAACCTGATGCAGTCTGCAAAAGACCTGAGACTGGGACGGAGATTTGTCTTCCAACAAGACAATGATCCAAAACATAAAGCAAAATCTACAATGGAATGGTTCAAAAATAAACATATCCAGGTGTTAGAATGGCCAAGTCAAAGTCCAGACCTGAATCCAATCGAGAATCTGTGGAAAGAACTGAAAACTGCTGTTCACAAATGCTCTCCATCCAACCTCACTGAGCTCGAGCTGTTTTGCAAGGAGGAATGGGGAAAAAATTCAGTCTCTCGATGTGCAAAACTAATAGAGACATACCCCAAGCGACTTACAGCTGTAATCGCAGCAAAAGGTGGCGCTACAAAGTATTAACTTAAGGGGGCTGAATAATTTTGCACGCCCAATTTTTCAGTTTTTGATTTGTTAAAAAAGTTTGAACTATCCAATAAATGTCGTTCCACTTCATGATTGTGTCCCACTTGTTGTTGATTCTTCACAAAAAAAATACAGTTTTATATCTTTATGTTTGAAGCCTGAAATGTGGCAAAAGGTCGCAAAGTTCAAGGGGGCCGAATACTTTCGCAAGGCACTGTACATACTTTTTTAAATAATATAACTTTATTATTATTCCCCACAAACCCTTCCACCGATCCCCCAATTGGAGTAAACTAATAAACACTTCGGCTTTTACCTTCAATTTATACATCTTATACACATTTTACAGACACAGTCTATTTTACAATAGTTATTTTTTGTTTGTTTTTAGTCCTTCCTCTATTTCTGATAGTTTGATTTCTATTTGTAACTGTGCTATTTCACAAAAGTTCTGAACATATATACATTTTTACAGACCCCGTAGGTTTTACATGTTTTATCTTGCTATTAGTCCCACCCTTCAGCTCCATTCAACCTCTCCCATCTATCTCTCAACATCATCCATTTTGGAAATCTATTTGCCATATATTTTTCAACGAATTGAACCTTTCTATTCTCATATCTTCTACAGATTGTAAAATAAAAATACATATTTTTGCTAAAATAATGATTATATTATTGATTGATTGACTGACTATGGCTTTTCAAATCACACAGTATTGCTATCGGCATCGTTAGTTCTAGGCAAATGTTGCAATTCTTCAGCCATTCCTGGAGCTGTGACCAAAAACGAGTTACATATAGACAATACCAAAATAAATTATCTAATGACTCTGCCTCCTCACAGCAGAATCTGCAGAGCTGGGAAGATTGTATCCCCCATATATATAACATTCTATTAGTTACAAGAATTTTGTATAGTAATTTAGCTAGACTATCTTACCTGTGTACATGGATGGACGCATCTCCCTCTCTGTCACGGATGCCATGGTTGCCCTTAATTTGAATATGTAATCCGGAGACAGGTGTTTTCTCTATCTACTTAGCTATCATACTCTAATTCCACTGATTTCCAAACTTGGTCCTCCAGAAAGTGGAGAGCAACACTTATTTAGTTTTACTACGTGATATCTTTAGAAAAAAAAATCTGCGTCAGACAGGATTACCTACTACACATACTGACCAGCTCAAATAGACAGAAGCCTGCTACATGGCAGACCAATCCAAACTCATCTCTTGGCATGTCCAGCCCACTCATTATCTCAGCCAATCATGGCTACTGGGAAGGTTGCTGACGTTTTCTGTGGCTAAACCAACTAGGCTCGTAATTTAACAATTGTATTTGTATTTACAAATGGCATACAAGTTTGTTATTAAGGCACATGAAACTTCACATGGTCTACAAGGTATTTCTGCAAAATAAATGACAAAAAAAAATATTTTTAGTTCAAATGGCTCTCCTGTGAAGTAGTGACGGGCGACATATGCCTAGTTTCCTGAAACTTATCACATTTTGATATTGAATGGACTGGACATTCTGTGAGGTTAGCAGTAGTGAGGTTAACTAAGGGCCAATGAATCTTCCATAGGTATGATGCAACAACACTCAGTTTGCATTGCAAGAATGTTTTCATTATCAACAATGTTGACAATTTGAAACAGTCAGTGTAGGATTTATCGCAGTGTATGAAGAATGTAGTTTCCCGCGAAAACTACCGGATACTAGTTTAGAATACATTTGATTGAATACCATTATCAAAAGGTGGAGAGTTGGGGTCTTGTTAGCACTACATATCAAGTTGGCAGAAGTTACACTCTATTTTTCCAGGAGTGATGGCAAAGATCACATGACAGTACCTGGCGAATGACGGGCTGTGCTATTTAAATCATCCATCCCAAGATTACACATTATTTAAACTGCTGAACTTGAAGAATCCATGATAGGCCATGATAGGCCACTGACCCATTTTCATATACAAGCTATACATTATCGATAGACATTATATTTCCCTTGTTTTGAGTCAAGAATCAATGGGTAAATTCAGTATGAAAAGTTCACTAACGCTTCAAAAACATGAATTTCAATATTTTCTAAGCACATTTCTATGTATCCATTGTTGGACAAATTATATTTTTCTCAAAATGAGGGGTGGCAATTTGCTCTTGGCCATTCAACTCCAACTTTAATTTTGGTTTGAAAATATTTATTTTGGAGACATTGTTAGGCTAATGTAAATTTTTGAAGGGGGAAAGGAGAGACTACCGCTGGCTTTACTTTGATGAGGTGTTAATATCTAATATCAAGAGCAGATAAGACCCTTATTAACCCAAGTATTCTCGTTAGAGGGAGGGGCTTATCACACAGAGGAGAAGACAAAAGCAAGATGTGGAATTAATATGACTGGCTCTGGCTTTGCTGCATGTCCTAAAGCGTTATGGTTGAGGTCAACTTCATTTTGAGAATTCGATAGGGGGAAAGCTTGCAAGACAAGCCACACTGACACTGTTTGAAAGATCTAATTCAGCCCCCAACTTTCATCAATTTTCACAACATCCGATCCATATACCATTTTAACTGGTGCCCAAAAGCTCAATTAGTAGACATTTTCAGTAGCCAAGTGCCCTTGGTTTGTTTGTTACACACTATAGTGACTGTGGTTGAATCGAGTGCTTACAAGGTTAAGGTTCAGAATTTGTTTTTAAGGAATGTTGTGGTCTGATGTGTTTGTTGGGTTTTAATATCAGCACAGATACAACCAAAGCTCTCTTGGAATTAAATATTCTAAAAATAGCTGTGGAGGATCATTGCTATATTTCCATGGTGTCCTCAATGCATACCAAGGAACACTGATTATAATTGTTTTTTTTGAAAAGATCATAAAATATGAATTTCCTTCTCACACATAACAGTTTAAAGTTGTGAACGCTCAATATGTTAGGTTAACTCAATCTCATGTAAAATGTATGAAGTAGTGATACATAAATATGCACAATGTGGATCTGGGAACTGTACTGCTCAAGGCTAAGGCTTGAAATAGACTGGACGGCATTTGCCCTATTTGGCATCATCAGTCTTAACATCTAAGGACCACATTTTCAAAGTGTTTACACATGCACAAAGTTAGAAACATACTAACTCTGTTTTTTTTTTGCTGCATCTTTTTTTCTAAACATCAATTTGATCTTTTGTTTGCCCTTTTGAATATTTTTGTATATTTCACTTCCTCTTGAAACTATCTAGTGTAGTAAGACAGGTGAGAAGAAACACACACACACACGCGCGCACGATGCACGCGCACACACACGCGCACACACACACACAATGCAAAAACATGACACATGTTTTAATGACAACTGACCATTCACTAGTCATTCACTAATAAATAATCTTATTGGGACTATCAAAAAGCACCAAGTAAGCACACTGGTAGAGAACCAGCAATCAATGCTTTAAGACAAAGAAGAATGAGCCCAGAGCTTGATAAATGTTGAGCCATTGACATATCGATTGAGTCAGTACACAAACACTCACCCTAAACAAGTCAGAAAACACCCTGGGCGCCAGCACTATACGTCCCATCGATTTCTGTTCTGGCTCAACATAGATTATGCTGCACTTAGACCTTTAATTCCCTCCCAAGCAAAGTCATTACACAGGCAAATGTTTAATTAAGCAATCACTGTGGTGTAATCTCAATAATCCAGTATCTGAATGTGGGCCAGACTGGCACCATCCTGCCTGTCCCTTTCCTTTTGTGGAAAAATAGGGGAGGTATTAGTTAGCTATAGCCAATAATGTAGCGCTAAAGAACAGTGGGAGAAATGCCCACCACCAAGTATGACTCCTGTAAAAGGCATAAGGGAGGTATCACCTTTTTGTTGGATTATTTTTTTTCTTTAGCACTTTGCCTTACATTGCATGTATACCTATGTAACTAAACAGTAATAACAGCTAGGTATAACAGCGACTTGAGGCTAAGTGTTCAATTATTTAAAAATTGGGTAAAGATAGACTGGCAAAGATATTCCAAAAGTCCACTATTGAACCTCACACAAAGGTACCTCACCACATCAACGCTGACAATCCAACAACTGTGCCACATAGGCTAAAATAGACCTGAAATCCGCACCATTCCCAGAATAGTGCACTAATTAAAAGCCTGCTTCAAGGATTTTCAGCAGATTCAGGCAGGTGTTCATGGTTGACTTATTTTTCAGCCAAAGGAAGACCGTTTTTAGGAGCAAGGATCGAGACAGGTGTTTCTGAAAAAAAATTGAGCTCTTGTTCACCCCTCCACGCCTCCATGCACAAGGGCTACAATTCATTAAGTCTGTTTTTTTTGGATGATTTGGCTTTCCAAACTGTCCTCAACTGGACACACCTTGGAATTATTCCTCACCCTAAACTGTCTGTCAGTTAGTGGAAGACAGCTTGTCACACATAATATGGGTGTCACGACTGCTAGTGGAGGACAAGTGCCTATAAATGGCCACTGTTGCTCATCTCAAAGTTAAGTGCATGATTTCAAATTACAGTGATCTTTCTTCATTCATATCAAAAGTGCGATCAGTACTTTCTGAAGCCAATGGCAATAAATTCAATAGGCAAATATGTGCAACATCTATGATGTATTACTGTTCAACGTAGTCAGCAGTGGTGGACTTAGGTATAGGCGACATGGGCAACATGAGGTTGGCGGCACGAGGCTTCCGCACAATTTTGGGGGGGAATGGTAACATTTGCGTGATCGGTTTTCTATCACTCAATTGCACGTCACGTCAATGATATCATGTCACCGTGTGGGACTGTGGGTCAATTAACATTATCGTAGTGGGTGCCCCGATTCTAGTTTGTGAGCTAGGCAGGCTACTGCCTGGGAAGGTCTCCCACTCAGAAGTACGAGATGGGGAGGGGGTAGGTTGAAATAGAGCATCAAATGTTCAACGTAGTGAGGGTATATTTGAATAAGTTTGAGCCACTTAGTGTACAATTCTTTCAGAGGCAGGACATTAATCAAATCCAGAATATACTCACATGATATTCTTCAAAATCCTCCACATTATCAGAATCTGAGTAGATTATACCCTTTACGTATTACTTCACAGTTATCTCTCAGAATAACAGAACAAAAAAGTCCGAATTTCTTTAGTTCCAAGTTCCAAAAAGTGACAAAAACAATTAAGCAGTATGCTAATCATGATTGAATTCAGAGTTGGTTGTTTGTTCTTTGTCATTGTGTTCGCAATCAGCAATATAAATCAGAATGAGAATCAGAAGACAAAGCCGACTATTAAACAGATAACATTGGAAATCATTTGTCAATTCACAATGCAACGAGTCAAATAAAGCTAGGCGATATCTAAATGAGGAAAGAGTATTCCTACAGCAGATAAACAAAGGCAATTATAATCGTGTCCTGTTCAGAATATTTGGGCGAGCAATAAAAAAATGACGATTCTGCGGCAGAAGATAATTAACTTTTGACACTTTTCTGTGGGAACGAGCCAAAAAAGATGTTTCTGTCAGGGTTGGGGGGTGGTGATGGGGGGGTGGAGGAGTGAAGACACCCAGTGGTGGCAATCGTATTATCAGAGTTGCTGAAGTAGAACTCAACAGATATAATTATCATGGATGATTCAACTTATATGGTAATTACGGTATTAGAATAAATGGGAACATGGCAGCAAGTGAACTAAAAAAAAGAAATCTGCTGGCAGAACAAAGACAAGTGTGATTTGTATTATAATAAAAAAAATTAAAACGTCAGTTTCTAATCTTTGCCACCTCTCTGAGAGAGGCTGTGGCTTCAGATGAGCAGCAATCATTACACATTGGCAACCCTCCCCTATTCACATCTCTGGCGTAATCCAATGTTCGCTGGAGTCTGAGATACCGCTTATCAGTCATTTGAAGTTTTGAGTTGCAAACATTGAAGTTATTTTCTGATGCCGGGCATGCTCGCTTGTCAGGGGGATGTTCCAGCTTAGAACACTGCATAGGAATAAAGCATGTGGCACTGAGATATTTTGAATATGAATGCCGGCTTACGTTTGCAATTCTGTATGACATAAGTAGGGCTGTTGTGGTGACCGTGTTACCGCCTCACCGGCAGTCATTAGTCATGACCGGATTGAAATTCCACATGACCGTTGAGTCAATGTAATCTCTTTTTATGCACTCTGGACATGTTTTGGCAGCAATTTGAAATTATTTATACTTTTACTTTTGAAGTATATTTTTGCAATTACATTGACTTTTGATACTTAACTATATTTAAAACCAAATACTTTTAGACTTTTATTCAAGTAGTATTTTTACTGGGTGACTTTCACTTTTACTTGAGTCATTTTCTATTAAGCTATCTTTACATTTACTCAAGTATGACAATTGGGTACTTTTTACACCACTGTGTAAAACATGGTTGTTGTGGATGTTGTTTCAAAGCTAAACACAACGAAAAGGACAGTGCTTTCTAAGGTGATGATTAATTCAAAAACCCCATACACATATTAGAGCTTATGCATATGCATAAGGAGCCCCCCCATCAAAAAAAAAGAAATACAAAAAAATACAACTGAATTAATAGTATGACTGTGACGTTACACAATACATAGCCTACCGCATATTCTGCTTGGCAGCAAAACATAGAACAAAACTGATTTAAGATGTCTTTCGTATATAATTGGTCTAGCCTACACAAATTAGAGTAATTACCATTGAGTGTGGACTGTATTATCATGCATGCTGGATGGACTGGTTACCTTATGCTACACTCCAAAATGTATATCAATGTGTCTGGGAGAGAACGTATAGCCCTAGGCGATGCTGTTGGCTCATTTATTGTGCAGGGCGGCTTACAGTTAACCTACAATTAGTGAATTTGTATTATATTTTTTCTATTTTCAAAATGAATTGGGTGACACATTACCTTTAGCCATACAGAATATCTCACCACCATGCGTTTCCATCTCCTCCTCTTTCTCCTTTACTCCTTTCTCGAGCACGCAGACGGGCTGTCGAGTTTAGTGAAAGATGTTTAATTGCTATCGATGTTCCCGAACACATTTCACTTGGTTTCCCAGATAAAGCCCTGGGTAGCTGCAGGAACAAGGTTGCAGAGGTTGATGTGTGGAGTGAATAAGTGTTCTTATATGTATTTCTCAGCTGCTCATATTAAGCACATGCTCCGCTATAAAAACCCAAGTAGCCAACAAAACGGACTGGTGGGAATGAGCAAGAGATGCATTCGCTATTTGAGTGCGTACAGATGACATTTATTTTTTCCCCTGCCCCTTGTTCCTGCCCATTTGATAATGGTCCATTCTAAATCGAAACTAATTTGACATATTAGTAAAGACAAGATTAAGTTGAGAATAGTCTGATGGATGAACATACGATCACTCGATGAGACAACAGCTGTGCATCCTGAGGCAAAGGAACAGAAAGCAAGATTTTTTGCTACTTTCTCAAATCATCAGTAGCCTATAGTCACACCATGCAGCCCATATGTGTTTTGATTTCTAAGACATTCTAAGGCTTGTATCATTCACAGCCAATTTTGCATGGCAATAACCAGCAGTGCTAAGCATAAGCATTATAAACTCAGCAAAAAAAGAAATGTCCTCTCACCGTCAACTGTGTTTCATTTTCAGCAAACTTAACATGTGTAAATATTTGTATGAACATAACAAGATTCAACAACTGACACATAAACTGAACAAGTTCCACAGACATGTGACTAACAGAAATTGAATAATGTGTCCCTGAACAAAAGTAACAGTCAGTTTCTGGTGTGGCCACCAGCTGTATTAAGTACTGCAGTGCATCTCCTCCTCATGGACTGCACCAGATTTGTCAGTTCTTGCCAAGGCACCTGCACGTTCCCAGACATTTATCTGATCCAACATGTCCCAGACGTGCTCAATGGGATTGAGACTCTTCGTTGGCCATGGAAGAACACTGACATTCCTGTCTTGCAGGAAAACACACACAGAACGAGCAGTATGGCTGGTGGCATTGTCATGCTAGACGGTAATGTCAGGATGAGCCTGCAGGAAGGATATCACATGAGGGAGAAGGATGTCTTCCCTGTAACACACAGCGTTGAGATTGCCTGCAATGACAACAAGCTCAGTCCGATGATGCTGGGACACACCGCCCCAGACCATGACGGACCCTCCACCTACAAATCGATCCCGCTCCAGAGTACAGGCCTCAGTGTATTGCTCATTCCTTCGACGATAAATGCAAATCTGACAATCACCCCTGGTGAGACAAAACTGCGACTCATCAGTAAAGGGCACTTTTTGGCAGTCCTGTCTGGTCCAGAGACGGTGGGTTTGTGACCATAGGCGACGTTGTTGCCGGTGATGTCTGGTGAGGACCTGCCTTACAACAGGCCTACAAGCCCTCAATCCATCCTCTCTCAGCCTATTGAGGACAGTCTGAGCACTGATGGAGGGATTGTGCGTTCCTGGTGTAACTCGGGCTGTTGTTGTTGCCATACTGTACCTGTCCCGCAGGTGTGATGTTCAGATGTACCGATCCTGTGCAGGTGTTGTTACACGTGGTCTGCCATTGCGAGTACGATCAGCTGTCCTTCCTGGCATGTTCAGGGACCCTGGGCATATTTTTCTGTGTCTTTCAGAGTCAGTAGAAAGGCCTCTTTAGTGTCCTACGATTTCATAACTGTGACCTTAATTGCCTACCGTCTGTAAGCTGTTAGTGTCTTAACGACCGTTCCACAGTTGCATGTTCATTAATTGTTTATGGTTCATTGAACAAGCTTGGGAAACAGTGTTTAAACCCTTTACAATGAAGACAGGGTCCTGAAAAAGTGACGTTTCCTTTTTTGCTGAGTTTATTATTATTATTATTAGTTATTATTAGTTATAGTTGGTCCATATTAGTTCGTATTGCTAATGTATTACTAGTATCACATACTGTATATTACTATTTCATCTAATTCTAAACGTATTTCTGAAAATCAAGCTCTAAACCATGAATTTCTATGAAATAATTCCTTGGCCTAAAGAACGACAAATAGCGAACACTCAAGATAAATATTTATAGAATTTCACATAATAGCTGTTTGGAGAGGAGATCATTTTGAACTTTGACGTTATCAAGCCTTCGCCATACAGACGTTAATCAAAGTCAACACGCAATCTTGCTTTGATAAGCTGCCAGCAATAATTCTCCCATTGAATGCACTTATATTTGCAAGGGGTTCGCGCAGGTGCAATGAAGAAGAGCTGATTGCGTGTGGTGATCCTACTGATTACATTTCATATTTAAAACACATTTGTCATTAGGGGATTCAGTGGTGGCTGATGTGGCGGTAAGCTGGGATGTACAAATAAGAAGCTGTTATATATGCACGCTGTCACATGTTTCCTCAGTCTTAGTTATATTTCACGTTAACATTTCAAAATTATCAGCATTGTGGACTATGTCTATCACTGTACTGTATCCAGCGGTAGACTGGCCATCTGGCATTTCAGGAAAAAGACAGGCGTTTGTTATAAATGCCAGGGCTGATTTTTGGTCCTAGTCTGCCTGGGGCTGCAGACTCTGATTCTACAATGACTTCCTCTTCCTGGTAATATAATATTTGATATTCTAAATATAAAGACATGCATGCTGTTAAATCATGGCTGACAATGATAGGTCCACACCAGCCCTCATTATGCACCTGTTTGTGTGTTAGGCTGCTGGCAGCTTCCCTCTGAACGACTTGTCAATGTTAAATGAAACAATCATTGACTATAGCAGGAGGAGTTCAGCATTCAAACCATGCCGCCCTGCCCCCTGTACTGCGAGTAGAAATACCAATGATCATAGCTCAGAGTGGATTTCTCCTCTAGTAAAAAAATGCATATGAATGAATGTGTAACAGTATTGTAATGATTGTGGCATGTACTTTTCCATAGAAATTCACCATGATCTGTTAGTATATATTACAGACATTTTGAGAATAGAGAACCCAGTTTATGATATCTTCAGATCATATGTTATACCATTTCATCAACGTGCATCTAAGACACAATGAGGTTCCTTTCTACTGTTCAATTCTACATTCATGTGGGTAAGGGATGATTATCACTATTTTCAATGGTATAAATTATAATACACTCCGGTGGGTCTATTGTGTCAGAATATTTCATTATAAAAATGTGCCAGTCAACTGACAGTAGGGGTAAAGATAATAAATAAATAAATAAAAAATGGATTTGTGACCAGTACATAGCCAGCTGCTCAGAAATGATCTCAACCAAGCTGCGTGGAAATGGAATCAATGAGCATCGCCTTTTTCAGTAATTCTACAATCCATGTGTTCCAGTACAAATGTAATCCACACTGTGTTGCTTGTGTGGTAGCGCTTATACCACACAGTGTGTTAGTGTCTATAGTGGAAGCTCTTGGCAGTAGTGGACTTAGTGGGCGATGTGTAAATTGACATGTTATAAGGCCTGTTAAAGTGACGCTAGTCTCCCCCAGGGCTGGTTGAGATCTTAGCCTTTGTGTTGATGGAAGCAGTAGCTGACAGCCCTCAGATGCTCGTTCCCTCCCAGAGAGAAAAGAGCTTTCAAAGCGGAGAGGGGGAGGAAACACTAACTGTTGCGTTCCTTGAAACGGGCCCCCTCTCTTCCTATCTCACAGTATCACATTCTTCCTAGAAAACGCAATGGGGATATGGATCGTCAACACTCATGACTGTATCAATTACAGATGTTGAGAGCAATGGGAAAGATCAATAGTGGTTCACCAAGAAAGACATTCAGCATTTTGCTGTGAGACTTAAATCAAAAACAGGGGTCTCTCAGGTGCTCTCATTTAAGTGATGCTAACTGATAAAAGTGTGGCTTCTGTGGAGGTTAAGTTGTACAGTATATTAGGATTTTTGCTGAAAATTACATACATTTGGGGTGAAAGATTTCTGGTAAAAAATACGACACTCTTTCAATGTGTCACTCTATTTCCTTCAGTTTTATGCATGGGAAAGATTAATTAATCAAATATTAATAGTAATCAAGGAGTAAATTATCATAAAATATAATTATTAATTCATATCACGGGACGATAGCCATTGACATTGATATAAACATTATGATTTCATGAAGGTTAAGAGTATCATAGATTTTTTTTATAAACATACTACCCTCTAAGCCATCGTCATTCAGTTTATTAACCATTTTGCCTTGTAATTGGAGAGGCCACAAAATCAAGGCCCCAGAGAGTGTGACAATTGACTGATGCATGTGTCAGGCAACATCTTTCAAATGGACCTTTTAAAATATAATTAATTAATCCAGTGTTTCCCAACTCCTGTCCTCGAGTACCCCCAACAGTACAAACTCCACATGACCTAAAGTATGATCGTCAAACATCTCATTCCAAAATCATGGGCATTAATATGGATTTTGTCCTCCCATTGCTGCTATAACAGCCTGCACTCTTTTGGGAAGGCTTTCCACTAGATGTTGGAACATTGCTGCAGGGACTTGCTGGAAGCAAGCCACAAGAGCATTAGTGAGGTCGGGCACTGATGTTGGGCAATTAGGCCTGGCTCGCAGTCAGCGTTCCAATTCATCCCAAAAGTGTTCGATGGGGTTGAGGTCAGGGCTCTGTGAAGGACAGTCAATTTCTTCTATATTGATCTCGACAAACCATTTCTGTATGGCCCTCACTTTGTGTACGGGGGCATTGTCATGCTGAAACAGGAAAGGGCCTTCCCCAAACTGTTGCCACAAAGTTGGAAGCACAGAATCATCTAGAATGTCATTGTATGCTGTAGTGTTAAGATTTCCCTTCACTGGAACTAAGGGGCCTAGCACAAACCATGAAAAACAGCCCTGGACCATTATTCCTCCTCCACCAAACTTTACAGTTGGGACTAAGCATTGGTGCAGGTAGCTTCCTGGCAAACTCCAAACCCAGATTTGTCCGTCGGACTGCCAGATGGCGAAGCGTGATTAATCTCTGCTTCAGAATTCAATGGCGGTGAGCTTTACACCACTCCAGCCGACGCTTGGCATTGTGCTTGGAAACTCATTTCATGAAGCGCCCGACGAACAGTTATTGTGCTGACTTGCATCCAGAAGCAGTTTGGAACTTAGTCGTGAATGTTGCAACCAAGGACAGACAGTTTTTACGCACTTCAGCACTCGGCGGTACCGTTCTGTGAGCTTGTGTGGCCTACCACTTCACAATAACAGCATTTATAATTGACCGGGGAAGCTCTAGCAAGGCAGAAATTTGATCAACTGATTTGTTGGAAAGGCGGCATCCTATGCCGGTGCCACATTGAGATTCAGTGAGCTCTTCTATAAGGCCATTCTACTGTCAATGTTTGTCTATGGAGATTGCATGGCTGTGTGCTCGATTTTATACAGCTGTCAGCAACGGGTGTGGCTGAAGTAGCTGAATTCACTAATTTGAAGTGGTGTCCACATACTTTTGTAGATATAGTGCATATTTGTAGTAGGCCCAGGACAAGCACCTAATTCTACTTTTAAACTAATCATCAAACCCGTGACAAGTTGAATCAGGTGTTGTTGTCCGGGGCTACAACAAAAATGCATGCTGTTGGGGGTACTCGAGGACCGGAGTTGGGAAACACTGCCCTTATCCATACAAATGACCATGGACTCAATAGCCATACACATCAGAGTATGATGACACTGTTGAGTGCGAACGTCAGTATCAGCCTCCAATTTCACATAGAATTTTCACAGGGGGGAGACTTAGCCCGACACATGAACAATTGGAATCCGGATTCCGTCTTAGTGTCGTTGCAAACGACCTTTCGGGGGTAGAGAAAGGAGGAGGGGCACTATAATAAATACATAGAAAATGCCCATATTTCATCGTAATGTTCCTCTGATGTGACGTGAAAATAAGCCCATTTGCTACAATGTGTCAATTACAGTGTGTGAGCGTATAAAAAGCGCCGTGCCACATGGATTGGCTGCGGAGGGGTCATTCTTCAGAGGCGGATTGTGGGGAGCAAGCACAGTCGGCTAGCATTTAGATGCAGAAAGATTTGAGGGGAGCGAAATTGATCAAAACGAGGCTATGGGGTTGCGGCGTGTGTATGTGCCCACACCAGAGTGTATAGTGTGTGGGGAGATGGTTGAATAGATGAATGTTGATGCCCTTCATGAAATACACATTCGGAGGCTGATTATATTGTGCTTTGCCTGTCGCGCTGCATAAATAGTGTAGGGGCCAATTGCGGAGCCCAGAGAAAGGGACCATTAGGATGCCTCTGTGCAGTGGTGTTATGAAATGAGATGAAACAGAAAGACTTATATTAGATTACATATCCATACAGATAGACTTACATTTGATTACATAGCCATGCAGATAGGCTTACATTAGAATAGATAGCCATACAGATAGATTTGCATTAGACTATATAGCCATAAAGATATACTTACATTAAATTATACAGCCATACAGAAAGATGTAAATTAGATTATATAGCCATACTGATACATTTACATTAGATTATTTATCCATACAGAAATACTTACAGTATATTAGATTATAGGGCCAAACATAAATATTTATATTAGATTATATAGCCATAAAAAAAAGCTTGGGGGAAATATATGGAAAAGAGCAGGAACATCAACTGATATTTTTCATAAATATTTTGTTTACGATGTACATGGGGAAATGTTTAAATCTAGAGCCTTCCAAAGCTGATGAAGAAGTTGGAAACCAACAAATATCATGCATGTTGCATAGTTCACATCACTGAACACTTACTATTCTGCTATTGGATAGTTTAAGGAGAAAATCACTCCAATATCAATCAACCAAGACATTCCAATATATAGGATATCCATTGAATAAATAACACAATTCTTCACATTATTGACATCCATTCATCTATTCTTATTCTTGAGATTCCTGATGTCCTGCACTTGAGGAACCTCTAATTCAAGCATACCATGATTAATACACACAGGACTGCTGTCAAATAAGATCCTAAGGAAATATCACACAACACCTTGGAGAAGTTGTTTGTGCTACCAATTTAGGTCATCAGCAGTTCATGCATGGCACTAACATACAGTACTTTTGACACAGACAGCTTCATTGCATAGTTCATATTGTAGATGAATTGGGTTACTCAATATATTTATGTGTCATAGAATGTGCCTGTACTTTAGGTCATTGACGTGTCTGTCAATATGTAGTCAAAATGAATGAGATGAGTCTCAATGTTAACTCATAAGCCAGTGAGTAAAAATGAAACATTCAGGATTTGTCAAGAGTGAGGCTTCACATATAATTGCTAATTATAAGGTCTAAGGAAATCAAATGTGTGTGGAACTTTGCAACAAGAATGAATTTGGCTGGAAGGCAGGCAGGCAACTAAATCTAGTAACACTATAAATGAGTGTTACTTTATTATAGTTTGGAAATGAAATGGGAGTTTCAATGCAATGGGATTTTTCTTCATAGAAATTAGAATTGACCTTCTTTCTCTCAGTTTGCAGTATAAATAGCAACCTATGATATTATCCTTCAGCCAGTTAACATTCTCATTCAAATAACATGTCATTACTATAACAACATACAACCACTACACTCAAAATGACGGCACTTCCACTTTTCAGATTCAGACAGGTGAGCGCACACATGGATATTTTTTAAAGAAGACATTGCATTAATGTGACAAGTTAAATTGAGTCTGTTTTGTACTGTATTGTTGGGCTGTCAGAATGAGTTTTCACATCCCATACAGTCTATCACATTTTCACATGTGATACAGTGCAGACGTGTGTCAATGTCTACAGTCCTCCTTGTGTACAGTAGATAGAGAGACAACTATAACAGTCCAACCCACAGTCTTTTATATGAACTGCCAGACAGAAACATACAGACCCATAAAGCACGGAGGCCTACCTTGAGGTTGAAGGTGTGAAAGTCATGGAACATTCTCTCTCCTGAGACCTGTGTGACAATGAAGAAGATGAGACGTCAGTCATGATTAAGGACGCCCGCAATTACAGAGCAGCCCCAGTGACAGTGATCGATCAACGAGGAACTCCTCTTAATGAAGACTAAAGCACCCGAGGGCTCCAGGGACCAAACAGGAAAATATAACTAGGACTACGGTATGCAGTTCCAGATGCTTCAATCAGTTTGTGAAAGCATGTTTATAGTGTGTTAGTTAATAGCACCTGTGATGCTAACATATTAAATGCACATAATTAATTGCAGTTCCTAAAGCCATTTCTCAAGAGATAGTCAATTATCAAACCAGAGGGACACAATACCAAGTCCAAACCTGAACAATGCATCGTCATCGTCATGGTAAAACATTGAATAGATGAAACAGAGTTCATGGAAGGTACACACTTTCTGCATTGAGCTGTCTGAAGGGCAGAGAACAGAATAATATTCCACTCCAAACAGCAACATCAACCTATTCATGGTATCGGTATGCCCAGGCCAACACTAGCAGGTAACCTTGAAGGTGGACAACAACAGACAGAATTCATCGAGTTTGATTGAGATTTTGTGTTATTTGTGTTAAAAGACTGTCTGAACCCAAGGGCCACTCAAACAGAACTGAATCAGTTTGACTGTGACGTACAACTTTGTTTTCTACCTCATTGTTAAACTCTAGAGAGAGAGAGAAAATTCAGGCCCTGGAGGTGGATGCATGGGATAAAATGTGTTAAAATTCAGCAGGTGATTCAGCCCCGTAATACACTGAAAAACCTAGATCGCAATGGGCTCTGACTAACCATAGGGAGGTACACGTTTTTTTTGGTTCTATTTCCATAATGTATAAGGGGTAGAGTAAGGCCGTTGCCAAAACCAGACGGGCCCTTTGAGGGAAAACATCGGACTGGAGCTCCAAGAAACAGAAGTGAATAAAACAAACGACCTCCGAGAATACGGAGGAGGGAAAAAACATCTTTGAGATATGGGATAAATCATTTCATGTGTCACAGGGCGAGAGACGGAATAGACTGCAGAATGAATTGGGTGGTACAGTTGGGAAAATGTAGATCTATGGACGCTGTTGTTGGCATTCACTTCCTGGGCCACAAACTCAAGTGGCGATGCCATTTCATTTGGTGATTTTTGGAGCAAAAATATATTTTTGTGTGTGTGGGAACCAATGAGTAGCCTTAGGGTTACGTCAATTTGGAATGGTAAGCAATTACAGTGATTAATATGAAAAGTAAAATAAGGATGCTTGGCCTGTCTACCTCAAATATATCCTGATTTATACTGTATACTGTTTATACTGTAAATGTTGAATCAGTGGAGGATCCTCAGAGGAGGTAGGGGAGGACCATCCTCCTCAGGGAATTTCAGTAAAAGTTAAAGTGCAACATTAAAAAAGTTAATAATAAACTATACTAAATATATCCACATCACCAAATCATTAATTAAAATACATTGTTTTGCAATAAAGCTCTACAGTAGCCTCAAATCAAATCACATCAAATTATATTGGTCACATACACATGGTTAGCAGATGTTAATGCGAGTGTAACGAAATGCTTGTGCTTCTAGTTCTGACAGTGCAGTAATATCTAACAAGTAATCTAACAATTTCACAACTACCTAATACACGCAAATGTAAAGGGATGGAATAAGAATATGTACATATATATGGATGAGCGATGGCCGAGCAGCATAGGCATGTCACTTTAATAATGTTTACATATCTTACATTACTCATCTCACATGATACCGTATTTTATTTTATACCATCTATTGCATCTGCAATAGATGGTATAAAATACGGTATCATATGAGATGAGTAATGTAAGATATGTAAACATTATTAAAGTGACATTTTTTTAAGTGACTAGTGATCCATTTATTAAAGTGGCTAATGATTTGAGTCTGTTTGTAGGCAGCAGCCTCTCTTTGTTAGTGATGGCTGTTTAACAGTCTGGTGGCCTTGAGATAGAAGCTCTTTTTCAGTCTCTCGGTCTCAGCTTTGATGCACCTGTACTGACCTCATCTTCTGGATGGTAGCGGGGTGAAGAGGCAGTGGCTCGGGTGGTTGTTGTCCTTAATTATCTTTTTGGCCTTCCTGTGACATCGGGTGCTGTACTGTAGGTGTCCTGGAGGGCAGGTAGTTTACCCCCGGCGATCCGTTGTGCAGACCGCACCACCCTCTGGAGAGCCTTGCGGTTGTGGGCGGTGCAGTTGCCGTGCCAGGCGTTGATACAGTCCATGCTCTCAATTGTGCATCTGTAAAAGTGTGTGGGGGTAAAGCCACATTTATTCAGCCTCCTTAGGTTGCGCCTTCGTCGCCACACTGTCTGTGTGGGTGGACCATTTCAGTTTGTCCGTGATGTGTACGCCGAGGAACTAAACATTTTCCACCTTCTCCACTACTGTCCCGTCGATGTGGATGGGGGGGGGGGGGTGCTCCCTCTGCTGTTTCCTGAAGTCCACAATCATCTCCTTTGTTTTGTTGAAGTTGAGTGAGAGGTTGTTTTCCTGACACCACATTCCGAGTGCCCTCACCTACTCCCAGTAGGCTGTCTCGTCATTGTTGGTAATCAACCCCACTACTGTTGTGTTGTCTGCAAACTTGATGATTGAGTTGGAGGCGTGCATTGCTGTGCAGTCATGGGTGAACAGGGAGTACAGGAGGGGGCTGAGAACGCACCCTTGTGGGGCACCAGTGTTGAGGATCAGCGAAGTGGAGATGTTGTTTCCTACCTTCACCACCTGGGGGGCGGCCCGTCAGAAACTCAGTGAGAGTTATGGCTATCCAACACTGGAACTCTTCCAAGTCAAGGTAAGCTTTAGGTTTTATTAATTTATTGTCACCGGAGGCCCGCTGGTGTAACTGCTAAACTGCTTGCTGACTGTGCACTGTACTGCATGATTGTAGTGGGTTTACTAACGTGTTAGTTATTGTAGCTATGTTGACTATGACGTTACTAACGTCGTCAGCTAATATGGTGACAATGTTGTAGGCTGTGTAGCGGTTAGCGGTTATTATATGAAAGTTTGTCTTGGAAAGGTTTTATTGCCTTGTCACAGACAACTGATGTGTTGTGCACAGTCCACAAGGGAAGGGAAAAGGTGAGAGGAGGAGAGCGCACAGATGCGAGAAGAAATCATACAACGAGTAAAATGTTCATGCTGTTTGTATGCGACTGCTATGAAAGTGAACTGTGTTTGAGTATGATCAGGGGTGTATTCATTCCACCGATTATGTTGAAAAACATTTTAAACAGAAGGAAACTAGTTTTCAACTGTTGGACTAATGATCACACCAGATCAGCTAGATGAAGGCAAGAGTGTGTAAGGCGGTATTGAATGTGTCACTATCTGTCACCTTGGGTGTGTTCTTATATTCACTCTGGAGAGCCATTGTACTCAGAGTACACTCTGGACGTTCTGGCCGAGGAGTAGGATTGATCCGAGTGTTCTGACCTCACAACAGTAGTCAAGCACCCAAGCTAACTGGCTAAAGTTGGCTAGCTAGCGAGCTACTTCCAGACACAAATGAGAGAACACTTCACTGACTATTTTACTCACCCTATCAGAGCTGGTTAGGCTGTTTTCAACTGTGCTGCTGGCAACAATTTAATGAATAAAAAAATTGCCAATGTTTACAGACACCAGTCATTTTCAATGGGTGTTGCGCATTCGTAAATTAATCAGTTATTCTGCGCTTTGGCACACAGACAGAAGTGCTCTGAATTCAGAGGAGATAGCCAGAGTGAATTGACGAACGCACCCCTTGATTACTCAAAATGTTTCTCTCGACCTATGCACCTACCTACATTGTAAACTGCCATTCATAGGTTAGGTTGTAGCAACCTCATGATGAGTATAGGGAAAATTTGACTATCATGTAGTAGCCTAAACCTGCCAATGTTACATTGAACTGGGTGAATGGAACATGAATGACAGTCATTCAATACGCTGTAACAGAAATAAGGCCATGCTCATAAAACAAATTATAATCCTCCTTAAACGTCACCGACAGCCACTGGTATATATCATTCATCATACAAATCACCTTGCTTAGTTCTTACTTGTGCACTCACCTAGTGGTAAATATAATGTATCACAGTGCAGCTTTGAAGAATCTCAAACATCATTTCTCTGGCAGAGATCAACTGAACTGCTACCCTCCATTCAATAGAAAGTAATTACTCATATGAAGTGGAGTTTACTCCATCAACTTCTCTCTTTTGTCAGGTACAGAATCGTATAATTTCTAGTGGAAAAGCATAGTGATGGTGCATACTATACTGTAACCACACTAAGCTGCCCTGTTCAAACGTGATGCCCTCCAATGCAATCTCCCTCCCCGTCCGAACATCAAGATTACAGGGCTTAAGGTAATGGAAGTGGAAGAATCAAACATCCAGTGGGGAAGAACTGTATGCTCGTACAGGCTGGGTGTCTCAGCGAGCACACACTGTATGGGGTACGTTATCTTGCCTTGAAATAATAGTCTGTAAGTTGTAAATACTATTTACCTATGGGTTATATTCCAACGTCCACACTAGCAAACAAATTGGAACGCTGCCCAATAAATGTGTTATTTCTAAGTTGTATGCTAGTATGGACATTGGAACAAACAAGCTATTACTTTAATTGATGGGAATCCTATTTGTCCTTTTGATGCCATTATTTAGCCCCAACACCTGCAACCACTGTTCAGCCTTCCATTGCTCATCATACTGTACTTTTATTCCTCCCTCAATAGTGCCTTGCCACAAAAGTTAACCTCACCTAATTTGTCCTTGTTCAGTTTCTGGTCTCCATAGAAACTGTCCCATCATGTCCATTCAAGCCAGAGTGGCAGGGAGGGAAAGACTCTTGTCTGATCTCAAAGTGGTCTCATTTTAAATCAATTGTGAGTATGGCCTAAGTCTAACATAACTACAGTTAATTAGATAACTACTGAGGTGCTGTTGGAGTAGGTTAGGACAATGATATCCTGATGTAAGATTCAAAAGTTAAAAGGCACTTCTTCAACGTGTTCATATAAACTCGATAACAGGCATGTTGACCTAGTGTTGTATCTTAAGATACATACTTTCAGACTTGTCAGGCTTAAACAGAGTTGTTTAGCCTTTCACATATGAATTGATGCTTATTTGTCATGGTTCTTTATTCGAAGTGAAAATGAAACATCATGCTTAAGCTCCTTTGAAACGCGTTGCCATATGAAGGTCCTAATTCAATCCAAACCAGTGAAAAGGTTACCGCTATGTGACAAAATGATGACATTTATATCATGTAGATGAATGAATCTGTGTTACACAGGGGAAACAAAATTGATTGCATTGGTCGTAGTGCAACAGCATTGATTGCCTTATGGTAGTGTAATGGAAATGTTATATTTGATTCAAAAATGAAAAATGTAAACTGAGAATAAGAGTAAATCCTAGCAGCCAGTCTTTTCTGACACCTGGGAAAGATTGCCTCGGCTCAAGACATACCCTTTATTTCCAAATCACAATGCTTTATAAACAAAGACACACAAACACACACATTTTAGGCTTTTTGAGGACAGTTAGCATTTTCACAGCCCGAGGTGTCGTGCATCAGATGCTGGAGTTATCTTGAAACAAGAAAGAAGTCAATCTAGTGTAAGAAACAGCTGAATGTGATAATTGCTTCAGGTTGCAAAGGGAGTCTCGAATGTTCTACCCATTACACTGTAACTCAGTCATCACTCTTTTGTTGTAAGTCAGAGCCATTTTTATACAATCAGCCTACTGAATTCACCATCTGGTAGTTTGCTTGTTTGCATTCTTTTAGGAATGTTTGACGCATTTCACACGAACGTGTTTCTTTTGTGGTGATCTAGTAGTCAGTCGTAAACAATGTGTTCGAATTGTGCAGTCCTTTCAATGGGTAGGTCCTGCAAAATGGCAATGCCAATACTCTGTTTACAAACATAAATGATGGTATATGGCCTCAGTTTGGAGTGCCATGGAGTACGAGTATGCTTTGAAATGTAATAACAATTTTTTACTGTGTAAACCTTATTTGTCCCTTTCAAATGATGACAATAGTGATGGTTATTGTGTTGATGATCATGATGAACATGAATGAAGATGATGACAATGATTATGTGACGATGATGATGATGATGATGCTTGATTGGTCCTTCAAAATACACAATAGGTTGCATCCGTAAATATAGGCTTTACAACAGACTGGGAGAGGGTGGCAGGGAGAGGGTGGCAGGGCCAGTAACCGAAAGGTCGCTGGTTCGAATCCCCGAGCCTACTAGGTGAAATATATGTAGATGTGCCCTGGAACAAGCCACTTAACACTAATTGCTCCTGTAAGTTTCTCGGGATAAGAGTGTCTGCTAAATGACTAAAATGTAAAATGAGACACACAACAAAACATTGTGAGCCACTCAGCCTCGCCTACAAATATATGCACTGTGATGTGTTCTGCTCTGTATAAGCAGACTTGAGACTACTGGGTATGCATACAGTTTATATCTGCTCTGTATAAGCAGACTTGAGATTACTGTGTATGCATACAGTTTATATCTGCTCTGTATAAGCAGACTTGAGACTACTGTGCATGCATACAGTTTATATCTGCACTGTATAAGCAGACTTGAGACTACTGTGTATGCATACAGTTTATATCTGCTCTGTATAAGCAGACTTGAGACTACTGTGTATGCATACAGTTTATATCTGCTCTGTATAAGCAGACTTGAGACTACTGTGTATGCATACAGTTTATATCTGCTCTGTATAAGCAGACTTGAGACTACTGTGTATGCATACAGTTTATATCTGCTCTGTATAAGCAGACTTGAGACTACTGTGTATGCATACAGTTTATATCTGCTCTGTATAAGCAGACTTGAGACTACTGTGTATGCATACAGTTTATATCTGCTCTGTATAAGCAGACTTGAGACTACTGTGTATGCATACAGTTTATATCTGCTCTGTATAAGCAGACTTGAGACTACTGTGTATGCATACAGTTTATATCTGCTCTGTATAAGCAGACTTGAGACTACTGTGTATGCATACAGTTTATATCTGCTCTGTATAAGCAGAGTTGAGACTACTGTGTATGCATACAGATTCAGAAGGCGCATAAATGCGAATAGAAAAAAACTCCTCAGTTGAAAAAACGTCACCACTGACTGCTTCCTCTCACAGCGCCCAGGAAAATGTATATCCTCAAGTCCAGGCCTGACAATGATGCACTGTCCAAATGGCTCCCATTGATCCCCACTATTATAAACTATAATTCCATTTAATAAGTTGCCTTCATGGTCAACAAGATGGATTTGAAGCCTGAGAGTGTTGTCAGCTTTGAGTGTAATTGCTCAGTACTGAACAATGGAGTCTATTTTGTTTTTAAGGAAAACAATGATCCTTTTCCCCTCCTATCCTCACCTCTTCTACTCTCTTTGTACCTTCACACATTTTGGAGAGCGCCTGAATCAGGGTGAATTTAATGATTTGATGTTAACAGTAGAATGGGTCCTTAGAGCCTCAGGAGATGGAAAAGGGAACATTTGGCTGGTGGAGCTGCTTGCCTCAGCACTTAGGAGCAGCACATTTTAAACACTCTGCTTTCACCCGGAATGGCCAACAAGAGGGACTGATGGGGGTGTGTTGACGTGGGGCACCTGGGGATTGTGCGGCCATTCATCACGTTAATGAGTCACGTCATCTATTTACCTCTAAATGTGGGAGTTTGTTTAGAAGTTCCACAATGCTAACATGTATTTTTTCTGTAATGTTAGCTGAAGCTAATGATTTGTCCTAACAAAAACGAACACTTGGTGAGTTGATATACAGTGAATATGCATAGGCTTGTGGCTTACGTACAAGGTACATTTTTTGTGTGTGTGTTTGGTTTATGACAGCGGAACAATTAAGATGCACTTCTCAATCTTGGTTTCTGCGCAAAGTCAGTGGTGGAAGGTTAACACATAATTAAAAGAAACGTATTGACTGTTACATTTTGCAATACCAACCAGAGACACTGCTGTAGCCGTCTATCTTATTGTACTGTTTGTAATAGTGTTTTTTAGGCCTGACACGAAACACTGATGAGAAGGAGAGATTAGAATGAAGGGAGGATATTGGACAGCAGAAAATATTTTACTTGGGAATCCAAATCTGTGATATTACCATTTTGCAGGTGAGCGAATTTAAAGGAAGATGGACTGATAAATATATCAAAAGTTATTTACCCATTATAATTGGAAATGTCTGTCACACTGTAACAGCGTCTACCTTTATCAGCGGCAGGTATTGTATGGATGGTGAAATACTGCATGTCAGCCACATCTTTAGATATATTCAGGCAACAGATGTTTATTGTAGGGAAAAATGTTCAGACGTTCAAGAGATCAAGTGAGTTGTGTAATATTTGACTAAGGTCAGCTTGTTAATCCTCGTTCACCCCATACTGTGTATGCACTTTCAACAAAACCATGATGAACCTCTTCTCTCTTGAGAGACTTCAACTGAATCTGTCATTAAACTCAATGCTTGAGGTGACTCCAGTTGCTAATTACCAGTTGTTAATGACATGGAGCACTGGCATAGGCTGTTCATACTAGACTGAACTGAGCAGACTGAAACCCCTAGGCCCCTAGGCTCATCTGTTCAGACACTTTAACAGCCTATGGCTGGCCGGCCCGGCCTTGTCAATCAGCCACTCCCTTCTCCCCACTCCTGACTCCCATCCCCGGGCTGTCACCCTCACTGTCCTGCCTGTCTGGGGTCCAAAGTGACACTGGCGCAGCATTGGCTGGATGAGCTCCACCCGGAGCTGCTCCGAAAACGAAGCAGGACACTGTGGGGACGCCGTTGGGCCTTGAAGATGTCATGTTGTGACAGTGGCGGCTGTTTCAGAGCCGGGGAGGGTGATAGATAGGCGGTGGCAGTAGTGGACTTTCGAGGGACTCTCTGTGTGTGTGTGTGTGTGTGTGTGCTCGCGCCTGTGTGTGTGTGTGTGCGTGTGTGTGTGTGTGTGTGTGCGCGCGCCTGTGTGTGTAGTTACTAAAATGAGATCCAGACACAGATCCGGGGAAAATGTCAAACAGTCTTGCTCCTACAAGCTGTGGTTTGTGTATTTTGGAGATATTTGACTAGATTAGAAAATAGCAGGGGGTAACTCAGCCCTTCAACAACAACAAAAATCAACAAGAGCCAGACAAAATAGAGTTAACACTCTGTAGGAAGTGAAAACATACTTTACGTTAACATCTAAAAGAATTTGAGGACCCCTGTAGGTATATATATATATATATATATATATACACACTGTACACACAGTTGAAGTCGGAAGTGTATGTTTCTCACAATTCCTGCCATTTAATCCTAGTAAAAATGCTTAGGTCAGTTAGGATCACCACTTTATTTTAAGAATGTGAAATGTAAGAATAATAGTAGAGAGAATGATTCATTTCAGCTTTTATTTCTTTCATCACATTCCCAGTGGGTCAGAAGTTTTCATACACTCAATTAGGTGGTAGCATTGCCTTTGGTAGCATTGCCTTTAAATTGTTCAACTTGAGTCAAACGTTTCGGGTAGCCTTCCACAAGGTTCCCACAATAAGTTGGGTGAATTTTGCCCCATTCCTCCTGAAAGAGCTTGTGTAACTGAGTCAGGTTTGTAGGCCTCCTTGCTCGCACATGCTTTTTCAGTTCTGCCCACAAATTCTCTATGGGATTGAGGTCAGGGCTTTGTGATGGCCAGTCCAATATCTTGACTTTGTTGTCCTTAAGCCATTTTGCCACAAATTTGGAAGTATGCTTGGGGTCATTGTCCATTTGGAAGACCCATTTGCGACCAAGCTTTAACTTCCTGACCTATGTCTTGAGATGTAGCTTCAATATATCCACATAATTTTCCCCTCCTCATGATGCCATCTATTTTGTGAAGTGCACCAGTCCCTCCTGCAGCAAAGCACCCCACAACATGATGCTGCCACCCCCGTGCTTCACGGTTGGGATGGTGTTCTTCGGCTTGCAAGCCTAACCCCTTTTTCCTCCATACATAACGATGGTCATTATGGCCAAACATTTCTATTTTTGTTTCATCAGACCAGAGGACATTTCTCCAAAAAATGCGATCTTTGTCCCCATGTGCAGTTGCAAACCGCAGTCTGGCTTTTTTATGGTGGCTTCTTCCTTGCAGTGGCTTCTTCCTTGCTGAGCGTTCTATCAGGTTATGTCCATATAGGACTCATTTTACTGTGGATATAGATACTTTTGTACCTGTTTCCTCCAGCATCTTCACAAGGTCCTTTGCTGTTGTTCTTGAAATGTACGGTCATCTCTAGGAGACAAGCAAGGCAGGCCTTGAAATACATCCACAGGTACACCTCCAATTGACTCAAATTATGTCAATTAGCCTATCAGAAGCTTCTAAAGCCATGACATATTTTCTGGAATTTTCCAAGCTGTTTAAAGGCACAGTCAACTTAGTGTATGCAAACTTCTGACACACTGGAATTGTGATACAGTGAATTATAAGTGAAGTAATCTGTCTGTAATTGTTGGAAAAAATGCTTGTGTCATGCACAAAGTAAATGTCCTAACCGACTTTCCAAAAATACAGTTTGTTTGCGGGAAATTTGTGGAGTGGTTGAAAAACGAGTTTCAATGACTCCAACCTAAGTGTATGTAAACTTCCGACTTCAACTGTATATATATATAGTACCAGTCAAAGGTTTGGACACACCGACTCATTCCAGGGTTTTTCTTTATTTTTACTATTTTCTACATTGTAGAACAATAGTGAAGACATCAAAACTATGAAATAACACATATAGAATAATTTAGTAACCAAAAAAGTGATAAAAAATAAAAATATATTATATATTTGAGATTCTTCAAAGTACCCACCCTTTCACTTGATGACAGCTTTGCACACTCTTGGCATTCTCTCAACCAGCTTCATGAGGTAGTCACCTGGAAATAATTTCAATTAACAGGTGTGCCTTGTTCAAAGTTAATTTGTGGAATTTATTTCCTTCTTAATGCGATTGAGCCAATCAGTTGTGTTATGACAAGGTAGGGTTGGTAAACAGAAGACAGCCCTATTAGGTAAAATAACAAGTCCATATCATGGCAAGAACAGCTCAAATAAGCAAAGAGAAATGACAGTCCATCTTTACTTTAAAGGCATGAAGGTCAGTCAATCCAAAAATGTCAAGAACTTTGAAAGTTTCTTCAAGTGCAGTTGCAAAAACCATCAAGCTTCATTTGAACCGCCACAAGAAAGGAAGACACAGAGTTACCTCTGCTGCACAGAATACGTTCATTAGAGTTACCAGCCTCAGAAGTGTAGAATTCAAGGCACAATTAACCAGCATGGCTATCACAGCATTCTGCAGCAATACGCCATCCCATCTGGTTTGCGATTAGTGGGACTATCATTTGTTTTTCAACAGGACAATGACCCAAAACACACCTCTAGCTGTGTAAGGGCTATTTAACCAAGAAGGGGAGTGATGGGGTGCTGGCCTCCACAATCATCAGACCTCAACCCAACTGAGATGGTTTGGGATGAGTTGGATCGCAGAGTGAAGGAAAAGCAGCCAACAAGTGCCCATCATATGTGGGAACATATGTTGGAAAAGTATTCTGGGTGACTACTTCATGAAGCTGGTTGAGAGAATGCATCTCTGGAGACCTGAAAATAGCTGTGCAGCGACACTCCCTTTCCAACCTGACAGAGCTTGAGAGGATCTGCAGAGAAGAATGAAGAAACTCCCCAAATACAGATGTGCCAAGCTTGTAGCATCATACCCAAGAAGACTCTACTCTTTAATCACTTCCAAAGGTGCTTCAATAAAGTACTGAGTAAGAGTAGAAAAACGATGAATAATTATGTAAATGTGATATTCAATGTATTTATTTATTTTATATGAATTTGGGGTATTGTGTGTAGATTGATGAAGAACAATAAGGCTGTAACGTAACAAAATGTGGAAAAAGTCAAGTGGTCTGAATACTTTCTGAAAGCACTGTATATATATATATTATACCTATTTAACCCCTTTTTTGGGCAGCAAAACGGAGAACACCATCGCCTTCGTGAGAATCTCCCCTTTCCATAGTGGTGTCATGGTAGTTTGTAGCCCAAACAGCAGTACTAACTTTGGAACCTACAGTCATTTTTGTGAGGTGACCAATTTCCGGGATGTCTCACTGCTGGAGCTTGGCCATCTACAAATATCTGTAGCTTAAACTGACGGACTTTCATGGGGATTTTTTTATTATGTTACTTAGATTGACGTAACCAGACGTGTTTTGACTTCATGCAAACCCAAACAACGTATCTAGCTCAGCTTACTACCCAAACAACACTACACTGTTGTTGTTATTGCACATTTTCAACCTGGTGATAGTGTATCACTGACACCAATAGGCTCGTTCACACCATCTGCCAGTGAGGTGCACAGAGACACCCGAGTGCCAAGGGAACACTTTAAATGTGCCACTGCCATAATGCCTCTGTCCCCCTGTGCACTTCTACGTGTCATGAGTGAGTCTCTAGATGAGGACACACTGTAGTAGGAGGCAAACGATGTGAGGACAAAGCAGGGATGCTGTTTGACATGAGTTGGGTGGACATCACCTGAGGATGTCTTCTCACACATAATACAGCCATGAGTTCCCACTTCCCACCGAGAACAGAGCTTGTTTTGAGTGAATGCCCACTAGGATTGGATACCATTTCAAGTCAAGTCAATTGAGACTAATTCAATTGAATCAGTGTTATGAATCAGATATATTGCCTATGAAAAACTGAACTTGACAAGAAATTGACAACATCGCACAGCCAGCTGGCAAAGAGATGGGCCAACCAAAGGAAAGATGTGAGACTTACTTTACAAACATAATTGTTTCTAGGTCTAAATCAAAACGCTGTTAAGACTTTTTCAGTCTAGCATTAAATAACAATGATAGAAATTCACTGCATTGCTCAGCTACTTTGTAAAGTCACTGATAAACCGAGTAGTTTCAGTTTGATGGTAATTTCACCGCAGACAGTCTTTGAGGAGGGGATTCAATTCTGTCCCGACACATTTCTCTTAGAACAGCCTACTTGCACAAAACTTCACAACAAAGTCTGTGATTTCAGGGGTTGTTTCATGCTTCTGACGGTTTGATCGTCACTGTGTTTTCACATGCAATGGCGGAAAGAAAGAGTTTGTCTTTCTCAAGGTTCTTTTAGATACTCCCCCGTCTCCCATCCCCCTGCACAATTAATTTTATCTTTGGGGGTATTATCAAGAGGGAGCCTAGCAAAGCAGCATGACAGAAAATGGTAAAGAACCCGAGGCCTGGGGTGGGAATTAATCTGTTTGACAAGATCTCTCACAAACGATTTGCCTGGCTTTCGTTCAGTTGGATGTCGTCGCCACAACCCAGGGTATCTATGGGGCTGTGGATAAGCATGTTTCAACCATAATGCTGACAGAATCAAATCACGTTGGAATAAACAACGACAGAGCAGCACTGAGACTGAGATGGGGTTGGGAATGAATCCTAAACATACATGTTTGAAAGTAAGAAAAATACATGAGCAGACTATTTAGCAGTGTGCCAAGGTCAAACGCTTTAACCTTGAGGCTTAGTATTTAGCAAGACCATGCCAACATCTTGAAGTGAGACAGCAGAGCACCGGTCAATCTTTTTGGAATCATGAAGGCACATTTTCCTAATTTCCAAGCCAACATAAGATAATATGTATTGATATGGTGAAATGAATCAAAGCATTTCTTGAAGAAAAAAAGAACCCACAGAACATATTGGACCTGTTCGTTTATACCGGCTCTTTCAGTACTTTCCAAACTATTGATATCATCCCAGACGTTTGACGCATAATCCAGGATGCGGAAAATTAATCAAAGTAATGATTGAATAATTATCTCAAGTGCAATTAATTAAACATGCCAATGAACTCATCTTGAACAGCTGTCCTAGCTTCCCCATTTAATCACTTGTGAGAATTATCAAACACATGGAGGACACGGAGTGCATGCAATAATCTCCGCAAAGTGCATTGTTTACAACCAGTAATTAATACCATACTGTGTATTAGTGAGCAAAGTAACTGCTACACAGTCCTATAATTGTCCTAGAGAGAGTTGGGTTTGTTTTTCACCGGTTGCCTCCGAGACTCATCCTTGGATAGCAGGCAGTTTATTTGAGCACTTCTTTTTTGGTTTACTCAATGTTGTCAACATACTGTATAGGCAGCGCTGCATCCCACAAATGACTCAAGGGATTACTGTATGTTTGGCGTATACTTTTGTGATAACTGCCTTGCATTAGCGTACGAGTACAGTAGTATGAACATTAAACTGTCAAACCCTGTGCTAAAAACTTAGCTGCATCTCCGGGACACCCAATTCCCTGACCACATCCCCTCTACACTAGATTGTCCACATATACAGCATCATTTGTTTTACAGTATGTCACTGCCCTGAAACCTGAAATAATTTCCAATGTTTTTTTCTTGAGGGAAGGGACTAGCTAAGTCCGACAGTCAAACCCACATTCAGCCTATTTAAAAGGTTGCCGTGACCATGCCAACCGAGTCTGCCGGGTTTTTGCTATGAGGTAATTTTGGGCATCACATACCCCGCTTTCATGGTCCACCAAAGCCTGACAGTCACAGAGGACTGAGGGAAATGGAGTCTGTGGTTCTGACATATGGAGGATCTATCTGGAGCAGACTAGTGTCTGGTGGATGAATTAGGATTGACAGCTAATACAGTGATGTAACACGTGTGTGAATCGTCACAAGTGGTACTACTTTGCAGCAGTGATTATGGAGGAGTATGTAGCTATGGCGACGATAACTTACAGGTCATCACTGATCGCAATGATATGTCTATGGGCTTTTCTTACAATTCGTAATATGCACCAGTGTCCAACAATGGCGAAATTATAATCTTGATAATTACATGCACTTATTTGAGTTTATATAAAAATGGCACCATTGTGATTAGAATATTAAATAATTGTGGGCTGCTGAATCCAAATTGTAATTAGCATATTCATTTAAATTCCAATATCTCACACAGTACATTTCATTGGGAATGATAACAACAGGGCACAATGGAGATATTACAGTAATTAAAATAAGCTTAGTGTGAACTATGTGACTGCTCTGTCAAGAGTGTCTAACTACATGATAAAACGCAGAATTAAGTGTGTCAACTGATATGAGTGGTATGCACAATACTAGTCAGGGACAAAAAATATTGTCATTGTCTATATTTGAATGATTTGTTGGTTGGCCATGCATATTTGATGTAGTACACCCATTTATTTGACATGAAGGTGAAACGCTTCCCGTTTTGTCTGGGACCTTAATATTTCCGTTCCTATTAAGTTATTCTCCTCCGGGTCAAATAAGACTGAATAGAAACTAAAATAAATATTCCAGAGACATTGAACAATGCCTCTCAAGCAGTGTTAATGGTATTTAGCCTTATCTGGAATTGGTTTGTTTATACCCCGCTTGAAAAACACCAAATGCTTTTTGTCTCCTTTTGAGAGCATCTCAATTAACTCTTTCGACAAGAAAGTGGTGAATTAAGACTCTGCTATTCGATCAACACATGACCACAGCATGGGTATTAGGCTTCTCATGGGCCATGCTAATGTTGCTAGCTTTGAAAGCAAACAGCCCGTTGTTGTCCTCGGACTGTATTGCAGATTGAATTATGATGGTGTGTACAATAAATTACTTCAAATGATGTCGTAGAGGTATTCCAATGTGATGCTTTGATGGGAAGGAGAATGCACAAGGTGAAAATTAGAAACCATCTAAATGGCTGTGTCACTACAAAGACATCTTTGAAACCATTGTTGTCAACAACAACAAAAAATGACTCGGCCTGCTGTAGTCACACTGGTGGACTCACTCAATACCTTTGAGCGAAATTGAATATTGATTGGCCCAAAAATACATTCAAAGCCTCAGTAAATGTTCCTTCTTGTTGTGAGGGAAATATATACTGGCTTTGATCGTTTTATTGTTAACCCTGATGGGTGGCTCTTAAAATCGATTTCCCTACCAAGTTATTGCTCTTTTTTCTGTGTTTAGCTAAATAAGCTGTTAGCCCGGCAGATACTCTGGCCAGCTAAAAGGTTATTGTTGACTCTGCTTCAGAACAAGGATGGCAATAAATTGACATTGTGAAGTTCTTTGGCTGTGAGGTTGTGCAAGGCTTTTAAAGGATTTCTAAGCGCATCGATAGCAATTATATTTAAATGACCCAGAAATGTCATTTTTTTTTAGATGATAGTTGGCGTGACTGTTCTAATGCACCCATTTGCTGTTTTGATGGTATTTTGACCTTAAATGATTTTTTTTTTTTTACAGCATACTACTATCTGAAAATTGCCTTGCTTTGTGATAGTGATTTGTGGTTCAATAGGTTTTTTGGAAAAGGTTGCAGGATCATCATTATTAGGGTCATATTTAAGTGGTTTGTATGACATGCTCTAGCATGGGAACATTAATCTCACGTGTTATTTAATAGATTAACTGAAACAACTCTCTAACATAGCAACTCTCTAACATAGCATTATAATGTCCCCAATACCCACGGAGTTGTTTGTATGGATATGTCTGACCTAACAACAATGCATTGCACACACGTCTAGATGGGAGAGGCTTTACAGACAACTAGTCAGTTAAGAACAAATTCTTATTTTCAATGACGGCCTAGAAACAGTGGGTTAACTGCCTGTTCAGGGGCAGAACGACAGATTTGTACCTTGTCAGCTCGGGGGTTTGAACTTGCAACCTTCCGGTTACTAGTCCAACGCTCTAATCACTAGGCTACCCTGCCGCCCCGATTGATTTGATGACGTACAGTGCATTCGGAAAGTATTCAGACCCCTTAACTTTTCCATATTTTGCTACGTTTCAGCCTTATTCTAAAATTGATCAAATAAAAAAAATAAAAAAACATTTATGCCAATTTATTAAAAATAAAAACAGAAATACCTTATTTACATAAGTATTCAGACCTTTGCTATGAGATTCTAAATTGAGCTCAGGTGCATCCCGGAGTCACCTCTTAACTGTTGATGTTGAGACTGGTGTTTTGCAGGTACTATTTAATGAAGCTGCCAGTTGAGGACTTGAGAGGCGTCTGTTTCTCAAACTAGACACTCTAATGTACTTGTCCTCTTGCTCAGTTGTGCCCCGGGGCCTCCCACTCCTTTCTATTCTGGTTAGAGCCAGTTTACGCTGTTCTGTGAATGGAGTAGTGTCACGTCTGCTCCCGCTCTTCCCCCCCTGGCGCTTGAGGGAGCCAGGCTCCCTGCATCACGCACTCCTATCATCTATTACGCATACCTGCCTTCCCTCGTCACGCGCATCAGCGATATTGGACTCACCTTGGCTCACTCATCACCTGTTATTACCTCCCCTATATTTGATAGTTCCCCAGCTCTGTTCCCCGCTTCGCATTGATTGTTTTTTGTTTTTGTTTTCTTCCTGTCTCGTTCCATGTCCGTTTCTTATTAAATGTTTGACTCCCCGTACCTGCTTCATCTCTCCAGTGTCAACTCATGTGACAAGTAGTACACAGCGTTGTATGAGATCTTCAGTTTCATGGCAATTTCTGCATGGAATAGCCTTCATTTCTCAGAATAAGAATACACTGATGAGTTTCAGAAGAAAGTTATTTGTTTCTGGCCATTTTGAGCCTGTAATCGAACCCACAAATGCTGACGCTCCAGATACTCAACTAGTCTAAAGAAGGCCAGTTTTATTACTTATTTAATCAGGACAACAGTTTTCAGCTGTGCTAACATAATTGCAAAATGGTTTTCTAATGATCAATTAGCCTTTTAAATTGATAACTTGGATTAGCTAACACAACGTGCCATTGGAACACAGGAGTGATGGTTGCTGATAATGGGCATCTGTACGCCTATGTAGATATTCCATAAAAAAAACTGCCATTTCCAGCTACAATAGTCATTAACGTTTCACAGCTACATACAACAATAACAATGTCTACACTGTATTTCTGATCAATATTTTATAAATTTGCAACAATTTCTAAAAGCCTGTTTTTGCTTTGTCTTTATGGGGTATTGTGTGTAAATTGATGAGGTAAAAAAAAATGAATCAATTTTAGAATAATGCTGTAACATAACATGGGGAAAAAGTCAAGGGGTCTGAATACTTTCCGAATGCACTGTATGCCGCGTAGCCAGAGCCGAATGGAGACGAACGGAGACGAACTGATTCAATTCAGTCAGTTCAGTCAGTCAGTCAGTCGTCCTTATGAGCCCTTCCCTGCTAGCTAAATTATAGACGTGGCTATAAACTTCAGCGAGGATTAGAAATTTGTCTGCCGAAGTTGGGACTTGTTCAGAATCATTCCGTTTTTATCTGAGAATTTACATTTTTTACAAAAATGTAGATGGTAATCCTGTAGTTTTACATTTTTTTGTGTGAAAATCACAAATGTGCTTTAGCTGTCACCCTGGCCTGATATTGGCTACACTATCTAGCTACTTCCCTCTCCTTACCATGGCAAGCAGGAGCAAAGGACACTGTGCCCTGTGTTGTTGTGTTGCAGGGTTGCAGCACAATCTATCCCCATTGAGCAGTGTAGACTGTATCACGTGAAATAACAGATGGTTACTAGTACCAAAAAACAATATTATAAGTTATTTCTCGTGTAGGCTGTTATCCTACTCAAAATAAAATAAAGTTGAATGGAACAAACTGGCCACTTTAGCTCCATGTGATACAGCTGCCCGCTGGGAAGCACGAACCTCTTCGCCCAAACATATTGCTTCGCTCTGGGACACCTGAGCTGAGGATAACAAGCAGCTCGATACAACAGTGATGCGCTGGTCATTCCAAACGGCTTGTCGTTAGCTAATTGGCATGTCACGGTGCCACCCAGATGGTGAACAATACTAAGTTATTTCTCCCTCGCCCATCAAAATAAACATGACTTTCTTGTTTAACTAGTGCCATGCTGCTGTTGTTGCCAGCTAGCCAGCATAAACTAGCTTGCTGGGAAGGGCTAATCAAGACGACTGAAATGACTGAACAGAATCCATTAATCTCCACTTGACTCAGCTACACGACATACGTCCTCGATTTGGGCACCAGGCGTAAAGCCTCCCCTCTGTACATCCAGGCTGTATCACATCCGGCCGTGATTGGGAGTCCCATAGGGTGGCACACAATTGGCCCAGTGTCGTCCAGGTTTGGCCGGGGTAGGCCATCATTGTAAATAAGAATTTGTTCTTAACTGACTTGCCAAGTTAAATAAAGGTTATTTTAAATTTACTGAAACAACTATGTAACATGGGATTATAATCGCCTCCATACCCAACTAGTATGCTTTTAGTCGTCACTATATAATGGAGTTCAAGGTGAGCAGATTATTTGGTGGCAGTTTAAGTCATTCTCTAAACTGTGTTTCATCTCCCACTTGTAAGCACGTCATCTGTTGTGCAACCATTTTCTTCACTCCCCTTTCAATCTCTCAGTCACCCTCTCGCTCTTTTCTCTCTTTCTTCCTTCCTTCCTTCCCTCCCTCCCTCTGTCAGTGTACAAGTCACACCCGAGCCATCCATCCAAACCCCTAGACCATGAAATTAGCTTAAGACATAAAGCGGTGAATGACACAGGTGTGGATACAAATGAGAACATCCAAAGGAAGAATTGCAGATGCGAGATGTGCGACACTGTAGTGGTTAAGACATTTAGAATTACATGTCACAGTTTACTTATTCATTTAATTTGTGCCTAGTCTTTTGGGGGCTGATGTGTGTAATGTGTATTCCAGAAGCTAACGCTAGCTTGGTATTAGCACACGCCGGAGAGCACAAGTTATTCTTGTGAGAAACTCATATTACCGCCTCTCATTTCCCAACGAAAACTTTTGAAGTCGTTTAAGCTTGTCCGCAATTCTTCTATGCGCGGTATAAATTCTGACACCTCGTCCTCTATCCTTTTTAACGTGTTCAGATATTCAAATATTCTATTCATCCCCTTCTTTAATAATTGTCTCCCGTGTACAACTAAGATTTGGAATACGACAAGCCCCGGGGGAATCATGGTGGCTATTGTTTGCGACAAAGCATGTTAATGTACCTGCGGAGCATCTTGACTGACACCGATGTAAACAAGTCCTGTGATAGTGGGGATGATGAAAACATCTATTGTGTGTTCTGACTGTGTGGTTTTGGGCTGCATGACATGGACTGGGCTTGATTGTCGGCACGATTAGCAATTTAATAATGTGGGAGTTGTTGAGAGAGAGCGATAGAGTCAGAGCCATGTTAATATCCACAGTCAGTTGGTTTTGTCACAAAGGGGACGCGAGTGAATGTGCCAAATGAAAGGCAGACATTTCATGAGATGAGAGAGTGACATTTATACAGCAGGCCTTTTATGAGATATTCTAATTTAATGTAGATTCAGTGACATACAGTAGATGTTTTGCCCTTTTAGCCAAAGTCATGCAATAAGCCAGGGGTGACAAATCAAGGGGATGTGAGAAAACACTGAAAAATACCATCTATGTATTTCATTGTTCTATTATGCCCATGGGGCGGCAGCGTAGCCTAGTGGTTAGCGTGTTGGACTAGTAACCAAAAGGTTGCAAGTTCAAATCCCCAAGCTGACAAGGTACAAATCTGTCATTCTGCCCCTGAACAAGGCACTGTCCCTAGGCCATCATTGAAAATAAGAACTTGTTCTTAACTGACTTGCCTAGTTAAATAAAAAGTTACTTTAAAACTGTGCAGGTAGGAGTACAGATTAAGCAAAAATGTAAACACATTGAAAATTGTCAGCATTAAATGGAAATGTATAGATTGTAGGCCTACTGTGTTGTTTTGACTAGTTGGAAAAACTCCACCTCTAGAGAGAGAATGAATATATTACAGCTCAAGAATGCTAGAATGTTATTGACTATTGGCATTTGTCATCATAGGCATTGACTCCTTCTCCATGATGGGCAAAGGTTTGCTGTCATCTATTTTCCTCCAAAAACCCTTTGAGTTCCATTAAAGCCGTATTCAAAATGTGTCGTCCAATTACCCAATCTCGACAAAAGGGGATGTTGAAAGGGGAAAGTAAAAGAGGTACATGCAAAGTGTGAAGGTATTTATTTTGATTGATGGGACCTTTTTTGGTGTGTGAAGGGGAGAGTCGAGAGTGTGTCCACCGATTAATGATCCTTGGCGTTTTTGAATGATTACTAGAGGATTTGTCTCGACACTGAGAAGTGAGTGTGGAATTGAAAAGCTAATCAATTGCTCCTTTGCTTGGGCAAATGATGGACTAATGATTACCTGCTATAATGTGATGCTGCCATCATCTACATATGGATACGCCTGCTGTGGAAACGTTGTAGAATTAATATGAAAACAATGTGAAGAAGCAATACCCCATCACTAAAACAAAAAACGCTTGGCATAAACCAATGAATCCCTTTAAACTGGCTTGTTCATGTGACACCAATATGTAATAAAGGTGTTATGCATGACTTTTCAACAAATGTATAATATTTGGAAATACAAAGATCCCAAATAACCAATACATTCATGACTGCAATAGCAAACATACCAGCAGTCTCTAGTGCAAACAAGACTATTTGCCTTCGCAATTCAGTGTGGAGTATTCATTGAACTAGCAGTATGTATGAGTACCTATGAAATGTGTTGGCCATAACAGAAATCTGCTCAATTAGTCTGTCCGGGGTGAGTTGGATGCAAATAACAGGTAAAATGTCCATCCCGCCTAACCAATTATAATGTATTTGGGCGACATTGGCTGTTTGAGTTACAGTGGAATGATGGGTTACTAGGTGACAGTGGCTTAATAACTATCTACCCTGTTTGAGTTACAATGGAATAATGGGTTACTGGAGAACCGTCTTCAGAAATAAAGCTGACAGTTATATAGTGTTGTACAGTACATTATAGGAGTACAATATAAATGTGGATCCTAATGAGGTTATTCTGTCAATACGATGCTGAATTATGAATAACAATCTGGCCACACCACTGTGGTGAATTGATTGCTTTTATTTAGTATCCCCTGCTAAATAGTATATTGTACATCTGGTAAAAAGTTGTTTATTTCTGTCTCGGACAAAACAGGTCCAAGTCCATCACACGCTTGCTTGCACATATGCACACGCACACACACACACACACACACACACGCACACACACACACACACACACACACACACACACACACACACACACACACACACACACGCACACACACACACACACACACACACACACACATACACACACACACACACACACACACTAATTCAAACACAAGCACTTGAGGGATGCCCAAGGTCAAGAGGTGTTCAAGGCGTGCTTGGCAAAAATCATGACACCAGCAAATATGTCATGACGTTCTCTTTATTTACATGCAAGTTGCTGTCTCAGCCTGTTCCATATTGTGGTAATTTCCCATTTGAATGTCATAACGTCATAACGGTTATTGCAGTCGTTGAAGCGAACATTAACCAGCCTTCTCTCTTTTTGCCCTTTTTTTAAAACAATCTATCTTCTCTCTCAGATGAACCTTTTATCACTACCTTTCAATGCTTGTCTGCTTGTCTGTCTGCTTGTCTGTCTGTTTATTTTCCTCTACATATCTCCCTTTTTCTCCCTTTATCTCCCTCTCCACTATAAACTCATCCTCTCACTGTTTCTCCACTGACATAACTATCTCTGCCAACATTTCTATATCTCTCCAACTCTTAGAATCATCCGCTCTCTTCAAACTCAGTAAATTTTCCTTCGCTCCCTCGCTCTGTCCATCAACCTCTCTTCCCATTTTTCTCCTTGACATTAATGGTGAAATGAGGAGAGCTACTTGTTGTTCTCTCCATCTTTTCTTAACCGTAGGGGAAAACGATCGCAAAGTTCCCTCTGAATAGCTCTGTAAAATGGGTGCTTTGACATTTCCTCCCAGAGATGGGCCGGCACATTATATCACAAATAATTGGAGTATATTACAGATATGACATGCTGATGGCAGGGTGGGTTCAACCCCTCACATCTGCCTCTGCCAAGCTTGTACACAAAGCTTGCATTTTGTTACAGGCACGTCTCTACACTATACCCGGCGAGAGGCCTCCTTTCTCTGCTCTCTCTGCCTTACTCTCGTTCTGTAATCAACAGTGATTCATCTCTGACACGTCTTCTTAGGATGGTACAGTGTTCAACAGGGGCCCTTTGAAGCCAAGTTGTTTTTTTTGTTTTTTGTTTTGCGGGAATGACATAGCCAAGCTAAGAAAGATGGATACAGAATATAAGCTGTTTCTCAGAATTGTTAGCGATGTTGGTGGAGTAGGCCTGTGTCATCATGAACAATGGGTCACATCCAGACAACCTCAATAAGACCCTACACCCTAGATTAGACCCTACTGTAAATCTGAAAGGACTAGAAAGGTATAAACAAATTCCATCTCTGATTAGCCTATCAAAGGGCAAGGGAGAGTTCATGCTATATTATTTCCTGTGTGATTTGTACATGTGCATATAGGGAATAGTGGTTCGAGATTTGTTTTTGGACCAGGCGATGGTTTCCTAAATAAAAAGACTTCAGCTATCAGGGACCTCTGAGTAGGTCAGTTTGTTATCATCAGTTGACAATCTGACCTTGTGAGTTCAAACAAATGTGACAAGATGAGTCCTTCTTTAAGTATGCTACAAACAGGGAATTGTTTGCAACATCCCTCTCTTAAACTGATCCAAGACCAGTCTCATGAAATGTTTACTTCCATCAACTAGTGTATTTCTATAAAAATTGTGGCTAACTTACAGCATCACGTACAGCACACAACATTCTAGTAGGAACTACATAATCCAAAAGGCCATAAAAGGGAAACAGATCAATATGTGGCAAAGAACCATTAGATAATCTATTCATCTTTCTAAGGTACAGTTCACTAAACGTTTGACCTAAACTTTAATATAAACTTTTCTACACATATAAGTTAATTTGTCCCAATACTTTTGTCTCCTAAAATGGGGGGACTACGTACAAAAAAGTGCTGTAATTTCTAAACAAAATACCATCAACTTAAAACTGATCATCTGCACTTAATTTCGAATCCAAGGGGCTGGAGTACAGAGCCAAAACAACAAAAAATGTGTCACTGTCCCAATGTTTTTAGAGCTAGATATATATACAGTACATATCACCATCACTAAAGGAGACTGAAATACTGGAGAATGTTAAAGTAAGGTATTATGGTTTGTAGAAACAGCTGCAGTTTTGGTATCAATTACTGCTACAGTGATGGAAGCATATCCAGTCACAGAGGTAGGTTTACATCAGTCATAATACTCAGTGTGTGTATTATGAGTACTCTGTCACTTGATTCTATCTATCAGCAATGTTTGGTATTATAAAGTACATCTTTATAATAGTGTAAATGCTAGTCACACGAGCCTCCGCAATGTTGAGTCATTCGGGATATTTTTTTGATACACCCCAGTAATTCAAAGTGATTATCGTTAATATCATTCATATTGGAAGACATTTCAGTGCAGCCTGCTGAAATATTCTCATATCCGGCGGGGCTGGCGCAGCCACTTTCACAGCGACGACAGCAATATTGCGTGTGCTTTGAGTTTATGCAAAGCGCACCATCTCCCTTCGACAGTGCTCAGTCAGAGAGACCGTGGCAAATATCATTAAATGCTCTGCTAACATTTCTCTCCCTCTCTCTTTCTTACCCTTCCCTTTTTTTGCTGGCTATCACTCTGCAGTGCACAGGGGAGAGAGAGTGCATTGATCAGCCAAAGTGAGTCTCCGAGGTGACTCCGCCTCTGAATGGGAATTGCTCATTTCACCTGGGTGCCTAGCTTAGTGGGGCTAACGGGGAGTCACACCAGGAGGGAGTAGAAGCCGAGGCCAGGGCCCCCGGTCAGGGCTTGGCAGGCGGGAGATAAGAGCTTTGGGTACACTCCTCGACCAGATAGTACTACTAGAGCTCCCCCCCTCTCTCCATTGCTTTCTTACTGGCTGGCACCATGCTCTCTCTCTCCTTCTCACTCTACCTCAATTGCTCACGAGCACACACTGCTACATTCGCTCTCATTCTACCTCTCACTGTCTCGCCTTCCCTACACATATGTGAGAGACTAATAATACATTTGGCGTTCTAGTGAGTCAGCCTTCCGTTCTCGGGCTAAAAGAAAAGTAAAACATGGGGCCTTTATTGAGTTTGAAATCACTAACAGTGGTCATCCCAGTACAAATATTCAGCACAACACTAGTTGCCCTGCTAATGTACCATGTGTCCACAATACATGGACACATGGTACACAATACACACAATACGTACACAATACAGCACTAACATGATGTCCAAAGCAGATGTTTAGACAGCAATTTATAAAGGCAATTAAAACATTTAGCAATTTTAGACGACCAGCTTTTTTTACGTAGCTCTGTTACACAAAGTTATAGGGGTGTAATGTTTTGTCACATGCACCGAATACAATAGATGTAGACATTACCGTGAAAAGCTTCTTACAAGCCCTTAACCAACAATGCAGTTCAAGAAATAGAGTTAAGAAAATATTTACTAAATAAACTAAGTCAAATATTTACATTTGGTTAATTGTTCAGCAGCCTTATGGCTTGGGGTAGAAGCTGTTAAGGAGCCTTTTGGTCCTAGACTTGGCACTCCGGTACATAGCTATTTACATATTGTTATTTTCAACAGGGATTTAGTAAACCATTAACAAAGCTTTGGAACAATCTTAACAATAAATTGCAACATAATGAACCAACTTCGCTGCCAGTGTTAATTCAACATGTCCTAAACTTGTGTGGCCTTAACATGCATCCCTGCTGCACACCTAATTCTTCACAAGTCCACCACACAATCCAGCCGGTCACTTAATTTCCCTACTTCATTCTCCACATGTTCCAAATACATCCTCCTCACCAGCTACATCCTTATCCAGTCTATCTCTCCTAGTCTGCCTCCTCTGTGACAGTCTCATCACGATCTATCAATCAGGCTTCTGAAGCCTAGCACACAGCACAAGGCATGGCCAGTCTGGCCTCATCAGAGCCAGTCAGTCTCCCTCTCTCTAAAAGGTTTGGCTTGCCAGATCCAGCCTTTTTTCTCCACTAACCAAGGGAGAGATGGCAGAACAATGACCTGATCCGAGCCATCTGATTTGCGGTTGATTCCGTTTCTATGTAAAAGATTGATTGAAAATTGCTTCCAGTATGGACTATTTTACGCTTGTTTTCAATTCAGACACAGAACATTATCTGAAATGACTGCTTTTGAAATGGAATTAATCCCAATCCAGGGGCTAATTGAAATGGTAATTAACAAATTGTGTTGTTATACCCATTGTGGCAAATCTATTGTCCACACTGGTTGATTGTGTGGGACCAGTGTCAGCCTTGTTAACCCATCCAGGCAGCTCTGGCACTCAACGCACAGACATAATGGCTCCAAATTGGCAATCACATTTCAACACACCACATCCATCTCAAAATCGTACCTCCTCTCAAGCCTCATCCTGTGGTTGTCGTCTCAGGAAAGAGAACTGGAATGACAAGAGAGAGAAAAAACAAGAAATATTAATGATATAACCGCAACATGATATCTTGTCACAGAAATAATATTATTAAAGCATATCATCATATTTCAAAGTTGATTTGTTTATAGAATTAATCATTATGTAACAACAAAACAACATTTTATCACTGGTACCATTTGGGTGCCAAACTCTCGCTTGGCGGGTAACACACAAATTTCATGCACAATCCTAAAAATGACTTAGCAGAAATATTGATTGGCTTTGTGGCATATAATGAAAACATACAGTATGTAATTACGTTCTCCTTAAAGCAGCACCACAAATTACACTTGTTGAGTTGATTATTTACTGTGCCGGGAAGATTTGCTCAGGCTATTTCCTGCTAAATGATACGGTGCCCATACAAGCCTGTGGACTGATATTCTTGTAAATATTAGCTGCTTATTGAACCAAAAGGGAGAAATGTGCTTTAGGTTGTTCCGACAAAATTATGCAGTAATAAAAATTAAATAAAAATTGCCAAATTGGATGCACCCTAATTTCAGTCGTCATGCTTCAAGGTCCCTGATTTGGCCCTGTTTTTCATCAATGTTCATTAAGAAATACTAGTGGTCATGACTGAAGGCACACATGAGTTGTCTTGGGGGTGTGGTTTGTTGTGGATATTTCTTGGATGTGTCTTTGCCATTCAATCACAACAAACAAAGGCAGTAGTGAGTACAGTGAGGTAAACTAAGCTATGGAGAAAACAGAGTTTTGAAGTTGAGGACTTCTTCCCTCCCGACTGACTCGCCATCTCAAGATGGTCAGCTAATTCAGTTCTATGCGTAGGCTAAAGCCTTCGCTGCCCTTGTGTTAAGACAAACTGACAGCATCTAACTAGCAAGGCTTGGTGATAGCTGCAGCATGCTCTCCTATCCAGCTGATATTTATGTGTCAAATCTTTTATGGCAAGATAGCAAGAGCCCGTGCTTAGAATGTGTTTCATAAGACACTTGTTCTACAACATCTGGCTATGAAAGCAGCTGGCAACTCAGTTTCAATGTTTCATCACGTCATGTCACCACATGTTACTGTGGAAATGGTATTAACTGTGAATTGTCCTACAACACAATCAGCTGTCCTACAACACAATATTCTATAACTTGCTAGTTTTGTCTCGTCTGTCCTTATGTCCACTGTTAGATATTTCTCGGGGGACAAATCCTAGAACTACTAGTATCCCTACAACAGGCGTAGGCTACATGTGTAAATTGCACCATCATCTCCCAGCATGAGTGCAGATACATTTATCAACAACAACAAAAATGGATGAGTGTGTTTGTGTTACAAAGACAAAAAATTTTATGCTGTAAATATCATATTGATGTGCTTATAATGACAATATGCCTAAACATACAAATAAGTTGTGTTTAGAGTACAACTTCAGATGTCTAACCAGAACAGCATTTGTCTATTGTGCCAAATATAAGGAGTTGGTTGTCAACCACATATTGACATGCACAGCTCTCGGAGGTATTGTCTTCAAGTCTCCAGTGGGTGATAAAATCCCATCCATGATATACAGTTGAAGTTCGGGAGTTTAAATACACCTTAGACAAATACATTTAAATTTAGTTTTTCAAAGATTCCCTGTCTTAGGTCAGTTAAGATCACCACTTTATTTTAAGAATGTGAAATGTCAGAATAATAGTAGAAATATTTATTTCAGCTTTTATTTCTTTCATCACCTTCCCAGTGGGTCAGAAGTTTACATACACTCAATTAGTATTTGGTAGAATTGCCTTTAAATTGTTTACCTTGGGACAAACGTTTTGGGTAGCCTTCCACAAGCTTCCTACAATACGTCGGGTGAATTTTATCCCATTCCTCCTGACAGAGCTGGTGTAACTGAGTCAGGTTTGTAAGACTCCTTGCTCGCACACGCTTTTTCAGGATTGAGTTCAGGGCTTTGTGATGGCAACTCCAATACCTTGACTTTGTTGTCCTTAAGCCATTTTGCCACAACTTTGGAAGTATGCTTGTGGTCATTGTTCATTTGGAAGACCCATTTGCTACCCATTTGATGTCTTGAGATGTTGCTTCAATATATCCACATAACTGTCCTTCTCATGATGCCATGTATTTTGTGAATTGCACCAATCCCTGCTGCAGCAAAGCACCCCCAAAATATGATGCTGCCACCCCCATGCTTCACGGTTGGGATGGTGCTCTTCGGCTTGCAAGCCTCCCCCTTTTCCCTCCAAACATAACGATGGTCAATATGGCCAAACAGTTCTATTTTTTGTTTCATCAGACTAGAGGACATTTCTCCAAAAAGTACGATCTTTGTACCCATGTGCAGTTGCAAACCGCAGTCTGGCTTTTTATTGGCGGTTTTGGAGCAGTGACTTCTTCCTTGCTGAGCGGCCTTTCAGGTTCCAAATCAAATCAAATCAAATTTTATTTGTCACATACACATGGTTAGCAGATGTTAATGCGAGTGTAGCGAAATGCTTGTGCTTCTAGTTCCGACAATGCAGTAATAACAAGTAATCTAACTAACAATTCCAAAACTACTGTCTTGTACACAGTGTAAGGGGATAAAGAATATGTACATAAGGATATATGAATGAGTGATGGTACAGAGCAGCATAGGCAAGATACAGTAGATGGTATCGGGTACAGTATGTACAAATGAGATGAGTATGTAAACAAAGTGGCATAGTATAGTATAAAGTGGCTAGTGATACATGTATTACTGGACTTGAACTTGACTTAAATACAGGACTTGTTTACTGTGGATATAGATACTTTGGTACCTGTTTCCTCCAGCATCTTCACAAGGTCCTTTGCTGTTGTTCTGGAATTGATTTGCACTTTTCGCCCCAAAGTACGTTCATCTCTAGGAGACAGAACGCATCTCCTTCCTGAGCGGTATGATGACTGCGTGGTCCCATTGTGTTAGTACTTGCGTACTATTGTTTGTACAGAAGGACGTGGTACCTTCAGGTGTTTGGAAATTGCTCCCAATGATGAACCAGACTTGTGGAGGTATAAAAAGAAATCAGAGGTCTTGGCTCATTTATTTTGATTTTCCCATGATGTCAAGCAAAGAGACACTGAGTTTGAAGGTAGGCCTTGAAATACATCCACAGGTACACCTCCGATTGACTCAAATGATGTCAATTAGCCTATCAGAAGCTTCTAAAGACATGACATATTTTTGGGGAACTTTCCAAGCTGTTTAAAGGCACAGTCAACTTAGTGTATGTAAACTTCTGACTCACTGGAATTGTGATATAGTGAATTCCAAGTGAAATAATCTGTCTGTAAATTTTGGGGGGAAAAATTACTTGTGTCATGCACAAAGTAGATGTCCTAACCAACTTGCCAAAACAATAGTTTGTTAACAAGAAATTTGTGGAGCGGTTGAAAAACGAGTTTTAATGACTCCAACCTAAGTGTATGTAAACTTCCAAATTCAACTGTAGGTATTCACACCCCTGAGTCAATACTTTGTAAAAGAAGCCCATACCCCAATTAATTGAAGCTGTTCTGAGGGCAAAAGAGGGTACAACTCAATATTAGGAAGGTGTTCCTCATGTTTTGTGCACTCAGTGTATAAACATGTGTGTTTCTTTCTAAATCCTGTCCAAACAATTGAATTAGCCACAATTAGACTCCAATCAAGTTGAAGTGACATCTCAAGGATGATGATCAAAGGAAATTGGATGCACCTGAGCTCAATTTGGAGTGGCATTGCAAAGGGATGGGAATACTTAGGTAAATTACATTTCCGTATTTCATTTTCAATACATTTGCAAAAAAAAATCTAAAAACATATTTTAATTTGTCATAATGGGGTATTGTGTGTAGATGGCACAAACAAATACAAAATAATCAATTGTGAATTCAGGCTGTAACAACAACAAAATGTGGAATAGGTCAAGGGGTAATGGATAAGTGCAGTCAGGTGTCAGGAAGGGTGGAGTGCATGACAGTCCATCCTGGATATGACAGAGTTTGACTCAACCCATGGGTCCAGCATGAGGAGTCCAATATCTACAGGCCGATGTGAGATTCAGGAGGATGGCACTCTTCTCATAACACTCTGTAGCCTACAGAGTAATTCATATGAGAAGAGTGTAATTGCTAAATGTATGTAGATATTCTAAACAAAGTGTTTTGATACATTTCAAGTGTAACAGTTCCATGTAGAATTAACCATACTTCACATAACACTGTAGAAGCAGTGTCTGCTAATATAACAATGTGCAAATATTATACCTTCCTATATGGTGTCCCGTAAGACAGGAATGATCTGATATGTTTGAAGAATACGCAGGGTCCCACCCCCCTTTCGAGTCAATAATTTAAAAAATAATGATAAAAGGTTATAAATGTGTCTTGTTTAATTTTTATGCTGATAGGAAGGTATTCAGACATCGGTATCAACCTGTCTTTTAGTCAGTGAACTCCATTTCAAAAGCATCTCTTCTTCCCATCTATAGAAAAACAAGGAAGAGTTGATGAGTAACACATGTATTGAAAAGGTGATATTAGTAAACTGTCTTATTAGTAATGACCTTTTGACCCTTCTGAGGTGTTTGGCAACGCCTGATGGACATGGCAACGTAGATCAGCTCTAGTTACAGATACCTCCCATGTAGGAACCAGACTTTGGCTCCTATATCCAACCCAGCTCATATATCACAGAGGGAGAAAGACTCTCACCATACATTTTTTTTTTTTTGACCTTTATTTATTAACTAGGCAAGTCAGTTGAGAACAAATTCTTATTTTCAATGATGGCCTAGGAACAGTGGGTTAACTGCCTTGTTCAGGGGCAGAACGACAGATTTTTACCTTGTCAGCTCGAGGATTCAATCTTGCAACCTTTCGGTTACTAGTACAACGCTGTAACCACTAGGCTACCTGCCGCCCCACATGGAATCCAACAATAAATACAAGGTTGAACATAGCCAATCAGAAATCCAGATTCACAGCTAATTCAGAAGGGAGGGCCTCCCGAGTGGGCAGCGGTCTAAGGCACTGCATTGCAGAGCTTGAGGCGCCACTACAGATACGGGTTTGATCCCAGACTGTGTCGCACCTGGCCGCGACCGGGAGACCCATGAGGCGGTGCACAACTGGCCCAGCATCGTGCGGGTTAGGGGAGGGTTTGGCCGGCCAGGATGTCCTTATCCCATCGCGCTCTTGCGACTCCTGTGGCGGGCCGGCACATGCACACTGACACAGTCGCCAGACGGACGGTGTTTCCTCTGTGTGCCTTGCTTCCCGTTTAAGCTACCAGTGTGTCAAGAAGCATTGCGGGATGGCAGGTATGTGTTTCGGGGGACGCTTGGCTCTCGACCTTCGCCTCTCCCGAGTCCGAAGAGGAGTTGCAGTGATGGGACAAGACTGTAACTACCAATTTGATATCCCGAAAAAGGGAAGAAAAAAATATTTAAAAATATATACAAATAAATATTTCACAAGGGAGACATGCCGATATGTCTCTGATTGGTTGGCATTGCTCAATCGGGCCCAGACATAGTCCATTGGCACAGTGGAAGGTGGCACTTCCTTACAACATACTGTACAAGACACACAGATACACACAGCACTGATTACATTATCAATCGTGGTTAGGTGACTTCCAGGACAGAAAGTATTTTGACTATTGAATTGATCAAATGTGACCAATCGGATTCAAGTTTCCTCGATTATTCTGAAGCGAGACTGGTGTCTGGCCACTGCTCCAGCCTTCTGTAACAGCTCCTGATGTGGCTGAGGCATTCCCACGACGCTGGTGAACAACAAATCCACCAGGTTTTGTACGTACCCTGTGAATATCATCACTCAATAAACAGCGGGGGAAAAGTGAGGAAAATAACTTTCTCTAGTTTCAAAGTAATGTATATGCTAATAGAGAGATCGTAACTACATAATATATTCAGGCCGGTGACGCTGACATTGTTACTATGCAACCAGTTGTGTACGCTGTTGAATGTTTACTGATACATTTTGCTATTTGCTACTAGAGTCATCGCTATATTTGTAGTAGACAAGTACCATCCTTCATTTATTTTTGCCCTAGAAAATAGACAATTAACTTTTATGATAACAGGCATGTTGTTTTGGGTTAGCAGACAAAGCCCCCGAATGCTAGCTACCTAACTTGCAAATCCGGGTTAGCTATCATATCTTTGTCCGAGTTTAAACGAGTTCGCTAGATAGAGAATGTTAGCTAGCCAGTTTGAGTTGAAACATTATTGAAAGCAAGCTGGCTTCATCCTATGTTTAGCTAGCAAGGTAGCATCCAAGTGCCTGCCCTGTATTGACCCTAAATGCCAATAGGCTACAGTTAACGGTGACTAACACCATTCCATACAAATTTACAGGCTGCAATGAAAACTAATGGGACTGTAGCGACTGTGTTGACATCAAAATCTAGGGTGTGAACTATGTTTCTATTCAAGGGTTGATTGACATGGTGACAATGGCTCAATAATATTGGAGAAAATTTGAAAAAACTGACACCTCCGACGCTGTACGTTAAATTGTGACGTGTCATGACTTAACGTACAGCACGCATGTAGCAACTAATTATGTGTCTTACAGCCTCTCTTCACCAGGTGTAGCGCTTCTCTCACCGTTTAAAAACAAGAAAGGGACTGGGACAGGTTAAGGGGGATACCTAGTCATTTTTTGCGTCATCACTGCAAGCCCTCATGACTCTCAAAAGCCGCTGTTCACTTCTGAAGATAATTTTAGCGCTGCCCTAAAAACCCGATTCAAATTCAAAACAAACCTTCAAATAGGTATGTAATGACACATTATATAAACTCTTTATAGTGTTTTATTTACATTTTAGAGGTGATAAGGTGATAAGTTGGACAGATCGGGTGAAAAAAGCAGTTTCCCCACATTACATATCTTACCCTTTCACTATCACGCAATAGGTTTCACTTCCCCAACCGCCATTTTTAGAAACACCAGATGGAGCTCATTTCTTTCTTGAATCATGCAGAGATGGGCTTCATGAAGCCCACTAGATTAATTTGATTTGGAAGTATTACGTTTTTTTGCCGCTAAAATAAGGTCAATTGTACGGACCAGCGCGATGTACAAAAGTGAGTTAGTTAACGCTAGCTCTTGTTCGCAAGGTAATTAGCTAACGTGATCTATGCACATCTTCCTCTGACATGCAACATCACATTACACGTTAGCTACAGCATCATTCCCCTTTCATCTGTGTTATCATTTCTAGCCTGGCTTGCTAGCAAATAATTTTGTATAACCAAAAGTAGCTACCATCTAGCTGGGTACCAGCTATCTACTTAGATAACGTACTCACCCACACCAGTGGTATGATGGTTGACATGCAGCAGAAGTGACCCTGTCTGTTGTCCATTGCTGGCCATCTGGTAATATTGTTGAAATGCATCGGAAGTTTGCACCAACTTTATGGAAGCCAATTTTCACTCCTATTTGCTGAGCGAAATGTGCGTGAGTTGCACCCATACGCAGACTTGACAAAACATTTTCACATGGCAGCTGGGGGCAGACCACAACGTGTTGTCTCTGGACATTATTGGAAAAAGTGGGCATGTAAGGAATCCATATCCAACCCTTCAGTAAATTGTGACAAACTCACAAGACTGATTTTCTGTCCAAAATTATCCTATTTACACTTTGTAGTAAATTTTGACACTAGAATGAATGTTTCTGACTCTAATCGGTGACGCATAGGATGTTTAAAACCAGAGTAGTTGGTTCTAAGGAGCAGTTAACCTTTAAGAAGTTGTGATGGCAGTGGGTATAATAGTATGAGAAGGAAGGAAACCGCGCGGACATGAGTTGCCATGGCAAGACCACTGATGTGAAATTTGTGTGTGCAGTTATTATTTTAATTTGCCCAGGATTTAAATGAACATTGGATTAATCATATCTCGTATGTGAATGTTTGTCATAGCTGAGAAGCCAACCTGAACATCCTCAGATGTCTCTATTTGCATAAACCACCGCTTTCATTTAGATTAAAGACATTTTACAAGTAAACAGAGGACGGAAAAACGTGGTTATGCAAGTAAAAGTGGGTGGTGGAGTCTGCCCTCAAATCCTGCCTGAAACAATAGTGTGGGTTGCCGAGTTCCCCTTATCTACAGTATGTTCCCCTGATGCATCCTGTCCATACTAACGAACACACAAATTAAATGTAGAACAGGGGAATATATGGGGAAGGCCAATTTGATGTGGCCAGGAATACATCATTAGGACCCGATTTGGCCTTGTAATTATAATATTATCACAAAGATAACGTTCATTGAAAATAAATTACACTTTGATGGATTCTATGCCACAATATGACACAGATGTTGGGTTTGCTGAGGGAGTAAAAAATATAATAAAAAAAGACCCAAAAACGAATAGCAGAAAAAGTGACAAGAAAGCTATCGGCACAGTTTCCTGTCCGAGATACAACCATATTTCATTACCCGGCATTGAGGCTTAGGAGGCAATCAAGCATATTTAGCCTTCCTCGTCTCGGCCGGAAGCAATTATTACTCCCCAGTTTTTTACTGTGCTCCGCCATGGGGAAAATGAATCGCAGTACTTATCAGCTCAATGCATACACAAGTGACTGGGGGGAAAGGGGCTGGACAGGACTCGAGCCATAGGTTACCTTTGAATCCATTAGCTTTGTAACATCAGCACATCTAGGGGCGTGGGCAAGATAACCATAAAAATGTCACCCAAAAAAGCATTGTTATTTGCATTAATATTGGACAGGGCTAAACAGAGATAAACATCAAGCAGTGAAGGTGAGGGTTTATGACCTGTAGCAGTGTGTTGCTGTCTGCATCTCTAAAATATCTGGCACTACACTTGTCAGGCTTTGTGGCTGATTATATGGTTGGCGATCAATGGCACTGCATCATCCCTCAGCTCTAAACGCAAAGTATGGCATATAGACCTACTCTAATCTGAATATACATTTGTGGATCTCTTCATATGATCTGATGACGAGTTACAGTGATGCACAATTTAGCCATAAAGCATTATAGCAGTCTATCCTGTAAAGGTGTTATCAAATCAACAAATTTAGAATGTAATTTATATTTGTATTTGTTTTTGTAATGTACAATTTAAGTGAGTAAAGTGGGATATCAGCATACCTAATTTTGAAAATCAGTGAAAACAGATGTGATTTTGAGTAGTATAAGTTGAGAGCAGAGTGGACAAGGCCTAAATGACTCAGCTAATTTGTGCATGGGTCACTGCTATTCAACAGAATTGAAGTGGGCAGGTGGATTACTTAAACTCTCAGTCAGTGGCGTATCAAAGTCTATCTAACACATCCCTCAGCTTCATCCCTCCTTCATAACCTGGAGTAATGAGACCCCTGTGGGATTTGAGAAGAGCCCGAAGGTAGGAAACCTGAAGTAGTTCAGGGAATCTCATAGGACTCTATTAATCTAGTGAAAATTAAACCCTTCTCAAAGGTTTCTGAGGGGACCTGCAGTGGACAGGTGGAGAAAAAGGTGAGGTCCTGGTTTAATCTTGGAAGGCACTTGAGAAACTACACAACTGATCTGGGGCCAGTGGCCTTCAGTAGGTGACAGGGATTATCTGCCCGGCAGGTTTGCAAACAAGTATACATGCACATGCATGCTCCCTCGTACACACGCACCAAATCATTTAGCTTGAACTGACACATCACCTGGCGTTCAAGTCAAACAATCTCAAATTAAGTGTTTCTCTGTAGTTGTGCTATGTTTAGAAGTTACATTATGCTTCCTAAATGTCTATGCATGGTGGATGTGTGATTGCTTTGAATGTAGAACAATACACTACAAAATACAGTTGAACTATCTCTCCAAAAAAACATAACATGATAATGGAAAGTAAACACCAACATATTAGATCTGAATACTCCATTGACTTTGTGGAGCTAATGGTCCTCGTTCACTTCAGAGGCACCAGAGCATTAGTGTCCATCTGGGGTAACGTGTGCTCTTTCTCAATTTCCAGTTCTCTTTAGTTTCTGGGCATCCTCCCCAAACCCATAACTCAAATCTCCCCCACTCCCCAGTGATTGGGCTGTCATAATCATCAGCATTTAGGCCTCAATGAGCTTGATTTACAAGTGTGGACATGGTAACAGCACGGCGCCAGGGGTGCCTGTCTCCTATCACCCAATCCAATTGTCCCTACTCAACCACTATGAGGCCTACTGGTAGTGAAGATGAGATTCCAAACAGCATTATTAGGACAAATAAGGTAAGTGTGATCACAGTAGGTCTCCCTTGTGAAACCTTGACTTGCTTGACATAGTAGTGTGGGATCCTCTTCCTGATGTATAATTTGCGAATGTTATGATATATAAACCATCATATACCTAGGTCATCCATTTACACCAGTATCTGAGAAAATGGGCATTATACAGAAAATAGTTGGAAGGCGGCTACTAAGAAATCATAATCATTTTTGCTGTTTTACAAAGGCTATAGATGCATTTCCAAGGTTGCATTTTTTTTTTACTCCTACATATATGACCCGTCCTTTTGAATGCAGTATTCAAAAGGACTTTGATCACGGTGGATAAGCGTGGCTACAAAAAAAAGCCATAGTAATTTGTGCTGTTTTACCAAGGCTATAGATGCAATTTCAAAGTTGAATTTCTTTACTCCATGCATTTATGACACGTCCTTTTGAATGCAACATTCAAAAGGACATTGACCATGGTTGATAAGCCTTTGGGCAAACCCATAACACCTTTCTCATCCATACAATATTCTATACAACATATCATATTAGCCTGCATTAACCCACAGTTCTGGGCCTCTTAAATGATAGGCCACATAAATCTGTTTTAGAAACACACACAACAATATTTATAGGTGGATTCCAAACCCCCTGTAGATAGCTCCCCTCGCTTATCACTGTTTGAATACAGCCAGCATTTTAAAAGCACTCGGCGTCTACGGAGGAAGAGTGGGGGTTATGCAGTTTTGTTTCGATTATTTTTCCAGAAAGATGGAGTTCTTAGCGGGGCCTCATCCTTGGCTGAAAAATGTAATTACTTCTCCTTCATATGAAAAATAACATTCCAATGTGAGAAAATAAAATGACATTCCTTTCATCTACTCTGCTTTCACCAGGGATAGTTTAAGTCCATACCAACATGTAGATTGGACTTCTGTTGAATTGTGTTTTGCAGGCAAGTCTGGCAATACAAAAAATCCATGAAAGTGCATGGAAAATTAGATAATGGCATTCATGGATGATTGACAGCTTCATCGAGTCAATCGATCAAGGAATTATGGCAACATTGTTTAGTGAGGAATGAATGAATGGAATGTTCCAAATCAGAATCAGAGGAATGTCACAGTCATGAGGCTTCCTCTGCATGTCTTCCTTCCTAAGGGAGCCAATGTATTGCTCCCAGCTATGTTTTTAGATCAGTGCAGGCGAAAGAGAGATGCATGTTGGAGAAGATAGAGAAAATAGGCCTTTACAGTCAAGAGAACTGACACGTCAAATGATGGCTTGGTTGGATGTCTTCAATAGAGACTGCATATTTATTCACTCTCAAGACACAGACAATCACTCATTTACTGTATGTAAACAGAATACACACACAAACACACATCACACTTGAACACACGGATGCACGTGTATGCATGTATTTTCATGAACCACGCATGACTCTTCTGACACTCATCATGTGGAAGATGTCTGTGATAAACTCAGGTATACGGTATATCATACTGTTGAGTTGGAGACACCATGGTTGAAGAATAAATGCAGAAATTCAAAATCAAATAACCAATTGTGTCAGCCAGTATTTGTACAGCTTTGTATCAAGTAGTGCATCCTCAAAACAGCAACATCAATGACATTAAAACGATGAAACATAAGGCAAATTAATCAAATCCTCTTTTATCTAATAATCTACCTTCTACACTACGATGGTTCTATTTTGGGGCAAAGAAATACGAGGTGTTATTTCCGAATGAGAAGAATATTGTCTTTCCATTACATCAGATGAACAAGCCGGGATATGGGCTGAAATTATGCATGCTTTTGATGGACCTCAGGAAGCTGGTGAGGGGAGGATGGCTCATAATAATGACTGGAATAAAGTGAATGGAATGGTATCACCACAAGTAAAACGTGTGCGTGATGTGTCGATACCATTCCATTAATGCCATTCCAGCCATTGCTATGAGCCTGTCCTCCCCAATTAAGGCACCACCAGCCGCTATGTGATGGCCAGAATGAGGAATAGAGGTGGGAAGGCTTTTTATAGACAACACGGGTGATGGTGGCGATGTGAAAGGAGGAGAGGAAGTGGGGGATTCAAGATGCGCCATTCCAGAGACTCTCCCGCTCTCCTAACACTGTACAATGCCAACAGCATGGGCCGCTGAACAGACAGATGGTGAGGGTGGCGCCATCGGACTTGAGATGAGAGGAGCGATAGAGAGGAGGTGGAGGAGGAGGTGGTGGAAAGAATAAAGCAACAAAAACTAAGGGAGGGAGGGAGGTTGGGGCGGGTGGGTTCGGGGGGACTTCCTTTGGGATAACATTCATCTTGTATGAGCTTTTTTGCATGTACAAATAGGCTTTGTACTTCATTACTGCATGAAATAAAAGTTGATTCTCACTGTCACTTTTCATTCCCGGACAAGGAGGGATGAAGACGTTGTCTAAGGTAAGAGACCTGGTAGTGTCTTGCAGCGGAGGGGGAGGAAAGGAATATTTTAAAAGTGCTAAAGGGGGAGTGGGGACTTTCAGTGGCAGAGAGAGATGTTACATTGCTTGACTGCCATCTACTGGATATGTATTGAACAATATATAATTTGCATTGTTTCACTTCATGCAAAATAGAATAACGCTTATCCAAATTGTCTTCTTCAAATGTGTATTCATAATATTATTTATAGGCCTGAATGTGCTTGAAATAAATCAAATGGGTCTGTAAAACCAAATCTCATTTGTCCAAGATTAAATAACCAGACAATTCCCTAAAAAATTACATTTAATTATTTTTAAATCTTATTTTATTTCTCTGTTTGTCATTGATCTTTTCAAAATATGAAAGCTCACTTTGGCAGTGAGATTTTAAGCAAATCAAATACATTAGGTAAACAACTGATAAAGAGATTATATTCCCCCAAAAATGTTTGTGGTGCAGGCAAACTAAAAACGTATTAATTATTTGTGTATTAATATGTTTGTTAATTATGTTTATAGAAAATATATTAATGCTTTTCAATCTATAGTACATAGCTTCTGCAACTGCGTCTAAGATTCTCAGTCCATGAAGCAATGATATAAATTGTACAGTATGTATCGTAACGGGCATATATATACAGTTTGAAAAACTCTGTACCTTGAAAGGTTATAATCTGAATCCCCTCCGTAACTGAAGTGGCATCACTAGTTTGATCCTAGATGGTTATTCAATGAGGAACAGCACCATCATGTGGATGTATTGTAATTTACTGATGGAACAATGTACAGCCCTTACTTACCAGTGTAGTAAACGTACTACCTTAGCGTGTCTTCAAAGATAACACAGCACATGCTGAAATGGAATGAATATGTAGTGGTTACCCATATTCACCTTTCCAGCCTTGTTTTGTGCATTTTGGAGTAAACATGGAGTAAACATTGTTTTATAATGACCTGAATGTTCATTAATTGCCTCATTGAGAGCTGAGGAGTTAGTTGTTAATCTGCCAACATCCATATTGATCCATGTTCCCACTATTAATCACACTATGCTGTGCCAATAATAGGTGTAGCATAGGAAATCCATTTAGGAGCAATGCACAATGCCTTCAAAAAGTATTCATACTTTTTGACTTATTCCACAGCCTTACTTACTTACCAGTGTTATTTCTTTCTGTCACCCAACTACACACCATACTCCATAATGACAAAATGAAAACAGGTTTTTAGAAATGTTTGCTAATTTATTGAAAAGGAAATAGAGAAATATTTTATTTACATCCCTGAGTCAATATTTTGTAGAATCATTTTTGGCTAAAGGTTAAAGCTGTGAGTCTTTCTAGGTAAGTCTCTAAGAGCTTTCCACACCTGGATTGTGCAACATCTTTCCATACTTTTTTTCTAAATTATTTTAAACTGGTTATTGATCATTTCTAGACAACCATTTTTAGGTCATGCCATAGATTATTATAAGTCAAAACTGAAACTCGGCTACTCATGAACATTCACTGTCTTGGTAAACAACTCCAATGTAGATTTGGCCTTGTGTTTTAGGTTATTGTCCTACTGAAAGGTGAATAAATCTCCCAGTGTCTGGTGGAAAGCAGACTGAACCAGGTTTTCCTCTAAGATTTTGCCTGCACTTAGTTCCATTCCATTTATTTTTCATCCTGGTAAGACTCCTCAGTCCTTAATGATTACAAGCACACCCATAACATGATGCAGCCACCACTACGCTGGAAAATGGAATGGTAATGAGTAATATGTTGTAATATGTTGTATTGGATTTGCCCCATATATAATACTTTGTATTCAGGACAAAAAGTGAATTGCTTTGCCAAAATGTTTGCAGTATTACTTTAGTGCCTTGTTGCAAACAGGATGCATGATTTGGAATATTTTTATCCTGTACAGGCTTCTAACTACAATGTTGTTTATCCATCCTTAGTTTTCTCCTATCACAGCCATTCAACTATGTAACTGTTTTAAAGTTACCATTGGTCTCATGGTGAAATGCCTGAGTGGTTCCCTTCCTCTCCGACAACTGAGTTAGGAAGGACGCCTGTATCTTTGTAGTGACTATGGTATATTGATACACTATCCAAAGTTCAATTAATAACTTCACCATGCTCAAAGGGATATTCAATGTCTGATTTAAAAAAAACTAATTTACCAATAGGTGCCCTTTTTTGCGAGGCATTGAAAAACCTCCCTGGTCTTTGTTGTTGAATCTGTGTTTGAAATTCACTGCTTGACTGAGGGACCTTACAGATAATTGTATGTTTGGGGTACAGAGACACTAGTATTGAAATGTATTAATACATACATTTATCATTTATTATAATTTTACTCCCGAATTTAGGCTTGCCATAACAAAGGTTTGTTAATATTTTTTATTATTATTAATTCCATTTATAAAATTTCCAAAACATAATTCCACTTTGACATTATGGGGTATTGTATGTAGGCCAGTGACAAAAACACATACTTTCTGAAGACACATACATGTGCATTTTACATTGTAGTGACCATGTACTGTACGTAAGCTAACTGAAAAAGTTTGCGAAGACGAATACACTATGAATGTCATTACTTCAGAATCCATTGTAAAATATGTTCACCTATAGTCCACATCTCACATCCATTCGACAGTATCTACACAGTAGCAATCAAAAACTTTATAAATACTTTATAAATACTACTGTATAAATACTAATGTATGGTTAACTGAGTCTCGCCACTTGCATCAGCCACTCTTTTCACATCAAATTCATGCAGAGTACCATAGACTGCCCACGTGGAGCACTAGGTAAATGAAAGATCAGACATCTGTTTTTCAAAAGCCAGAGAGACAGCGAGCCCTCAGCCGCCATGCAGTCTACTCACTAATGAGAAGTCAGGCTCCAGTTATGCGTCATGAAAAATGAATCAGTCTTAAACACACAAACCCCCTGAATCGCCCTGAGACAAACTATGGGATTTAATTAAACTCATCAAATAATAACGTTCGGCTGGAATTCCTCCTTCACTCATGCTTTCATGCTTTCCATTGAGTCTTCTAGCTAAACGAGTTTACCTAAAACTGCTCTCATATACTGTATATGTAATGCTCATAAATACTCAGGGTTATACTTAATAGGGGAACATGACTTAATAACAAATGAAAGCATTTTGGAACGCTTTATTAATTCAAAGAAAAATGATTCAAAGAAAAATTGTTCTGGAAAAAATAGAATGAAAATACTGTATATGGGTTTGTAGCTGCGGGCTGTTCCAGAAAGGTGGATCAATGAGATGGCCAGTTAACCATCAAATATTGCTTGAAATCACTTCAACAACCAATATACAAATGTAGCTTTCTTAATCAACCAGACTGTTTATCAAAGTTAACTGGCTAATTTAATAATCCTTCTTTCTAGAATACCACATTAGTTGAGAAGTAATCAAGCTCCTAAACATAATAAGTATTCTATATCAATCAGAATTCATTTATTCGGTTTGTGTTATCGTAAATTATTCACAAAGTCCTAAAGTAACTGTTTCCTGTCCATTGAAGGTTTAGCTAGCAAAGCTCTACAGTCACTGTTTCCTGTCCACTAAAGGTTTAGCTAGCAAAGCTCTACAGTCACTGTTTCCTGTCCACTAAAGTTTTAGCTAGCAAAGCTCTACAATCACTGTTTCCTGTCCACTAAAGGTTTAGCTAGCAAAGCTCTACAGTCACTGTTTCCTGTCCACTGAAGGTTTAGCTAGCAAAGCTCTACATTCACTGTTTCCTGTCCATTGATGGTTTAGCTAGCAAAGCTCTGCAGTCACTGTTTCCTGTCCACTAAAGGTTTAGCTAGCAAAGCTCTACAGTCACTGTTTCCTGTCCACTGAAGGTTTAGCTAGCAAAGCTCTACATTCACTGTTTCCTGTCCATTGATGGTTTAGCTAGCAAAGCTCTGCAGTCACTGTTTCCTGTCCACTGAAAGTTTAGCTAGCAAAGCTCTACAGTCACTGTTTCCTGTCCACTGAAGGTTTAGCTAGCAAAGCTCTACAGTCACTGTTTCCTGTCCACTGAAGGTTTAGCTAGCAAAGCTCTACATTCACTGTTTCCTGTCCATTGATGGTTTAGCTAGCAAAGCTCTGCAGTCACTGTTTCCTGTCCACTGAAAGTTTAGCTAGCAAAGCTCTACAGTCACTGTTTCCTGTCCACTGAAGGTTTAGCTAGCAAAGCTCTACAGAGACTGTTTCCTGTCCATTGATGGTTTAGCTAGCAAAGCTCTACAGTCACTGTTTCCTGTCCACTGAAGGTTTAGCAGGCAAAGCTCTACAGTCACTTTTTCCTGTCCACTGAAGGTTTAGCTAGCAAAGCTCTACAGGTACTGTTTCCTGTCCACTGAAGGTTTAGCTAGCAAGGCTCTACAATCACTGTTCCTGTCTATTGAAGACTTAGCTAGCAAAGTCAGAAACTCACCTTGGAACAAAACACCATCTGACACAAACCGGTGTTGATCCATTGTCCAAACCATATCTGTCTTTTCCAACAGGCAGTTTTTAAAAGACATTATTAACTGCAGGGGATTATGCTATTTGCTAATTCACAGAAGCCGCTGACCTGTCATTTCATTTCAGTGTGCACTGTACCAAATAAAGTCATTTTCAATTTAGATGCTTATTTTGATCTTCTTTGAACACATTAGTCAAATCTGATTTATCAAATAAGACTTAGATGCTTCATTGCTTCACATAATACACAGCTTATGCCAGAAAAAAATATGAAGATGGGCTGTGGGATGCACATACAATTTCTTGGTGAAAAACCAAATCATGGCTTCTTCAGAAGTACTGACTCAAGACAATCCCTAGCATCCAGACTATGGCCAGGAGTTTTACCTTCCAGTGACATAACCAGAAACAACTCGTACCTTACACTAACGCCTAATAACATGTCAAATGTTACTGCTTACACATTATTCTTGGTTTTCTATTCCTGATAAAAGTACACTGACAAAAGTTGACCTTTTCAGTAAAGGCTAAATAAAATGTGTACTGTTGCCTAAAGTTACCATCTTCAAACTGAACGTTACTTAATAATTTAGGCAAATAAATATTTATTTCACAGCAGCCTGCACAGTAATACAAAATAGTACACATTAAGTTGATTATAATGTGATATTCAGTTAAATAGAAAGGAGAAGACACCAAGGCCTGTATTCACAAAGCACATCAGAGCAGTGTGCTGATCTAGGATCAGGACCCATCTCTTATTCATTATGATTTAAAAGGAAAAACTGATCCTAGATCAGAACTTATACTCTACGACACATTGTGAATATGGCCCCAATTCAGTGATGTTTATTATTTTGACTTTGAGATGCAGAATGAAACAAACAACACTGGGGAAAAATTATTCCGGTAAACATATTTTCCATGTCACTGTGTCCTCCTTCAATAAACAAGGAGAACACACACACACACATATACATGTGCATATACACACATGCACAAATGAGTGCACACACACACTGACACATACACACACACTTGCAGAGACACAAACACACAGATATGCAAAAACATACACACACACACACACACACACACACACACAAATACACACACACACACATACACACAAACACACACACACAAATGCCTGACTACTTTTCAGAAAGCTACTGTCCCTATCTTTTTGTCAAAAAGGAGTCAGAGAAAAACAAAACTATTTTAAGAAGCAGGAATAATGTTAACTCAGTCAGCTATGTCATGTAAAGTCATCAATAATTTAGCGCTTCCAAATCCACAGGAGGATAGGACATGGTGTTGGGAAAAAACTAACTCTGCAAGATTTGTTTTTAGGTGATGTCTTTAGACACCCATTTCATAATCATGATTCTACTAAAGTTAAAGTTGTTCAGAATATTGTTAGTCTTAAAACTAAACTCAACTCCAGTGTATGTGTATGTGTTCATGCCAGCCTATCTGCCTGTCTGTCTATCTACTTGTCTGCCTGTCTGTCTGCCTGCCTATATGTCTGTCTGCCTGTCTGTCTGCCTGCCTGTCTGTCTGTCTGTCTGTCTGTCTGTCTGTCTGTCTGTCTGTCTGTCTGTCTGTCTGTCTGTCTGTCTGTCTGTCGGTCTATACCCAAAGTGTATATCTTTGTGTGTTTGTGTTTATATGCTGGCTTTATACCTCTGTCATGACGTTGGCCTGGGGGGTTGGCTTATGACAGTCATAAATACCTCTTCCCCCCTTTTTCCTCTCTCTACCCTACTGATGTTACATTTGCAAACCCCTTGGTTAACATAGAGATTCTGGGAACATCATAAGGTGGGGGGAAATGAACTATATTCTGGTAATCCGACCAATTGAACATATGCAGTGGTACTTAATGAATATAATGTCAATGCGGTTGTCATCTGAGAAATTCTCATCAATGATAAGATGATATAACTCTACAGTGTAAAGTCTACACATCAGAGTTATCGGATTCACATGGAATTGTTGTTCAATTTAAATGTTTGAATATGACATTATTAGTGATGGGATGAAATGTGATTTTAGCTTTTAAATGTGAGAATTGGGTTTTCATGAGTGAATTAGGCCCAACTCAGTGGCCCGCCCACGTGAAGAGACATAGGTTGTAAACTGTGAAACAGACCCCTTTTCTCCCTTCCTATATAAAGCCTTGACGACATTATAACCTCCTGTTCCGAGGATGTGAGGACGACGGTCCAATGTCAGAATGGTTCAGATAATAACTACAGAACGAAGCCAACATCAGCGTGAGCTTTGGTTGCAAATGGTATGAACTTTTAACTCTTATTCACTACAGAAGTGATACCTCCTAGCCGTTGAGTTAGCAACAGCAACTGCAAACGCCGGTTAGGAAGGAACAGACAGAGTATCCCGTCTACCACACAACAATGTTACTACAACGTATCCAATTTACCAGCAGATACATTCTTCAAAGGGCGTTTTTTGCAACAAGGCCTTCCATCTACCACCAACCTACTGAAGCGCAGCTCAGAGTAAATATTTATTGTATTTTCCTTTTCCAAATGGGCGGTAATTTAGAATGCATAAGATATTGTTTTTACGATAGCACAGCTTCGCCCTTTGTTCCTCAGTCTTCCCGCTTTTTCACTCAAACCCAGACCCTTTTCTTCTGTGTAACAAGCTGTCATATCTGTTCCGCCCACTAGGGACGTTTTCCTTTATGACGTAATTTGTAATCAAGTTATGATTAAGTATGTGTATGTGTAATGTTGAGTGATTAGTTGGGTATTTAGTAAATACATAATTAAACCCAATGTTGTATTGCTGATTCAACTTGTTAGCAAACGTTCTTGAAGATAACCAAGAATTTACCATTTTCAGATGAGACTGAATTAAGGTGACGATTAATATTGACTGCTATTGATGTAAAATATTACTAGGTATTTAAGAGTTTATTCGGAAGATAACAGCTCTATAAATATTATTTTGTGGTGCCCCGACTCTCTAGTTAATTATGATGATTAGCTCAATCAGGTAATATTAATTACGGATAAATTACTTTATAGAATAGCATGTCATATCACTTAATCCGGCATAGCCAAAGACACGACACCTCCATGTTCCCAAGTCGCTGTTTGGTGCAGAGTGGAACAGTAAAGCTAGAGGGAAGATAGCTCTCAGAAGCTTACATAAAGCCACTGGACTTTGTAATAATTCATGGAGCAAAAAGCTCTCCGCCTGCAATATTTATACCTACCTGAATGTGTTGTGGCTGTGAGCCCTGTCACTGTATCAGGCCAGCTGAGGGGAAACTTTCACTTTCTTTCAGAGGACAGGTTTCACCTAAAGGGCCTGTGGCAGTGAGATAGATATTTCCCATAATGCATCAGTCTGTATAATAATAATAATATATGTATTTTATATAGCACTTTTATATAGGGCTTTTCATGACAAACAAGAATCTCAGTCACTTTGAACAGAAAAAAATATTCAGGGATCGGCCAGTTCATGGTTGGTGGTCTTCCACAGCTTCTAGTGATGCTAATATTGATGTATATTTAAAATGGCCCTATTGAGGTCCAGGGGCATCATACACACATTATTTTAGAGGGGGCACCAGGTACGTGAGGATGGAGGGGATGGGTAATTTGGAGAATTTAGCATTTTTCAAAAACCTGAAATAGCTTTTTCTTTTATGTATATACAGTGAAGGAAAAAAAGTTTTCAGTCAGCAAACAATTGTGCAAGTTCTCCCACTTAAAAATATGAGAGAGGACTGTAATTTTCATCACAGGTACACTTCAACTATGACAGACAAAATGAGAAAAAAAATCCAGAAAATCACATTGTAGGATTTTTAATGAATTTATTTGCAAATTATGGTGGAAAATAATGTACTGTATTTGGGTGGGAACTGTAAACATGACAACAACAAAAAGAGAGCCATATTTGCTGGTCAGATTGAGAAATTGTGCTCCACTAATGCTGACATTTTCAAGCCCTCTCTCCTTGCTGATCTTTCCTCTATGACAACCACATGTCTTTGCTATCAGATCAGCCTGAGTTTCTATAGCTGCTTCCCAAATGGAACCCTATTTCCTACATAGTGCCCTACTTTAAAAAGTAGTACAGTATATAGGGAATAGATTGCTGTTTGGGACATAGACTATGTCATTTATTTGGTTAATGGAAGATTGGTAAGTCGTTGGTATGAATGAGGGAGCAGGACATGGGTATGGAGGATATAATGGATCAAATCAATCCAATTTTATTTGTCACATGTGCCGAACACAACAGGTATAGGTAGACCTTAACGTGAAATGCTTACTTACAAGCCCTTAACAAAAAAATGAAGTTTTTTATTTAACCTTTATTTAACTTGGCAAGTCGGTTAAGAACAAATTCTTATTTGCAATGATGGCCTACCCCGGCCAAACCCTAACCCGGACAACACTGGGACAATTGTGCTGCCCTATGGGACTCTCAATCACGGCCGGTTGTGATACAGCCTGGAGTCTGTAGTGACGCCTCAAGCAGTGAGATGCAGTGCCTTAGACTGCTGCGCCACTCGGGAGCCCAGTTCAAGAAACAGAGTTAAGAGAACATTTACTAAATAAGCTAACGTAATAAAAATTAATAAAAATAACACAAGCAAATGACATGACAATAACGAGGCTATATACAGGGGGTACAGGTGCCGAGTCAATGTGTGGGGATACAGGTTAGTTGAGGTAATTTGTACATGTAGGTAGGGGTAAAATGACTGTGCATAGATAATACACAGCGAGTAGTAGCAGAGTCAATGTAAATAGTCCGGGTGGCATTTGATTAATTGTTCAGCAGTCTTATGGCTTGGGGTAGAAGCTTTTAATTAAGGAGCCTTTTGGTCCTAGACTTGGTGCTCCGGTACCGCTTGCCATGTGGTAGCAGAGAGAACAGTCTATAACTTGGGTGACTTGAGTCTTTGACATCGCTTAGTATATACTGTAGGTCCTGGATGGCAGGAAACTTGGCCCCAATGATGAACTGGGCAATACACACTACCCTCTGTAGCGCCTTGCGGTCAATTGCCGAGCAGTTGCTATACCAGGTGGTGATGCAACCGGTCAGGATTCTCTCAATGGTGCAGCTGTACAACTTTTTGAGGATCTAGGGACCATTGCCAACTTTTTTAGTATCATGAGGGGGGAAAGGTGTTGTCGTTCCCTCTTCACGACTGTCTTGGTGTGTTTGGACTATGATAGTTAGTTGGTGATGTGGACACCAAGGAACGTGAAACTTTCGACCCGCGCCACTACAGCCCCGTCGATGTTCATTTCCAATAGTCCACAATCACAGCTCCTTTGTTTTGCTCACATTGAGGGATAGGTTGTTGTCCTGGCATCACACTGTGACGTCTCTGACCTTCTCCCTATAGGCTCTCTCATCGTTGTCAGTGATCACTGTTGTGTAGTCAGCAAACTTAATGATGGTGTTGGAGTCTTGCTGGCCACGCAGTCGTGGGTGAACAGGGAGTACAGGAGGGGACTAAGCACGCACCCCTGAGGGGACCCAGTTTTTGCCTACCCTTACCACCTGGGGGCAGCCCGTCAGGAAGTCCAGGATCCAGTTGCAGAGGGAGGAGTTTAGTCCCAGGGTCCTTAGCTTAGTGATGAGCTTTGTAGACACTATGGTGTTGAGCTGAGCTGAGCTGTAGTCAATGAACAACAATCTCACATACAGTGGGGCAAAAAAGTATTTAGTCAGCCACCAATTGTGCAAGTTCTCCCACTTAAAAAGATGAGAGAGGCCTGTAATTTTCATCATAGGTACACTTCAACTATGACAGACAAAATGAGAAAAAAAATCCAGAAAATCACATTGTAGGATTTTTTATGAATTTATTTGCAAATTATGGTGGAAAATAAGTATTTAGTCACCTACAAACAAGCAAGATTTCTGGCTCTCACAGACCTGTAACCACTTCTTTAAGAGGCCCCTCTGTCCTCCACTCGTTACCTGTATTAATGGCACCTGTTTGAACTTGTTATCAGTATAAAAGACACCTGTCCACAACCTCAAACAGTCACACTCCAAACTCCACTATGGCCAAGACCAAAGAGCTGTCAAAGGACACCAGAAACAAAATTGTAGACCTGCACCAGGCTGGGAAGACTGAATCTGCAATAGGTAAGCAGCTTGGTTCGAAGAAATCAACTGTGGGAGCAATTATTAGGAAATGGAAGACATACAAGACCACTGATAATCTCCCTCGATCTGGGGCTCCACGCAAGATCTCACCGCGTGGGGTCAAAATGATCACAAGAACGGTGAGCAAAAATCCCAGAACCACACGGGGGGACCTAGTGAATGACCTGCAGAGAGCTGGGACCAAAGTAACAAAGCCTACCATCAGTAACACACTACGCCGCCAGGGACTCAAATCCTGCAGTGCCAGACGTGTCCCCCTGCTTAAGCCAGTACATGTCCAGGCCCGTCTGAAGTTTGTTAGAGAGCATTTGGATGATCCAGAAGAAGATTGGGAGAATGTCATATGGTCAGATGAAACCAAAATATAACTTTTTGGTAAAAACTCAACTCGTCGTGTTTGGAGGACAAAGAATGCTGAGTTGCATCCAAAGAACACCATACCTACTGTGAAGCATGGAGGTGGAAACATCATGCTTTGGGGCTGTTTTTCTGCAAAGGGACCAGGACGACTGATCCGTGTAAAGGAAAGAATGAATGGGGCCATGTATCGTGAGATATTGAGTGAAAACCTCCTTCCATCAGCAAGGGCATTGAAGATGAAACGTGGCTGGGTCTTTCAGCATGACAATGATCCCAAACACACCGCACGGGCAACGAAGGAGTGGCTTCGTAAGAAGCATTTCAAGGTCCTGGAGTGGCCTAGCCAGTCTCCAGATCTCAACCCCATAGAAGTCTTTGGAGGGAGTTGAAAGTCTGTGTTGCCCAGCAACAGCCCCAAAACATCACTGCTCTAGAGGAGATCTGCATGGAGGAATGGGCCAAAATACCAGCAACAGTGTGTGAAAACCTTGCAAAGACTTACAGAAAATGTTTGACCTCTGTCATTGCCAACAAAGGGTATATAACAAAGTATGGAGATAAACTTTTGTTATTGACCAAATACTTATTTTCCACCATAATTTGCAAATAAATTCATTAAAAATCCTACAATGTGATTTTCTGGATTTTTTTTTCTCATTTTGTCTGTCATAGTTGAAGTGTACCTATGATGAAAATTACAGACCTCTCTCATCTTTTTAAGTGGGAGAACTTGCACAATTGGTGGCTGACTAAATACTTTTTTGCCCCACTGTAGGTGTTCCATTTGTCCAGGTGGGAAAGGGAAGTGTGGATTGATTGCGATTGAGATTGCGTCATCTGTGGATCTGTTGTGGCGGTATGCGAATTTGGAGCGGGTCTAGCGTTTCCGGCATGATGGTGTTGATGTGAGCCATGACCAGCCGTTCAAAGCACTTCATGGCTACCGACCTGAGTTCTACGGTACAGGTTACCTTTGCTTTCTTTGGCACAGGGACTATGGTGGACTGTTTGAAACATGTAGGTATTACAGACTCGGTTTGGGAGAGGTTGAAAATGTCAATGAGGACACTTGCCAGTTGGTCCGGGTATGCTTTGAGTACACATCCTGGTAATCCGTCTGGCCCTGCAGCTTTGTGAATGTTAACTTGTTTGAAGGTCTTGATCACATCAGCTATGCCCATCTAAGCTTTTATGTCACATGCACCAAATACAACAGGTGTAGTAGACCTTATCGTGAAATGCTTACTGACGAACATTACACCACAGTGCTGTATACGCTGAAATGGTACCTTTCAAAATACAAGTTTTTACCCAAAGGACTTCTGTGGAAAATGTGTTAAATCACTGTCTGATATAATACGTCTATGTATTGTATCGAGGAATCATTTGGTCCTGGTCAGAGCTTGGTGAGCGGTTTTCCAAAATTGTTATATTTTTTAACAAAGCAGAGTTTAAGTAATTTCCTACTTCCTACTTATAGGGCTATAAATACTGTTGAGATTCCTTTCGAAACATTTGTCGGCGTTGATTTCTTCTCATACTGTCCCAAATGATTTTGTTTATGGTGTTTTCCCACTGAGAAAGTTGCTCTTTCATGATGCACTGCAGAAGGGCAGAAGATTTGATTGTGCCAGAGATATAGTGAATGTGGGCCTTGAACTCACCCAGAACTGAGGCTCCTCTGTTCCACTCATGCAGATGCCAACATTCTGCCTGATGCCCAAGCTTCGCTCTCACCAACAACACCTGTCTGACCAATACCCCCAATGCCCCCACCTAGGAGAGGAGATGGAGAGAGAAAGGGAGAGAGAGAGCATGTAATAAACTGTGCAGTGCATAATCTGATCATTCACTGATTAACAACTAAAGTGAAAACCAGTAAACACTGCAGCCCTCCAAGACTAAAATTGTGCAACTCCACTCTAAACAAACTGTAGTTGAATTGACCAGGGATGACAGAAAAACCTACTTAACATTACAGAGCAATGGATAGGTCTAAGATGTTGAATTCACATGGATATTAATAAAATATTGATAAAGCATGATTGAGCTATTCACTGCATTTGATTATGACTCTCATGAGATTTATTTAAAACAGATCCAAATTTGAAATGTTTTGGACTGTGACGGTGTGCCTGTGAGCTATCACGTCGGACATTTCCCTCCATTTCTCCCCTCACCAACGTTGTTTGCTAAAAACATAGTTGATTAGTCTTGCTAACCTAATTAAGCTATGCTATCGCTAGTCCCTTCACGAAATGGTGGATTGTATCATGTCAAAGAACAAACACCAGAGTCTAGCTATCAGATCAGTCTTTAAGAAATGTTTCGGTTCATATTTGTCTTTCATTAGTTTCAAAACATTTTCTACTTACCACCACTTTGAACTGGCTCCTAAGTGAGTGCTCACTGATTAAGGTTGCCTCTTGTATTTGGTTTCTCAGGTTAAAGGGGGGTTTTCATTGTTTATTTTAACGTTTAAGCACTAATGTGTGTCTTTGTTTTCATTAACTTGTAAAGTATTGGGCATTCAGGTGTGAATTGTGCAACAGTATTGCATATGAAGGATTATTTCACATACACCTGGTCTACTGTAAATAAATACACCTGGTCTACTGTAAATAAATACACCTGGTCTACTGAAATTAAATAACCTGATCTACTGTAAATACATACACCTGGTCTACCGTAAATAAATACACCTGGTCTACTGTAAATACATACACCTGGTCTACTGTAAATACATACACCTGGTCTACTGAAATTAAATAACCTGATCTACTGTAAATACATACACCTGGTCTACTGTAAATACATACACCTGGTCTACTGAAATTAAATAACCTGATCTACTGTAAATACATACACCTGGTCTACTGTAAATAGATACACCTGACCTGATGTCTCTATCTCAACAGGCTGCTATAGTAAGTGTATTTCCAAACCTCTCTTAAAAGAAAGCAATTGGAGTATAGTTTCAGGATTGTATTAACACATCCAAAGCCCAATCATTTTAATTATGTTTTTATTGCTAGGTATTACTGCGCTGTTGGAGCTAGAAACACAAGTATTTCGCTTTATAATCGATAGACTTTGATTTGAAATCTTGCTTGGCATCGCAATGCTTTCCTTCATGTGTTTAAATCCAAGATCAAATCTGACATGTTTCAGACTGTAATATATGCATATTTTCATATATCTTCAATTTTCTAAGCAGGTAATGGGTGTGTAATATCACAGCATCAGTGTTAGAGTAGGGTGTGTCTCAGGGAGAGAGGGGAGCAGAGGGAAGCAGAATCTGCCAGTTTGGGCAGGATGCCTGTGCCGGCAGGGCTCCCTATCGCCGGGGGCGGGGGCAAAGAGTGATGGTGCTCACTGTCGTGTCGGTCACATGACCCTGGGGTAAGAGTCCCCTCGAGCTGCGTAAGAAATAATCTCATTCGGGCTGGATGGCAAGCTCCCTCCAAACATTCACACACGTGTGCAAAGATATGTGCAAGCACACACACACTCACACAGTCGCTCACATTCTCTCACACACACATACACAACCACATACACACACACACACACATACACGCACACACACACACACACACACACACACACACACACACACACACACACACACACACACACACACACACACACACACACACACACACACACACACACACACACACACACACACACACACACACACACACACACACACATACTGTATATACTCTCACATGCACACAGGCAGCTTGAGACAATGTATTTACTCACAGTCCTACTGAGGAGAATACATTTGGGCTTTATGCAATGAAAATATGGTTAAACAGATACCTGACATAATGCCTTTAACACCAGCACAACATTGGGTCATTTTCTAATGACAACGGACAATGTGTGAACAATTCAAAATGTCTACTAAAAATGTTAACCTTGTTACAAAACCATAAGTCAGTTATCATAACCTTTGTTTTGTAAAGATGCATTTTGCTGTGACTCTCAGCTGTCTGCTAACATGAACTCAAACTATAGTTCACTAGCAGAAGTTGGTAGTCATAAAATGTGTGGATTTGTGCCACTTCAACTTAAGTGATACCAAAATACTCTGAGGAACCAGACAGCTATGTCACAAAGTTAGAAGTCTTAAAAGCTCAAATGGAATGTTCTGGCAGGTAATTATATTGTAAACGTGTTAATGGCTGTCTTTAAAAGTACTCAGCCAATCATGCATAAGAGGCCTACTGCACAGTACCAGTACATGACACCGTAGTTTTGCCACTGTCAACTACTTAGCAATGAAGTCCATGGCCCCTTTGTGTTTTCCTAACCCATGTCTTTACTTTACGGCAGCAGCATTTGTAAATGTCACCTTTCGTTTGGATCACCTAGCAACCTGTGCCGAGAGAGAGTAGCTTTTAAACCACATCACACTGAAGACACTGAAACACCCATCTGTGGAGTGAAATGTGCTGTAATGTGTCTAACGCCCCATAGCTCTTAGTCCATCTACTTAACACCAGGTGAAGCCAAATCTATTATAGACTGCAAGAGAACCGCATAAGAACCGTTAAGAAATACAAGTGCAGCAAGAGTCAGCTAGAAAATAGGATACCTAGTCAGTTGCACAACGGAATGCATTCAACTGAAATGTGTCTTCCGCATTTAAGCCCAACCCCTCTGAATCAGAGAGGTGCGGGGGTTGCCTTAATCGACATCATTGGCTTCCATGGAGCAGTTGTTGATGTGGGTTAACTGCCTTGCTCAAGGGCACACCGGCAGATATTTCCCCCCTTGCCTTGTAACGGCTGTTGGTGGAAGAAGGTGAGGACCAAAGCGCAGCGTGGTACGTGTTCGTCATTTTAATGGTAAAGCTGAACACTATACAACAAGCAACAAAAGCACAACCAAAACAGCTCCGTCAGGTGCAAAACACACTAAACAGAAATTAACTACCCACACCACACAGGTGGGAAAAGGCTACCTAAGTATGGTTCTCAATCAGAGACAACGATAGCCTCTGACTGAGAACCACACCCAACCAAACACACAAAAAAGAAAACATAAAACCCATAACATAGAATGCCCACCCCAACTCACGCCCTGACCAAACCAAAATAGAGACATAAAAGGGTCTCTAAGGTCAGGGCGTGACATGCCTGCTAAGGTTTCAAACCAGCAGCCTTTTTGTTACTGGCCAAATGCTCATAACTGCTATGCAACCTGCTATCTCGCCTGAGTGAAAAAGCAAGGTGTTATGGAAACAATAAAAAAGATCCGGCAATAAATTTCATGCGAAAGAGTACGCTTCGAAAACATCCCAGCAGCATTTTATGAGTTCATTGGAGATTCTATAGACACGGAGAGAACCTTTGCACTGGCATATGGAATTCTCCCCTGACTGGGGAACGGGGACCGGGAGACAAACAGGTGCACCAATTACAACTGTACCCACAATCCTCTCTGGGGAGCATAGTACTGCCGATTGATCTTAGACATCCTCGTCGTGGTCATGTGTTCATGTTGACTTGAGTCATTTTATTAGAAAGACAACATTCAACTTCTTGGAAAAAGAAGTTACCAGGCTGTTAGAGAATTAGTTACTACAAATGCTACATTATAAGGGCTCAGACACACCAATAGCGTTTGCTGGCCGATGGGCGAGAGTACTTAGCACCTCTGAACAGAGTGCCGGCTGTAATTCGCGAACCTAGTGTGTGCCAAAGTTCCTGAGCATAGTAAGTCATTGCCTACATTACCATAAATTAGTCAACCACGCTCCTTTTCTCATCTCGACAGTACCTCCAGTATGTTGTTGTTTTTCCTTTAACACTACTACCTCAATTAAATATAATTATTGAATAATTATCCCACTCTGGAGGTTTTCCAACACACCTTCAGTCACTGTATGTGCAAATACACGCCAACACAAGCTACCTTTATTTTGTTAAAGAGCAGTATTTCTTTTGAGTACGTGCCTCTGAAGAGAAAATAAACTCCCAAAACAAGGATAGCCTATCCATGTAACCTCTAAGCAATTCCATAAATGTGGACATTATTAACAACGCGCTAATGAGATATGATGTAAAAAAAAAAAAAATGCATGTCATCAAATACAATATATTGTATACTTTTGGCAAATGGCCATGGATAGGATTGTGTTTTGATGAAAGCATATTGTACATGGGATGTTGGAATTTGGATCATGGTATGTTTTGAATGGCCTATTTACACAGAAGTACTTGAGTAGTAGAGTTGTTTGCTCCCCGATGACCTAAAGTGAATACAAAGTATGAGTGTATTCATAAACATGGGCTATGGTAATAGATAATATACTGCTCAAAAAACTTTTAATGATGTTGTTAACCATGTGGGGAAAATGCATGAGAAAGCTTACAGTACAGTATGTGCTTACTTATAACATGGCATTTGCTTTATGACCCTCCGCCATAGGTATGTTACTGGTGTCTGTTCTTGCAGCGACATGGTCATTTGTGCTCCTCTCTTCCGTGTTTTATTTTGTTTAAAGTGTTTTAAAGTTGCGAACTACCTCAACCAACCAACTTTTTAGAGGTATTAAATCGGATAAATAATAATGAGGCAAATAGCAGTACATTGGCTGTAACTTGTTATCTTTTTTTTTTGTGAAACGCACCAAACAAGCTGTCGATCTAAACCTCAATGGATACAGTGAGCCACAACCGTGGATATCATATGCAAGAGATGTTCTGTTTAATCTCCGACCCTTTGCCTCAAGTCTACACTGCAATGGAATACCACAACTAATACAATCAACAAGTTCTCAAGTAAAGGCATCTAAGGAAACGGGGCAGTAGAGGAGGAATTCAGAATCGGATTAAAAAACAGAACACCTCTTCCATCTATTGCGCATGGCAATGTACAAAGCATAAGGAATAAGACTGATGAGCTATGGACTTGTACCCAATATCTCTCAGAGTATCGACAATCCTGCTTGATCTGTCTATCTGAGACCTGTCGTACGGAACAGGATCCCGACTCTGTTGTGAAGCTGCATGGCTACACAATTGTTAGAATGGACCGAAACATCAACTCTGGAAAGAGAAAAGGTGATGGATTTTGTGCTTTCATCAACGAGAAATATTGCAAACCTGCCCATATTACAACTAAGTATCAGATCTGTACAAAATACATTAAACTTCTTGCTCTTAACCTACTTGCCACGGGAAATTAATCAGGTCCAACTATTTATTGTTTACATAGCCCCCTCCACTGACAACCAAACAGCTGCTGTCTTGATTCATGACCTTGAAACCCAGGCTGAGACAGAGTCATCTGAAGCAGTAAAGCTAATTACGGAAGAGACTTCAACATGTGCAATCTATCTGAACATTTACCATCATATCAGCATGTCCTACCCGAAATTAAACCTGTCTGGACCTGGGTTATGGTAACATTTTCCAAGGTACTGCCCAATCTTGGGGGTTCGGATCATAACATGGTTCAAGCTCATCCCAGTATACAAAACGCGTCTGCAGTGAGAGAAGGTTAAAAAGGTGGAGATTAAAAGACGGACTCCTGAAGCTACTGAAGCCCTCAAGGACTGTTTTGAGTCCACTGACTGGGCTGCCCTGACAGACAGCACCCATGACCTGGAAGAGGCAGCAGATACCGTCTCTGAGTACATCCGTTTATGTGAGGATCTCGTTATTCCTAAAAAGAAACTCCATATCTCCCCCAATAATAAACCGTGGGTAACCTATGAAATACTCAAACCAATTTGCCTACTCTGCCTCTGTGGGTGTTGATGACGTGACACTGGTCATGCTGAACAATATCTATGAACATTTAAAAAAGGCAAATAGCCTAGTGAAAATGTTATTAATTGACTTTGGTAGCGCGTTTTACACATTCCAACCCCACCTACTGGTGGGTAAGCTGGTGAATGTGGGTGTCAACTCTCTTCTGATCTAGTGGATTAATAGTTTCCTCATGAACTGTGCTCAACAAGTGAAGTTTAACACCTCCATCTCTACATCTAGAACGGTGAATACTGGAGCCCCTCAAGGTTGTGTACTTTCACCGATACTGTACGCAAACAAAAATAATTAAGCAAACTGCATATCTTACAAATGGTCTATATATCTCTCCTGCAGAGTGTGCTGTACTTTGGTCTGATATGCATGTTCAGAAACATGTGAGTGCAAGACCAAGTCAAGCTTCAGCGCTTGATTAAGACGGCAGGAAGGATAATTGGTACAGATCAAGAATCAGCCTCCAACCTGTACACAAAACTCAGCTCATCTCTAAAACTTGAAAGCATTTTACAGGACAGTACACATCACTCAAAATTCAGTCACAGCAGCAGCCAGACTTCTTCAAAATAAAATTAAAACAGATAGATATGGGGACTCTTTTATTCCAACAGCCATTAGGCTGTATAATAGATCGTCTGTTGGTCCCTCAAGTATACGGCATATTGCACTTTCACTTTGAATGTGTAGCTATAGCACTTTGAATGAATTATTTTGTGTCGTTTCATGTCTTTTTAAGCACATGACAAAATGTATTTCCTTATGGTGGGATAATAATGTTGATCTGAATTCTTGCCTCTGATTGGCTTGAAGGGCCGTCTAGAGCATGCATTATTTTCCCTTTATACAATGGGTGGTTCTAATCCTGGATGCTGATTGGTTAAAGCTGCATTCCAACTGGTGTCTATTCCACAAGTTACCACCGGCTATGAAGTTCAAATGCCTATTCACTGTTCCATCTCTCTGCAAAATCCACTGTCTCATCAGCCCAACCAGGCAATTTCAAAAATGTATCTCCACTGTAAAAAAGCATCGAGACATTATCTCCCCTTTCTTCTAAGCTAGCATTTAGTTTTCAGCAGCAGATATTTGTATAAACCTTGCTATCTGTCTCTCTGACCTTTGCAACGTAGTTTCAGTATTGAAATGTGATCTTCACTGTCCCATTGAGGATTAACTTGTCAGGACGAGACAGAAATCTTTTCTCAGCCAATCGAAATCATGAATCACCATAATTTTTATGGATATATACAAAGGAATTTCAATAGAAAACAGGTCAAACTAAACAAAATGCAGCTAGTATGCTGTTTTTGCAGTTTAAGTTTTAAATTATTGTGTTAGCTGTGTATTGGCTAGCACCTCTGAAAAGTGTCCTCCTCTCAAAAGTGTCCTATGCCAGGAAATCACACATCACTAGCTCATTATTATGGATGTATGCAGCTACTTTGCTGTTATTTTGGCTGCACTGTTTGGCGTGACTGTGTTAGCCGTAGTTGGCTAGCTAGTAAGCAAGGGATAAGAACATTTCCAGCCAGCTTGGCATCGGAACACTTAGAACGAATGACTGAGTCGTGTCCATAGTTATACAGTACATAGAACAAAAAAGACTTCACGACTGGGTTGCGTCTCTGGCAACCTAACCGATAAAATGAACAACCAGTCGGCTTGGGTAGCAACTCTAGATCCTCCTACTCTAGATCCATCCACGGGACTATATCTCTAAAATAATGTTTTTAATGAAATTATGTCAATACATTTTTTTAAAATATGTTGGTAACCATGTTCTTACATGTTTGAGATGCTTTGAAAGCAAAATCTGAACAATATTGGCAATGTTGAATTCAATTTCATAATAGCAAGCTAGGACTGATGGTTTGGTTTGCTAAGCTAGCAAGTCTGTTTGGTTACCAAGGCAACTACTGTAGCTATCTTGTAAACTTGCTAGCTACTTCAGTGGATGTTGAACATATTTCTACAGTAGTTGCCTACATTTCTATCAGACGCCATGCGTTCTCTGAAAAAGAATGAATCTCTGTGAAAGGTTAGTGACACGGCTAGCGAATCGTGGCACACACCTTCCACGTCGTGCATTATTTCACATAAAACGCATAGCCCATTACTGATTATCCCTTACATAATGGTATGTTTACATAGAGTAACAGTACAGTTGAAAAGCCAGTGTAGGTGTGCAGTGTTGGCTGTTGGAGTTGTTGTCTGTCTGAAGGGTAGAGTTTCCAGCTCGCTGTCGAGGAGATACCTCTAGGGAAGGGAATGGCTTGGGACCCTCCAGTGATGACAGGGAGAGACAGCCTGTGTGTGTGTGAGTGTGTGTCAACTAGCTCTCTGCACACACCACCATAAGCTCTACACAAATAAAACCTGTCCAACTCCACTTCCTCTCTCCCCCGGTAGACATGTGGAGATAGGCCTCCCTTCCATCACCAGTGCGTCTATGGAGACTCTATTGAGACTCTATGGAGACTCTATGGAGAGGAACAGCAATAGACCTGCTTACCCTGGGGGGGTGCTGCTAGCATGCTTTATCTGTGGTGTTTAGCTAAACTGGTTTGTATGATATACCGTATACCAGGGGTGTCAAAGTCAAATGGACGGAGGGCCAAATAAAAAAATCAGCTACAAGACGAGGGCCGGACTGTTCGAATGTTCATTGAAAAATTTTTAAATGACGCATATAGTCTAGTGAACCTAATTGAACCTACTGAAAACCTAACAAATATATTACAATATGATCAGATAAATAAAGCAATATTTTCTTATGGCTCTGTCAGTAATCTTTAATTTTCAACAGACACAAAAGACAAATTTCCTTTATATAAATATCCCCATAACATGAACATTAAATGAAAGAAACCGGTATTCAAGGCACCATCAGTAGACTATATTTTCTATTTTAGCAAAAGTGGGCTAAATTTACTTCAAAGAAAAAACAATAATAGCAATTTTCTATCATCCACTCAACTGAAATATTTTTAAAATATAATTGGATTGAAATACAAAAAAATAAAGTGCAAAAATCTATTAATCAAAAACAACACTTTGTTTAAGGAGAAGTAACATGCAGTGAAAACAAATATTAAATTTTAACTTTTAAACTTGAACTGAGTAAAAACTCTAAATATGTGATTGCACAGTAATGTTCACTTGTTTGAGGTTGAGGGTGATACTTGGTGGTGTCCCATCTTTTCCACAAGTTCATCAATGTTCGGGGTAAGGCTCTGAGCTGAAGAAATCCTCAGAATTGAGTGGAGGTGTTCAGCAGTAAGTCGACTTCTGTGTGATGTTTTGTTCAGGTTCATCAAAGAAAACAGTTGTTCACACAGGTATGTGCTGCCAAACATAGACAACGTTTGAGCAGCCTGGATGCGCAGCTGGGGCATTGTGCCGGGGAGGAAACGGGCGAACTCCGCAGCACCCACTGCCGCATATTTTGCCCTCAGTGCATCATTGCATTGGAGGTCAATCAACTCCATTTGGAGGTTTGGTGGTGAGCTTTCCACGTCAACAGCAAATGGGTTACCGAGCAGTTCCAACCTGCTTTTTTGTGCTTCAAAGTCAGCAAATCGGCGTCGAAAGTCAGCGGCAAGCATACCTATTTTATCAGCCAACTGTGTGCTCGGGAACGCACTGGTAGAGAGCTTCTCTTTCATGGTCTGGCAGCTGGGAAAGTGGCTCAAATTTTCTTTCCGCATCTGCGTCTCCCACAGAGTCAGTTTGGTTTTAAATGCCTTCACTGTACTGTACATATCAGAGATGACACGATCCCGACCCTGCAGCTGCAAGTTTATTGCATTCAGATGACTCGTAATGTCACACAGAAAAGCCATTTCACACAGAAACATTTCGTCTCGGAGTTGTGTTGTGTCTTTCCCTTTGCTGTCCAAGAACAGACAAATCTCCTCACGAAGCTCGAAACATCTTTGAAGCACCTTTCCCTGGCTTAGCCATCGCACCTCTGTGTGATAAGGCAAATCACCATGCTCCGTTTCTAACTCCGTCAGAAATGCCTTGAACTGGCGGTGATTCAAACCTTTGGCTCTGATAAAGTTAACTGTGCGCGTGATGATGCTCATTACATGCTCCATTTTCAAGGCTTTACCGCACAACGCTTCCTGGTGTATGATACAATGATAAGCTGTCAGCTCACCTGTCGCGTTTTCCTCTTGCATCTTTTCCCGTATCTTCGCCACCAGTCCGCTCCTGTGTCCACACATCGCAGGTGCTCCGTCGGTTGTCAAACCCACGAGTTTTTCCCAAGGCAGCTCCATCTCATTTACACATCTTGACACCTCTTCATACAAATCATGCCCCGTAGTTGTGCCATGCATAGGACGTAAAGCCAAAAACTCCTCTGTCACGCTTAGGTTGGAGTCCACTCCGCGGATGAAAATTGACAACTGGGCAATGTCAGAAATGTCGGTGCTCTCATCCACAGCCAAGGAATATGCAATAAAATCTTTTCCCTTTTTCACAAGCTGCTCTTTTAGATTGATGGACAACTGGTCTACTCTCTCGGCAATGGTGTTTCTGCTCAGACTCACATTTAAAAAGAGTTGCCTTTTTTCTGGGCAAACTTCGTCACAAACTTTAATCATGCAGTTTTTGATGAAATCCCCCTCCGTAAATGGCCGGGCTGATTTAGCGATCTCTTCTGCCAAAATAAAACTGGCCTTGACAGCAGCCTGGCCTTGTGATTTGGCTTTTTTGAACAGAGCCTGTCGAGATTTGAGGCCTCGTTTTAATTCCTCTGCCTTTTGTAGCCTTTGTTCCATGTCCATATTCTTGTTTTTGTCCGCGTGTTTCGTTTCATAATGTCGTCTCAGATTATACTCTTTCAGTACCGCCACACTTTCTCCACACAGAAGACACACAGGTTTTCCAGCTACCTTCGTGAACATATACTCCGACTCCCACCTTGTTTGAAACCCCCGGTTCTCAGTATCCACCTTCCGTTTTGCCATTTTTGATGGGTATCTGAAAGTTAATTTTACTGTGATGCTGACGACTGCTGTGCCAATAAATATTGAAATGAAGCAGCCTACTGCTCGGTGCGTCACCTTTGCATTGTGGGAAATGTAGTATTGGTGCGTGTAAAAGATCTGTGGGCTGCCGGCTTGCTGCGGGCCGGTTCTAATAATAAATCAAGATCATCCCAGGGGCCGTAAAAAACCTTCTTGCGGGCCGGATGTGGCCCGCGGGCCTTGACTCTGACATATGTGCCGTATACAATACAGCTGTTAAAAAGGCAGCTGTTTTTGAAGTCAATTGGTTGATTCATCTCAGTTATGTGACAATAATCTATAAGACAACCTATAGCTCCTTTATTTCCCCATTTCATTTAGTGACTGGTTTGATATGGCATCGGTGGAGGGTTGACATTTCAACAAAAGTGCTTAAAGTTTGAACGGGATGAAGAAATGTATCACCGATCTGCATTACTCTTACCTGTTTGGAACAGTTGATAGCAATGCCGCCTCGGACCGGAAGGAATGAAAGAATCAGAACTCCTCTGGAATTTCCCTGGAAAAGAAGATGAGAGGATGGATTTAGGTGATAACACCAAACGACTGTTAATGTTTTTATTACCCATTTAGAGCCAACCATGTGATGGCAATACATGTGTCAATACGATCATGCATATCATCTGTGACTTCTGCATGGGGAGGATGTCAATGTGACACAAATGGGACCATATCCCCTATGGGCCCTGGTCAAAGGTAGTGCACTTTGTAGGGAACAAGGTGACATTTGAGACGCAACCAAATAATATTGACCAAGTATCACTGAACACTGGAGTTCATTGCTTCACTGATTATACAGAATACCAAGAAAGGAAACAATAGTGTTACAAACAAAGCCCCTATGGAAGTCCAGAGAAGCCAGTGGTCGGGCTCAGTGGTTTTCAGTTCATAAAGGTGTCCACCCAAAATACACCTACACATATTTATGAAGTGACAGTTTCCTCATTATACAATCACTGACATTTACATTGTTTTCATACATTGTTTGTTTGTTTGTAAACAAACAATGCCCCCACCCATCCACCTCTACCTATATCTTTATTTATCTCTCCCCCTCTCTCTCACTCACACGCACACACACACACACAGTCTCTCCATTCTCAGTCTCATCCTCTCTCTTTTTCTCTTTCCCTCTCTCACCCTCCCTCTCTCTGTCTGTGAGCAGCCTTAATTGATTTGTCTTCAGCTGCATATCGGTGGACAGCTGGGAGATAATGGGGACATAAAGGAACACAGACGAGCCTCGAAGGACCAGAGAGAGAGCTCCTTCTCACCAACGACACACATTCACACACACAGAATCGCACAAGCTCTCACACGTACAAAACACAAGCTCACACACACATACACCCAACCCTCTCCAAACTCAAAAGGCCGGGGATAATTCAAAGTCTCAGCTCGTACTGTGTCCTTTCGTATTCTACCCACAACCGAGCCTTTGGTTTATTCTTCCACCTCATCACTTAAATATTCAAAATCATCTGTTTACTCTTCGACAGATCAAAGTTTGTCCCACCCTTCATTTTTCCCTCTCAAGAGTTCTAAAAATGATTTCTTTCATTATGCAAGCCAACAAAGAGCGGTGGCGTTCTGCTTCTTACACCCGGCATTGGAGCTTGCTGATTAATTAGCTTGTATAATTAGCTTAATGATTTAGAGAAACACAGCTCCAGCCACCCAAGAAGCTATGCTAATGGTCTCCTGTCTACTGGAATTAAAATGCCCATAATGTCAGTACCCAAATAGTCGGGATAAGAACTATGAGTTAGTAGGTAGGTGTTTAGAGAATGTACTATTATTTAAATAAATGTAAAGGCTGTAAATCAGCTATAATATTGCAGATAGATTGTAGCTTCCATCAATGTAATTGTCTGCATCATTTCCAAAATCTCATATTTTTTTGTAAATATAATATATATATATATAAAATCTCTTTCAAACATATTTTCCTTTGTTATTTCCCCCTAACCCTACCACCCCTCCTCAAATTGGAGTAAACTAATGGACAACAACACTTAGGCTTTTACTTCCAGCTTATACATACTATATATGTTCAGAGAATGTTCGTAATGTGTTGCAGCATCATGTTAGCTGATACTGTAGCAAGGTGATAGCAGATAGGCGCAGTACTGAACATTTCAGTTTTTTCCTTGTGAACATAAACCATCACCAACTCAAGTGTCCATAGAATGACAGTCGGGTGTTCATATTAGGACAGTGCGGTATCCATAGCATGACAGTATGGTGTCCATGGTATGACAGTACAGTGTCCATAGTATGACATTATGGTGTCCATAATATGACAGTACGGTGTCCATATTGGGACAGTATGGTGTCCATAGTATGACAGTATGGTGTCTATATTAGGTCAGCCTCAGAGTCACACAGAGTTTGTATCCCATACACTAGTGCAGTGGTTCTCAATCTCGGTCCTGGGGACCCAAAGGGGTTGCACAGTTTTGCTTTTGTCCTAGCACTACACACCTGATTCAAATCAACAACTCCTCATCAGGCTTTGATGATTTGAATCAGGTAGGGCAAAAACAAAACTGTGCAACCCCTTTGGATCCCAAAGGACCAGGATTGAGAACCACTGCACTAGAGTTACAAGTCATGTGACTGAAGTATGTTTTGGAGTTGCTGAAAACGGTGGAGTTTCGCAAACACATCAGGATCAATACAGAGCAGCAGGGGTGTATTCATTAGTGCACAATGTAACAAACTGTAGCAAAGCACTTTGCAATGCAAAACGTTTTGCCTACGAAATTAGAATTTTTGGTACATTTGGTTCCTCGTGAATACACCCCAGGTGAACAAAATTGGATAACCTCTTTAACCTGTCTGTGTAATATTTTTAATTTACTGATAACAGTGGCAAAGTAGGAACATTGCTAGGCCTACTGTATCTCTATATAACCCTGATGCAAAATGTACAGAATATATACAGGAACCTGCCCAAATAAAGAAAACACCTGAGTAAATGAGGGATATAAAGTATAATGAAAGCAGGTGCTTTGACACAAGTGTGGTTCCTGAGTTAATTAATCAATTAACATCCCATCATGCTTAGGGTTGTGTGTAGAAATGCCCAGTTGCCCATTATTTTGGATACCATGACTAGAAGAAGAGATCTCAATTACTTTGAAAGAGGGGTCTTCATTAAAGGAGCATACAGTGGTATAAGGTGTTTGTTGTGTGTCTAAGTCACGAGATCTCAACCCAATTCAACACTTATTGGAGATTCTAGAGCAGCTCCTGAGGCAGCGTTTTCCACCACCATCAACAAAACATCAAATGATGGAATTATCATGGAAGAATGGAGTTGCATCCCTCCAATAGAGTTCCAGACACTTGTAGAATCTATGACAAGGCACACTGAATCTGTTCTGGTGGCACATGGTGGCCCAACGCCCTATTAAGACACTTTGTTAGTGTTTCCTCTATCTTGGCAGTTACCTCTATCTGTATATAGACAGAAATCCATGTACATTCATCTTAAAATACAAACAGCTTGACAGCAGACATCAATGTCATACCACACACCCTTCTCCTTAAGACACACACGCAAACACATACAGACACACACACGCAGACACTAGGTATGCGGCAGGCCACACCGAGATTATGTCTACTCCTCTCTTACCGACGGAAGCATCAGCATTCCCAACCACACCTGAAACATAAATCCCACATTTATGACCTTCCCATAACTGTAAGTAACGCTCAAGCACCAGGATCAGCTCATTAAAGCCACTGGGAGTGGAGAGAGAACGTTGCTCAAGTGCTCATGTGCTAGTACCCCTAAAAGGCAGGTCAAACGAGCGGGGTTGAAAAAACAAAAGGGAAAAAAAGGTTTTCTACCGCTTGTAAAAACCACTGGCAGGGGACAGAAATGTATTGAATGCTTATACCAGACCTGGGCACAACATTTGAGTATTTTGTAGTTTATTTGAAAACACCAACTTTTCAAATACTCGAGGTAGTCGAATATAGATTATTTAAAGTTTCAATTAAAAGGCAACCATTTTCTTTGATATTCAAATACAGGTCTCAGGTCTCAGTGTTTTGAATACCTCTCTTGAATATATACAAGTTATTTGAAAACAGAAATTAATCTACTCCCTGACGAAGGCCATGCAGCCGAAACGAGCCAGAGTTTTTAAACTTTGTTTCCATTGAACATGACATGTAGATAAAGTCCTTTTAATTAATTATATAAAGAGTTCCTTGGTCCTCCTTTCTTTTTGATGACCAATTTACCCCTTTTACCAAAGAGCACATTCTGTCTACCAACATCTACAACTGTGTTCCTTAGACGCGCTTCCCTTCCTACTTATTCTAAAAATAAATCTTTATTTCATGGCTGCCAAATATTTGATGAAGAACCAAAAACTACAACAACTAGTTGAATAAGTCTAAATATATGATCATAAGCCCATGGTTTGGAGGGCTCTTAGATATGAATCTTAATATAGCCTATAGCCTACAATGAAATGCATGAGGGACATGGAATCTCCTCAACATTAGAGTAGACCACTTTTGCCACTTCAAAATGACTAACAAACATATTTTTATAATGAGTGAGACATAAGGTAATACATTGACATCAAGTTCTTCTACATCTGTAGTAACTTAGTGATTATTACAATAGCAACATTGTTGTTACATAGGACTTTGGAAATTGCTTAATAATTGCATAATAATGGAGTTATTACATAAGTGGAATAAGGAAGTCACTATTCCTCTTGTGGAGAGTAGTTACAAAACCTCTCAGCTCATTGCAATGCAATTAAAATGCAATTACCAACGTATTATGTAACAAAATGCCAATAAAATGTTGTTCCAAATGTAATTACAGTTTTATTACACAGGCACAAGAACAGTTTCATTTTAATTGTTACTGAGAACGCTAACATTAACAAAAATTTGGCTTTTAAGTTTTGAAAAGAAACAAAATATGCCAAAGCTGCCTTCTTAAATCAACTGCAGCCAAGGTAGGTTGAAAACCATTTTTGCTTGTATTCTGAGTAAACTGTCCCTTTAAAGATGTGTGTTTGAAACAAGAACACTTACTGTCAGGTGGACAAAGAGGTCAGTTTGCAAATGGCTTTGAATTACTCTGCAGTATTTTCAGGTATCATAAAACCTTTTTTATTGATTTTTTTACTTTGTGGTATCCAATTGGTAGTTAGTCTTGTCTCATCGCTGCAACTCCCGTACGGACTCGGGAGAGGCGAAGGTCGAGAGCCGTGCGTCCTCTGAAACCCGACCCAACCAAGCCGCACTGCTTCTTGATACAATCCCTGCTTTTCCCGGAAGTCAGCCACGCCAATGTGTCAGAGGAAACACCGTACACCTGGCGACCGTGTCAGCATGCATTGCGCCCGGGCCGCCACAGGAGTCTCTAGAGCGTGATGGGACAAGGACATCCCTGCCGCCCAAACCCTCCCCTAACCCGGACGACGTTGGGCCAATTGTGCGCCGCCCCATGGGTCTCCTGGTCACGGCAAGCTGCGACAGAGCCTGGACTCAAACCAGGATCTCTAGTGGCACAGCTAGCAACTGTGATGCATGTTGACAGGGTCATTCAGTAGTTGAGCATCACAACTCATTTACACTTATCTGTACAATTTATCATTGGTTGTAAATGTGGTAATTTACTAGTCCGTCCACCGCTGACTAGGTGTAAAAGTTATGGTGCTGTCAGGCTTGGACAAACATGAGATGGGAGGATGAATATGAAATCAGGATGGTTGGTCCTGATGGACCAGGCAGGCGAGGGGAGAGTGCATAAAAAGGTTGTTAGCTGTAAAGGCATTTTAACGTTCCGTGCCGTCATGCCAGACAGAGAATGAAATCTCTGTCAATGACAGGAAAGTAACATCACAATTCAAGTAGCCCTACATTTCAAATACACATCAATCAAACATAAAGATGCTCAAGATTATTAATTGATGACAATCTGATTATAATAACACAAAGGAGTATAGAGTTAAATATACCTTTCACTGTATCTTCAATGATAATCAAATAAAACAAACATTCAATTATCATAATAAGCTAATCATCAGTGATCACAAGTACTACTGCATACACACAAACACTGGCTTAGCTTCCATTCATGCTTACACTACCAAATAAGATTGGGAAAACATTACATGTCATATCCCCAACACTAACAATCCCATCTAATTACAGAGTTGCAAGCAGCCTGTCTGAACTGTGCTGAGCTGTGTTGCAAGCAGCAGGTGCAACGAACGGTATTCACTTGTGTGAGCGGAAAACATCACAGTTTGAGCTGACACCAGTCTGTCAGAAACTCAGGCTTGCTTGATAGCACTGTAGTCGGCTCTCCCGAAAACAAGCCTATAAAAGCTACCAAATGAAAGGAAGGAGCTGGTTTCTTTCCCCTGGTTCTCGGCCCCTACAACTGGCTCTGTGGCACACCACTGCATCATCAACAATTCAATATAGTGAGACTCTGTGCATCACATGTCAGATCAATGGACGTCAATGGGGGTAGCTGTTGATGCTAAAACTAACAGTCTGGCCAATAGCTTCTACCCCCAGACCATCAGGCTGCTGAATTGCCACCACTAGCTTCTACCCCCAGACCATCAGGCTGCTGAATAGCCACCACTAGCTTCTACCCCCAGACCATCAGGCTGCTGAATAGCCACCACTAGCTTCTACCCCCAGACCATCAGGCTGCTGAATAGCCAACACTAGCTTCTACCCCCAGACCATCAGGCTGCTGAATATCCAACACTAGCTTCTACCCCCAGACCATCAGGCTGCTGAATAGCCACCACTAGCTTCTACCCCCAGACCATCAGGCTGCTGAATAGCCAACACTAGCTTCTACCCCCAGACCATCAGGCTGCTGAATAGCCAACACTAGCTTCTACCCCCAGACCATCAGGCTGCTGAATAGCCAACACTAGCTTCTACCCCCAGACCATCAGGCTGCTGAATAACCAACACTAGCTACCTGCTTCCCAAATAATAGTGCTGCAGTACTGTGACCTCCCTCTAAATTAAGGGATTGTGTTTTGTACACATGGTTTCACACACGCACACTTCAATTTTTTTTTGTTTTACCTTTATTTAACTAGGCAAGTCAGTTAAGAACAAATTCTTATTTTCAATGACGGCCTAGGAACAGTGGGTTAACTGCCTGTTCAGGGGCAGAACGACAGATTTGTACCTTGTCAGCTCGGGGATTTGAACTTGCAACCTTCCGGTTACTAGCCCAACGCTCTAACCACTAGGCTACCCTGCCGCCCCAATGAAGGTGTACACAGACGTTATGGCTAGGCTTAATTCCTTTGAATTCAAATGTCCCCCAGTAAGTACTTCACAACCTGCATCCCTAAACATACAGCATTTGTGTGAACTGGAGAATGTGCTGCCTGCTCAAGGCCTGCTGGAGTAAAAAGATGTATCTCCAAGGTAAGGCCATAGCAGTACAGTACAAAAAGCTAGCTCTTTGATTTGACTGCAATTGATGTTTAAGAAGGCAACTGGCCACTCGGTTGACAGCTTGCTTCCCACAACCCCTTCCTTATGTTGCTCTGGCCTAGCACCTATCTCTCTCCATCCCTCCACGTGTGTCTCTCTCCACGTCACTCTCTCTCCCTCCCTCCCTCCCTTTTCCTGAGTGTAGTGGTAAGCTAACGCCGACGGGTAGCCCACCTCTTAGGTGTGTGTTACCAACCAGATGAAAGGCTGAAGGGGTGGTGGGGAAATGGAAGTGCTGAGGGCTTTGATACTCAACCCATCACGTTTACACCTTCCCTCCTTCTTCCTTCCATCAAAGCTTCCATCTGCAAAGTTCTCCATCGGTGCTTAAGACCACGCTCCTCCCAAAGGGCGTCATAATCTACTCAGCCAACGTGATCTCAATCATTCAAATGTCACATCGGCACGCGCGATAAACCTTCTATCAGCACATACGGAAGAAAGAGAGAGGAAGGGGGAAGGGAGGACGGAGAGAGAGAAAACACATTAAAGCCAAAGCAGAGGAATTAGATAAAGAGGGGAGGGCACTCTCTTAGGAAATTCATCGCCCCGTTCAGTCCTCACTCTGTCTTCCATCTCTCTCTCTCTCTCTCTCTCTCTCTCTCTCTCTCTCTCTCTCTCTCTCTCTCTCTCTCTCTCTCGCTCTCTCTCTCTCTCTTCCTGTCAGCTCTGCAGAAGATGATATCATTGATCATATTCTTTAAAAGACCGTTTCTGTTCCCTCTAAAAGGCTTCTCCCCTGTTTCCTTTCCTTCACGACCATTGACACCCATCTGCTATTTTTAGATCAGTGATCATGAAGGAATCAAAGAAGAAAGAAAGAAAGAAGAAATGAAGGAGACAAATCCTTTGCAGTGTTATAGAACAATAACTCTGCCTAAGTATGTGATTGCAATCCAATGAATTGAGATGGATTGATATTGGAAACATGATCCAATCAGAAAGAGTCAAAACTGTCATAACTAAGTTGTCCTTTTCCTTTCCTTCCTGATAGAATTTCCTCCTCTATCCATCTGTCCTGGTGTATTACTCTCGGAGCCATCAAAACCAAAGTCTACCCCTTTCAAATCTCATGAGCTCTGGGAGGCCGCTGAAAAAAGTAAACAGATTTGTTCTGAAAAATCTCTCGCATTTCCTATATAAATCCACTTGTCGCGGCATAAATCCTGGGAAGTCAGTGCCCCATGCCACTGCTTATTAGCTAGCTGGGGATCAATTTATCACCTTTGCCAGACAAAGGAACCGAAGTGGCTGGGGATAGACTCTGTGTTTGATTTATGGGGCACTTGGATAGAGAAGGCATTTTTGGGTCATGCAAATTCAGAGCAGGTGAATTCACACACGCACGTGCGCACACACACACGCACACAGCACCTCCATTCTCTGGAATTAATTTTCTTGTCAGTGTTAGAGACTACGCTACAGTTTATGGGTGTGTGCATAAATGGGTTGGGCGGTTGAGGATTGGGAGGAAGGGAGGAATTGTTATTCACTTAAAAGGTTGAGTCCAATTTTTTCTGAGGTCAGTTTTTGTGTGGTCCCTGATGGTTTGAGTTATACTTCAGGGAGCATATCAATTGATCCAAGGCCGACTGCCAAACTTCTACCTGAAGCAATTCACTAATATACGTTACACGTCTAACCCATAATCCAGATGTTCTTCACATGTAGTACCTCACCACGACCACTAGTCGGTGCTGTTGTTCCAAGAATGCCATCATTACTCCTGTGACCCACTTTCATGCCTGGGAAGGTACTGGAATGTGACTGCCATGACTGCCTCACCTCACCTGTGATAACCATCCTCCTCTGTCTTGTCTCCTCATAAAAAAAGGGACTACATATCTGTAACAGCTGTAACCGAGCACTCAAGGCTCTCGTTTGTAATTGTCCTCATGTAACTGAAAGGGGACGAGACAAGAGAGTTGGATAATGGGTTTTCAGATACGGTGATGTTGAGGGGTGGTGAGGAGAGGAGAGCTGCTGCTCTTAGCTGTTACAGGGAAGGTTTGACGAGTTGCATCACCTCACACTTGGATTGAAATTGAAAGACAAACATCTCATCAGTACAGAGACTGAGGCACTTTTCAGTTGAGAACTTTGGGAGTAGTTGGAAAGACAAGTGTAAAGATTAACTGGTATCTGCAATGTAATGGACAAATGTTATGTTGTCCAAGGTTCAATGAATTCATAATGTGTGTGAGTTGTTAGCCATGTGACATGTTAAAGTGTGTGAAGGACTAATTGTGACGGTGAGCTGCTAGACTCTTTGTGCTTTTGTGTACATAATTGAATGCGTACATGCAGTTTTCTCCATATGTGTGTGCGTGTACTGTCAGTATGAGTATCTATGTGCGCAAAAACAAGATGATCTCGTTCCCTCTCCTGATGCCTCGACAACAGGGTGTAGCTTGGTTGCCTCACTATCCTGTTGTCTTGGCTCCCGGCCACACTCATCTCTCTCAATAACAAATTAGCCTGTTCCAAGTAGCACATTTCTCCCACACCTAAGGAATGGACAGATCTTAGCTGTGTGCATGTGCGTGCATGCGTGCGTGTGCGTGTGTGTGTGTGTGTGTGTGTGTGTGTGTGTGTGTGTGTGTGTGTGTTAGTCACAGCACTCTTTTAGCACTGGAGATCAGAAGACTAGCCGTTTGCTGAGTGGGCAGGAGGAGCGGGGGAGGATTGAGAGAGAGGGAGAGAGTTATCTAACATGATTAAGCAAGAATAATGAGAACAATGGAGAGGAGGACCACTTAAAAGAACTCTGACAAGAGCCCTCTTGCAAAAAAGGATGAGTAACAATATAGCTGAATCACTTTTTTAAAGTTCTCTTCCCTACCTATCTCCATCTTCCTAACTCTTTTTTCTCTCCCGCAATCTCAATTCAAAGGGATTTATTGGCTAGGGAACATATGTTTATGTTCAAGTGAAATAGATAATAAACAAAACTGAAATAAACAATCCAAAATAGTAAACAGTAAACATTACACTCACAAAAGTTTCAAAGGAATAGACATTTCAAATGTCATTATGGCTATGTACAGTGTTATAACGATGTGCAAATCGTTAAAGTACAAAAGGGAAAATAAATAAACATAAATATGGGTTGTATTTACAATGGTATTTGTTATTCACTGTTGCCCTTTTCTTGTGGCAACAGGTCACAAATTTTGCTGCTGTGATTGCACACTGTCATTTCACCCAATAGATATAGGACTTTATCAAAATTGGATTTGTTTTCAAATTCTTTGTGGGCCTGTGTAATCTGAGGGAAATATGTGTCTCTAAAATGGTCCTACATTTTGCAGGAGGTTCGGAAGCGCAGCTCAGTTTCCACCTCATTTTGTGGGCAGTGTGCACATAGCCTGTCTTCTCTTGGGAGCCAGGACTAATATACGGAGGCCTCTCTCAGTAACAAGGCTATGCTCTATACATAGTCAAAGCTTTCCTTAATTTTGTGTCAGTCACTTGGTCAGGTATTCTGTCACTGTGTACTCTCTGTTTAGGGACAAACAGCATTCCAGTTTGCTCTGTTTTTTTTTAATCAATTATCTTTTTGTTTTCTCATGATTTGGTTGGGTCTAATTGTGTTGCTGTTGATGTCCTGGGGCTCTGTGGGTTCTGTTTGTGTTTGTGAACAGAGCCCCAGGAGAAGCTTGTTTAGTGGACTCTTCTCTAGGTTAATCTCTCTGTAGGCGATGGCTTTGTTATGGAAGGTTTGGGAATTGCTTCCTTTTAGGTGGTTGTAGAATTTAACGGCTATTTGCTAGATTTTGATAATTAGCCGGCATTGGCCGTTCTGCATGCATTATTTGGTGTTTTACGTTTGTACACAGAGAATATTTTTGCCCCATTTTTGGGTTCTTGTGAATTCTTGATTTTTGAGCGGACCCCAGACCTCACCACCATAAAGGGCAATGGGTTCAGTGAAACAGTGTTGTTTGATGAAGTCATTGTCTGTACAGTTTTTTGGTCTTTTCCCCCAGCATTGTCCCAGCCATATCCGCGGCAGCAGGAGGTCCTCCACAATAGCTCACCATATAAGACACTTCTAGCCCCTTCTTACTAATGGTATATGTTGCTTTTATACATGTTTTACTACCTGAAAGTTGTCTTAATTCTTGCTCAAATAACTTCCATGGCTTATTTTTCAAATTGGCATGTTTTGTATGCGTAAGAGTGAAGGTTTCATCGAGCTGTGTACTTTTGCACATATAACACACCGTGGCTGTGGAAAGGCACTACTCCCAATATAAGTGAACCCCAAATCAACGTAGTTCTCATCATATTTGCACCTCTTCGATGGTCCCACGTTCCTGTCCGTTGTTCGTAGCTTTCCCGGGTAAGGGGGCAGTAGCTCTTCGGCTGCATCAGATTCACAACTGTCAGTGTCCATGCTAGCTGGGCTAGCAGCAAATGTTGAATTACTGATGCTAGCACTGGCTGTGCTCGTGGAAGCAAAACAACTTGTGTAGTCGACTGGTGCAGGTGTAGTAATGCTGGTAGTAGCAGAACTACCAGTAGAGCTGGTATGTGTCTCTATGGACGCAGGCCTCACTTTTTTTTTACCATTTATCAATTTTCGAGCAGACAAAATGAGACGCAGCTACGTTTGGCTACATAGGGACATTTAGTGGAATTCCTGCGAGATAGTAACAGTTAATGTGATTGGATGTCAATTATTTGACTAGAATACCTGTATTTGACATGGTGTTGTTATTTTGCTGAACACTAAATGGTTGAAATGTATTTTTGGCAGTGAAACGAGGCTACTCAGGCGAGAAAAAAACATCCCCCAAATGTATAGCCCCGTTGGAAAATCTAAATGGACTGTTTGAAAATGTGAATCACATTTTTATTTGTCGTACCCCAGTTTGGGAATATCCGCTCTAGGGCAACGGTGTCTAGATAGAATTAGAAATTTGTGGTACTGGCAGGTCTGACATAATCTGTGCAGGAAGTGTGCTGCTGTAGGCCCTCCTTGGTGGTTGGGGATAGAAGCACCAGATCATCAGCAAACAGTTGACATTTGACTTCAGATTCTAGTTGGGTGAGGCTGGGTGCTGAAGACTGTTCTAGTGCCCTCGCCAATTCGTTGATATTGATGTTGAAGAGGGTGGGGCTCAAGCTGCTGTCTCACCCCCACAGTGCTGTATAAAGAAATTTTTGCCAATTTTAACTGAATGTTTTTCCCGCAACACTGCTTTCCATCAATTTGTATATCAGACCCTCATGCCAAATTGAGTCAAATGCTTTTTTTAAATCAACAAATCATGAGAAGTCTTTGCCTTTGTTTTGGTTTGTTTGTTCGTAAATTAGGGTATGCAGAGTGAATATGTTGTCTGTCGTACGGTAATTTGGTAAAAAGCTTATTTAACATTTGCTCAGAGCATTGTTTGCACTGAGGAAATGTATGAGTCTGCTGTTAATGATAATGCAGAAAAACTTCCCAAGGTTGCTGTTCAAGCATATCCCACAGTAGTTATTGGGGTCAAATTTGTCTCCACTTTTGTGGATTGGGGTGATTAGTCCTTGGCGCCAAATATTGTGGAAGATGCCAGAGCTGAAGATCATGTTAAATAGTTTAAGAATAGCCTATTGGAATTTGTGGTCTGTATATTTTATAATTTCAAGTAGGATACCATCAACACCACAGGCCTTTTTGGTTCCGATACTCTTTAATAACTGATTCTAAGATTTGTAATTGATCATGTACAGTGCATTCATATTCAGACCCATTTGACTTTTTCCACATTTTGTTATGTTACAGCCTTATTCTAAAATTGATTAAATTATTTCCCCCCTCATCAATCTACACACAATACCCCATAATGACAAAGCAAAAATAGGTTTTTAGAATTTTTGCAAATGTATAAAAAAAACAAAAAAAACAGATACCATATTTACGTAAGTATTCAGACACTTTGCTATGAGACTCGAAATTGAGCTCAGGTGTATCTTGTTTCCATTCATCATCCTTGAGATGTTTCTACAACTAGATCGGAGTCCACATGTGGTAAATTCAATTTTATTGGACATGATTTGGAAAGGCACACACCCGTCTGTATAGGGTCCCACAGTTGACAGTGCATGTCAGAGCAAAAACCAAGCCATGAGGTCAAATTAATTGTCCAGAGAGCTCTGAGACATGATTGTGTCGAGGCACAGATCTGGGGATGGGTACCAAAATAATTCTGCTGCATTGAAGGACCCAAAGAACACAGTGGCCTCCATCATTCTTAAATGGAAGAAGTTTGGAAGCACCAAGACTCTTACTAGAGGTGGCCGCTCGGCTAAACTGAGCTATCGGGGGAGATGGGTCGGTGAGGTGATGAAGAACTCGATGGTCACTCTGACAGAGCTCCAGAGTTTGCCAAAAGACACCTAATGGACTCTCAGACCATGAGAACCAAGATCCTCAGGTCTGATGAAACCAAGATTGAATTATTTGGCCTGAATGCCAAGCGTCACGTCTGGAGGAAACCTGGTACCATCCCTACGGTGATGCATGGTGGTGGCAGCTTCATGCTGTGGGAATGTTTTTCAGCTACAGGGAATGGAAGTCAGGATCAAGGGAAAGAAGAACGGAGCCAAGTACAGAGAGATTCCTGATGAAAACCTGGTCCTGAGCACTTAGGACCTCAGACTGGGGTGAAGGTTCACCTTCCAACAGGACAACGAAGCTATGCACACAGTCAAGACAACGCAGGAGTGGCTTCGGGACAAGTCTCTGAATGTCCTTGAGTGGCCCAACCCGATCGGCTCATCTCTTCAATCGGTCTATGATTGAGTGTTGTCTGACCCAGGGGTGCGAAGGTGAACGGCAAGGCACTGGAGCGACAAACCACTCTTGCTGTCTTTGCCTAGCCGGCTGTCCTTTCTCCACTGGGATTTTCTGCCTCTGACCCTATTATGGGGGCTGAGTCACTGGCTTACGAGTGCTCTTCCACGCTGTGCCTAGGAGGGGTCGTGATCTTCCTGTCCCGGACTGCACCCCCTCGGGCTCGTGTGGTGGAGATCTTTGTGTGCTATACTCCCAGTGTGTCCCAGTGTAGTACGTTGGTGGTCTGTTGATATCCCTCTAGTGGTGTAGGGCCAGTGCTTGTCAAAGTGGGTGGGGTTATATCCTGCCTGGTTGTCCCTGTCTGGGGGTATCATCGGACAGGGGGGCCACAGTGTCCCCCGACCCACCCCTGTCTTTGCTGCAATAGTCTATGTGCCGGGGGGCTAGAGTCAGTCTGTTATATCTGGTGTAATTCTCCTATCTTATCTGGTGTCCTGTGTGAATTTAAGTATGCTCCCTCTAATTATCTCTCTCTCTTCCTCTCTCCCTCCCTGAGCCCTAGGATCATGCCTGAGGACTACCTGGCATGATGACTCCTGGCTGTCCCCAGTCCACCTGGTCGTGCTGCCGCTCCAGTTTCAACTATTCTGCCTGCAGCTATGGAACCCTGACCTGTTCACCGGACGTGCTACCTTGTCCTGGACTTGCTGTTTTCGACTCTCTCTCTCTCTCTCTCTCTCTCTACCGCACCTGCTGCCTCTAACTCTGAATGCTCGGCTATGAAAAGCCAACTGACATTTACTCCTGAAGTACTGACCTGTTGCACCCTCTACAACCACTGTGATTATTGTTTGACCCTGCTGGTCATCTATGAACATATTAATATTTTGAAGAACAATCTGTCCTTAATGGCAATGTACTGTTATAATCTCCACCCCTCAGAGCCTGGTTCGTCTCTAGTTTTTTTCCAAGGTACCTGCCTTTCTAGGGAGTTTTTCATAGCCACTGTGCATCTACATCTGCATTGCTTGCTGTTTGGGGTATTAGGCTGTGTTTCTGTATAGCATTTTGTGACATCTGCTGATGTAAAAAGGGCTTTATAAATACATTTGACTGATTGATCCCTGGAGAGACCTGAAAATAGCTGTCCAACCTGACAGAGCTTGCGAGGATCTGCAGAGAAGAATGGTAGAAACTGCCCAAATACAGGTACGCCAAGCTTGTAACGTCATACCCAAGAAGACTCAGGGCTGTAATCACTGCCAAAGGTGCTTCAACAAAGTACTGAGTAAAGGGTCTGAATACTTATGTAAATGTGATGTTTACCGGGGGGTTTTCATAAATTTGCAAACATTTCTATAAACCTGTTTTTGCTTTGTCATTGTGGGGTATAGTGTGTAGATTGATGAGGAAAAAATGATTTAATCCATTTTAGAATAGGGCTGAATACTTTCCAAATGTACAGTATATGTTTTGGCTGTTTGTTCTTTGTTATAGAGCCAAAGAGATTGGAGAAGTGGTTTATCCATAGAACTCCGTTTTGGATAGATAACTCTTCGTCTTGTTGTTTATTTAGTGTGTTCCAATTTTCCTATAAGTGTTTAGATTCTTTGAATTCTTCAAATACATTGAGCTGATTTCCTACATGCTGTCCCTTCTTTTTCCACAGAGTATTTCTGTATTGTTTTAGTGATTCACTATGGTGAAGGCGTAGGCTCAGGTTTTCTGTGTCTCTATGTTTTTGGTTGGACAGGTTTCTCAATTTCTTTCTTAAGTTTCTGCATTATTCCTCAAACCTTTTGTCATTGTTTTCCAAACCAGAGCATTGCTCTGTTCAAGTAGATTGTGATTTTGCTGTGATCTGATATGAGTGTCAGTGGGCTGCTTGTGAACGCTCTGAGACTCCAGGTTGAGGTCAGTGATAATGTAATCCACAGTACTACTGCCAAGGGATAAGCTGTAGGTGTACGTACCATAAGAATCTCCTCAAAGTCTACCATTGACTATGTACAGGCCTAGCGTGCGACAGAGCTGGAGTTGTGACACATTTTTGTTGGTTGTTTGGTCATAGTTGTGTCTAGGGGGGCATATTGGGAGGGAATATTGTCACCCCCAAGTAGGTGTTTGTTCCCCTGTGTGCTGAGAGTGACAGGTTCTTGTCCAATTCTGGCATTTAGGTCACCACAGACTTTTTTTGTCTGGAAATGGTTGATCTCCCCTTCTAGGATGGAGAAGCTGTCATCGTTAAAATATTGGCGATTCTATTTGGGGGATATAGGTAGCACATGAGTGCATGTTTCTCTGTTGAGAAATTTTCTTATTAATTTTCGAGCCAGATGTTCCTGTTTTGACTGATTTAATAGAGTGGGTCTGCTCTATACCAAATTAGCATACCCCTGAGTCTCTTTCCTGTTTCACACCTGGTAGTTTGGTAGATGGGACTACCAGCTCTCTGTAACCTAGAGGGTCCGTCTCCTCTATAGCATGTTTCTTGTAGGATAACAACATCTGTATTTCTGATTTCTTTGATGAAGTCTAGGTTCCTGCTCTTTAGGCTAAAGGCAGATGACCTCAGACCTTGCAGAAGGGGTATAGGTCTGATCTGGGGGGGCCTATATAGTGTGTGGCCAGGGTTTGTTTGTGGGGGTCTCAGCTGGTTGGGGTGGGGAGGGGGTGTAGCAGGTGATGCTGTGGTCTGGGTGTAGGTCTCCTTGGTGTGGGTTCTCTCTGTGCTTGGGCTGCAGTTGAGGGTGACGTCCTTTAGGCTTCTGTCAAAAGTTGGGATTGCTCCCTTGTAAAGGTGGACCTGGTCGTAAAGGCTGTTCAAGTCCAAGGTGGAGTGGTGGGCCAGGTAGACATTAGTTTTGAGGCACAGTCCCGGGAAATGCTTACATTCACCCTGGTGGCAGGGTGAAATACTTTTCGTGGTAGCACTTGTGTGTTGGGGAAAGTGGAAAAAGCTTTTTCAATCTCTCCCTTGAGTGATGTGGCCACCCTTTCCTTCTGGGCCCTCAGGTCATTTGTGCCCATGTGAATTATGATGTGGCTGGGGGACCCTAGTTTGTCTTCTTACAACAGCTCCAGGGCATGCCTAGTGCTTGGGCACCAGAGTTTAGCCACTTTGTGTTTGGAAAAAAGTGTATTCTCTTGAATATATTTGCCATTTGAGTCAATAAGGAACACCATCTCTGGCTTTTGTGTGTCCTCAGTGGATGTGGGGGGTTGTCAGGAGGTCTATCAGGGGAGCTGACAGGGGGGCTGTTAGGATGGAGTGGGATCTGTTGGGTTGGTGGGTCCTATGTTGTCTGTCCCACTGTGGTGGTGAGGTTGTGGTCCGGTCTGAGGTGGGCTGTTTCTGCTGGCTTCTCTGGGGGAGTGTCCTGCTCTCTTTCACATCTCAGCTTTCTTACTTCCTCCTTTATGTGTTCCTCTCCCTCCTCGTTCAGTGCTGTTAACTGTGCCATGTGTTCCTCTCCCTCCTCGTTCAGTGCTTTTAGCTGTGCCATGTGTTCCGCTCCCTCCTTGTTCAGTGCTGTTAGCTGTGCCTTGTGTTCCTCTCCCTCCTCGTTCAGTGCTGTTAGCTGTGCCATGTGTACCTCTCCCTCCTCGTTCAGTGCTGTTAACTGTGCCATGTGTTCCTCTCCCTCCTCTTCAGTGCTGTTAACTGTGCCATGTGTTCCTCTCCCTCCTCGTTCAGTGCTTTTAGCTGGGCCATGTGTTCCTCTCCCTCCTCGTTCAGTGCTGTTAACTGTGCCATGTGTCCCTCTCCCTCCTCTTCAGTGCTGTTAGCTGTGCCATGTGTCCATCTCCCTCCTCGTTCAGTGCTGTTAACTGTGCCATGTGTTCCTCTCCCTCCTCTTCAGTGCTGTTAAGTGTGCCATATGTTCCTCTCCCTCCTCGTTCAGTGCTTTTAGCTGTGCCATGTGCTCCTCTCCCTCCTTGTTCAGTGCTGTTAGCTGTGCCATGTGTTCCTCTCCCTCCTCGATCAGTGCTGTTAGCTGTGCCATGTGTCGTTCTCCCTCCTCGTTCAGTGCTGTTAGCTGTGCCATGTGTTCCTCTCCCTCCTCGTTCAGTGCTGTTAGCTGTGCCATGTGTTCCCCTCCCTCCTCGTTCAGTGCTGTTAGCTGTGCCAGGTGCTCCTCTCCCTCCTCGATCAGGGCTGTTACCTGTGCCATGTGCTCCTCTCCCTCCTCGATCAGGGCTGTTAGCTGTGTCATGCGCTCTTCTCCCTCCTCGATCAGGGCTGTTAGCTATGCCATGTGTTCCTCTACCTCCTCGTTCAGTGCTTTTAGCTGTGCCATGTGTTCCTCTCCCTCCCCCTTCACTAATGTTAGCTATGCCATTTGTTCCTCTCTCTCCTCCTTAAGTTTGCTCACCTCAGTCCGGAGTGCAGCCAGCTCTCTCAGACAGCCAATCTCTCTCGGCAGCTCTGTGAATTTATATCTCTCAACAATGGAGGAGCAGCGGAGTTGTGGGAACTAGGTGTGTTCAGTGCTGGGGGAGTGACTCTCCTCTTGGGGCTGCTCATCTGCAGGGCAGTTTGAGGATGAGAATTGATCAGACTCACTCAGAATGGATTTAGTGTTATTATTTTTAATATCCAATGGGTACTGTACTGTGACGACATCTGCACTGGGGGAAGACATGGAGCAGGGGGCTTCAAATGTCTCTGCATTTGGGTGGGGGAGGATGTGAAACTCTCCTGCCATTGTTGGGCTCAAGAGTTTTCACACATCTCACTTCACACTTCAGAACTAATTGAAGTTGCAGCCAGGTCTGTTCTGTCCTAGCAGCTTGGTAGCTTATTTATTTAGCTTTATATAACAAAATTACCTAGAGATTATTGTATTATACTTTTTGGCTTCAGATGTGGCTTCATACTGAACATTACTCACTCAGTTTTGTGTTGGATGGTATTTCCAGGTTTCCTCTGTGTTTCTTCTGCAGGTTTTGGTTTGCTATAATTTTTTTCTTGATATTCCTTGATAATTAATTCAGGTAATTTTGCCCAAAATCAAGATTTTAAGTTTGGAATTTGGATTTGGATTGAAGGTTTTGATGTAAAGGGTAGTATCTTGTGTAAGTCCTTACGAAAAAAAAATCCATGTTTATCTACATTTATCCAACTCTAATTCTATTTTTTTTGCAGAAGAACTCAGGAGCCCATGAGCTCATGACCTTTCTCTCTCCATTGCTCTCTCTCATGTCATTCTCCCTCCCTCTCTCCTCTCCCTGGCCTGGGGTGGTCAAGGCTCAGTAGGCTTGTCTTAATCATATGAAAGAGTGGGTTTAACTAACGAATGAAAGAAGAAGTTAACAGTCAGTTGGACAGGGGAGAGTCAGTTTTTGATTTGTTAAAAAAGTTTGAAATATCCAATAAATGTTGTTCCACTTCAAGATTGTGTCCCACTTGTTGTTGATTCTTCACAAAAAAATACAGTTTTATATCTTTATGTTTGAAGCCTGAAATGTGGCAAAAGGTCGCAAAGTTCAAGGGGGCCGAATACTTTCGCAAGGCACTGTATGATGAACAGAGAGTAGAAGTAGCGTAAAAGAGGGATTATGGGAGGCACACAATGCAAATAGTCCGGGTAGCCATTTGATTATCTGTTCAGAAGTCTTATGGCTTGGGGGTAAAAACTGTTGAGAAGCCTTTTTGTCCTAGACTTGGCACTTCGGTACCACTTGCTATGTGGTAGTGGAGAGAACAGTCTATGACTGGGGTGGCTGGGGTCTTTGACAATTTTTAGGGCCTTCCTCTGACACCACCTGATGTAGAGGTCCTGGATGGCAGGCAGCTTAGCCCCAGTGATGTGCTGGGCCGTAGACACTACCTTCTGTAGTGCCTTGCGGTCGGAAGCTGAGCAATTGATGTACCAGGCAGTGATGCTCTTGATGTTGCAGCTGTAGAACCTTTTGAGGATCTGAGGACCGATGCCAAATCTTTTTAGTTTCCTGAGGGGGAAAAGACTTTGGTGTGCCCTCTTCACGACTGTCTTGGTGTGTTTGGACCATTCAAGGTTGTTGGTGATGTGGACACCAAGGAACTTGAAGCTCCTACCTGCTCCACTACAGCCCCGTCGCTGAGAATGGGGGCGTGCTCGTTCCTCCTTTTCCTGTAGTCCACAATCATCTCCTTAGTCTTGGTTACGTTGAGGGATAGGTTGTTATTCTGGCACCAACCGGCCAAGTCTCTGACCTCCTCCCTATAGGCTGTCTCGTCGTTGTCGGTGATCAGGCCTACCACTGTTATGTCGTCTGCAAACTTAATGATGGTGTTGGAGTCGTGCCAGGCCATGCAGTCGTGGGTGAACAGGGAGTATAGGAGGGGACTGAGCACACACCCCTGGGGGGCTACAGTGTTGAGGATCAGCGTGGCAGATGTGTTGCTACCTACACTCACCACCTGGGAGCGGCCAGTCAGGAATCCAGGATCCTGTTGCAGAGGGAAGGGTTTAGTCCCAGGATCTTTAGCTTAGTAATGAGCTTTGAGAGTACTATAGTGTTGAACGCTGAGCAGTAGTCAATTAATAGCATTCTCACATAGGTGTTCCTTTTGTCCAGGTGGGAAAGGGCAGTGTGGAGTGCAATAGAAATTGCATCATCTGTGGATCTGTTTGGGTGGTATGCAATTCTGAGTGGGCCTAGCGTTTCTGGGATAATGGTGTTGATGTGAGCCATTACCAGCCTTTCAAAGCACTTCATGGCTACGGACGTGAGTGCTACGGGTCTGTAGTCATTTAGGCAGGTTGCCTTCGTGTTCTTGGGCACAGGGTCTATGGTGGTCTGCTTAAAACATGTTGGTATCACAGACTCAATCAGGGACATGTTGAAAATGTCAGTGAAGACACCTGCCATTTGGTCAGCACAGCATACGTCCTGGTAATCTGTCTGGCCCCACAGCCTTGTGAATGGTGACCTGGTTAAAGGTCATACTCACGTCGGCTACGGAGAGCATGATCACACAGTCATCTGGAACAGCTGATGTTCTCATGCATGCCTCAGTGTTGCTTGCCTCGAAGCGAGCATAGAAGTAATTTAGCTCATCTGGTAGGCTCGTGTCACTGGGCAGCTCGTGGCTGTGCTTCCCTTTGTAGTCTGTAGTAGTTTGCAAGCCCTGCCACATAAGACGAGCATCGGAGCCGGTGTAGTATGATTCAATATTCGCCCTGTATTGGAGCTTTGCCTGTTTGATGGTTCGTCGCAGGGCATAGCAGGATTTCTTATAAGCTTCCGGGTTAGAGTCCCGCAACTTAAAAGTGGCAGCTCTGCATCTGTCTGTGGTGGTAAATAAACAGCCACGAAAAGTATAGCTGAAAACTCTATAGGCAAGTAGTGTGGCCTGCAATTTATCACAAAATACTCTACTTCAGGCGAGCAAAATCTAGAGACCTCCTTACTGCCCTAAACATACCAGCGTGAGTTGTTTTATGGACGTGATGTCAGAATGCACTCACTGTTCCAAAAGCTAACACTGCTAATTATCTTTTGGTAATGTTTTAACAGTTTTAATTGAGGTGTGTTCCGCCTCCTCATTAATTCACATAGAAGTACCCCATTTCACTGTTGTGGAAAATGTATGTTTCAGGCTTTTTCAGGCTTTACTATCTTTGAGGACAGCCCAAGCACTTCCCCGGTGTTTCCGCAGATCAAGTATGCAGACATTTGCGCAGTCTTGCACGAACTGGCACATTTTCTGGCTGGCGCTCGCATTGCCTTCATTGTTGTTTTCCATACAAATAATAACTTTGGACATGTGTGCTTTGCTATCAAAGTAGGTGCCTTATTTCTGTATATATCATGTTGTTGGTTCTACTGTAGCATACAGTATGTACAGGTACATATGGAGCGTAATGTATTTACTGTTTTATTGACATGTTTTCAAATACTAGTGACAAATAATGCATTCCGATTAGTGCATATATTGTAATGGGCACCTATGAGTGTAAAATACTTTTTTGAAGGTTGTACTGGTTGTGATGAGCTAATGCTAAGCTATTTGCTAGCTAGGTGTGGCGCCATGTTTGTTGACATCATTCAATGCATTCTGGGTGTCACGAAAACATCTGTCAGACCAAAGATGTTATAACGGAGTGAAGGAATGGTTCACTCATCTTTTGAGTAAACTTCCGGAAGTGAATGAAGGGAAGTGAACGATCGTAGACGTTGCATACTGCAACATGCATACTGCAAACAGACCAAACTCATCTTGTCTCCACTACTTATCTGACACGAAAAAACAAACGTGGTAGCGCACACAAACTACCCATCATCGAATTACTTTCGATCAATGGTGAGCTCACCCGTCATGTGATGAATTGTAAATAGTAATTGCAATTAGGTAATTCATATTGTGGTTTCTGTCAGCTGAGAGTTAGCTAAATATGACAGCTTGTGTTACGTCAACCTTTCCTCAGTTAGAGCTAGGACTAATGTAGCCTACATTTTCCAGTTTGGATGATTGTGTTATGCTGTCGCTACTTCTGTAAATGTCTGAACATTGCATCCAAAAATAAACTGGTCACATTCAGGACATAACTTTGTAAGGACTGTGTTTGCGCAAAATGTTTCTGTTGCTGACTGTTGCATCAATCGAAACTGGACGTTCTAAGCGTTCTAATAACACCGGTTTGAGCACACTCTGCATGGACCACTATAGAATGATCATACCAATTTGTAGGTACCTGTCAATTAAGGGAGTATGCAAGCACGCTCGTTCACTTCACCTAGACGAGCATGCTGACGCCTTAAGAGGGTGTGAGGTAGAAAGTGAGATGGTGTGAGGGAGAGAGTGTGAGAGAGAGAGGGTGTGAGGGAGAGAGTGAGAGGGTGGAAGGAAAAAGCAAGAGGTTGAGAGAGAAAAAGTGAGAGTAAGGGAAAGAGAGAAGGATGGAGGGAGGGAGGAAGGGAGTGGGAGGGAGAGTGGTAGAGGAAGGGAGGGAAAGAGAGAGGGTGAGATACGGAGAGAGAGTGAGAGGGAAAAAAGAGAGAGAGAGAAAGTCCAGTCAGTGGGGAAGACTGATGATTAAGTATTTCTTGTCAAGTGCCTGGCCCACTTTCACACCAAGAAGAGCCAGAAATAGGCCAGACAAATATGTTTGCTACCTTTACCAGTCTGTTCCACACAACCCTGGTCAATGTGTATATAGACGTCAACACATCAACACCAAATAGAAACAAATACTGTTTCTTTTCCCCCTTAGACGGAACTCGGAAAGGTGGAACAACATGACAACTATCCTCGGGGCAGATGAGCAAAACTTCCGGGGAACCAACTTCAAACAACATTTCCAGGGAGCGAACTTCAAATGATTTTCACACTCTCCATTTCTGACTTGAGACACAGTCAACAGACAGGCGAGATACGTTGACACACACAGCGCTAAGAGAAGTGGTGACACTTTTTTTGTCTGGCCCTCGACAATTGGCTGCGTTTCACAAAGCATTTGAAAGATGGCAAACTTAGTGTTCATATGTTTACTCTGCTCTCAAAAATTATATTTTCACTGGTAATGTACGCACGTGCCAATCAGGTCTCTCGAGCCAGCACCGCCTCCCAGTATATCACACAACAAATGTGACTGTGGCTCGGGATGCAGCAGCGACCGTGGAAATAGGACAGGATTTGAATTTTTCACATATTGTGTGTTTTCTTATGGAGTCTTCCCATGGTATTTTTCATGAAGAAAAGAAATCAGCCGTGAAGATGTACACATGAATAAGAATGAGGTGATAGACTGACTGTACAATAGCTATCATAAATCTTTCACACAGAATCAGCGTATTTCTTTTCGAAGTGAGTGATATTATACACACTCAAGGTTGTTACACAATAAGCCTTTATTATAATATTAAGATCATGGCAGTTTGCACTGAAATAATGATAATTCCACAGACGCTTCTAAAAATAGTGCATGCAAGTAATCAGACAGTGGGGTCTTGTTTTCAGCACTGTATATATAGTATACTCAATTCAGATGTATAATTCCTGAGCAGATTATTTTTAAAGGTAAAATAAACAGGAAAAGGATAACAAAAGACATTATACTATTGATTCACAATGCCTTAAACCTCTAAATAGTTACTAAGGCAGTATTTCCATCACCGGTATGTTTTCATGTTCAAAACCCGGTGCATTATGGGGCAGAAGAAGGGGATGGGCAGTGTAAAAACATTCAATGTGCACCATGTATTCTCCCTACTCGTTCTCGTCTGAAAGGTTTCCTCTCCCTTGCTCTCTCTCCCTCTCGCTTCCCCCCCTCTCCCCATCTCTCTCTCCCCCTCACTCTCTCTCGCGCTGTCTCTCTCCCTCTCTCTCTCTCTCCCTCTCTCCCCCTATCTGTCTCCCCTCTCGCTCTCTCTCTCTCATCCTCTCCCTCTCTCTCACTCATCCTCTCCCTCTCTCTCACTCATCCTCTCACTCTCTCTCACTCTCTCTCCAGAGTGAAACACTAACGGAGAGAGGGGAGATAACGTACAGAGAGACACACTACTGTTCTTGTGACTAGGTGAAGGGAGGGAGAGACTGAATAAAGGGGGGGATAAAGGATGTATCTGCACAGCCTCTTCTCCGATGCCCAATTACACAGAGCCATAGGCAGGTAAGGTCAAGGGCGGTGCGCTTCCCGGGATCTGCCTGGGATCTGATCTGGGACCTGTGATGGAGTGGAAGGCATTACCGCCCGCATCCCCATGACTGGCGGAATGTTAAAGAGAAGGCTGATGACTAGGGAGTGATGAGAGAGGGAGAAAGGAAGGAGGAATAGATAGAGAGAGAGAGAGCGAGAGAGACAGACAGACAGACAGATAGACAGAGAGACAGACAGAGAGAGAGCGAGAGAGAGACAGACAGATAGACAGATAGAACGACAGAGAGAGAGAGGGAGAGAGACAGACAGACCGACAGAGAGCGAGTGAGCGAGCGACAGAACGACAGAGAGAGAGAGACAGACAGACAGACCGACAGAGAGCGAGCGAGCTAGCGAGAGACAGAACGACAGAGAGAGAGAGAGGGAGAGAGACAGACAGAAAGAAAGAAGGGGACAGAGACAAGGGGAACAAGAATATGAAAATTAGATGATATTTGAAAGCGGTGCTGATTTCTTGTTATCAACTTTGTATGATTATTAATACCGAGTGCAGAGGAGCGCCGGCGCTTAATTAACGCTGATAGCCAAATGCCAAACCTGATGAAATACCGTGATGAGGGATTAGCCCGGAATAACAACGACGACACTCTGATCTAAATAACTTCTACTCCTCTCTCTTAGCTTCTCGGAGAAGAGAGAGCGGCGAGTCGCACCTTTTTGGCACGCTCTCTTCGCCATGGTCCTTTAATGAAGCCCGCCGCCATTCCTTATTTCGCTGTGGCCCCATTTTTCCTCTCGTCACCTTAACTGTTGAGTGCAGTTCCATTGTGATAGCTGTTTAACGTGAAGTTTGTAACCAAAGCACATTTGCTTTTCCTTAGGTCAGGCATGGTTTTCCTGAATGGGATGAGTACTTGTGTTCGTCCAGGTACTAAAGCAAACGCAGCCTTCTATAGTGGGCCAACATAATGTACTGTACAGCATTTACCAGAATCTGCCTGCGGCAAAACTAGAGTGCACTGGAGGTTGCTCCATGATGCTTTTACAGCATTTGAAACTGGTTACCAAATGGATGTGGGCTTGAGCTGAACACATGTGTGGTTCTCTGTACCACGCATCTCCAATTTGGAAGATAATAACAGTAGATTTCTAGATTCGATCATGGGCAAAGTACTGCATTTACAAAGGCTTATCTAAGAACAATAGATGAATTAGAGTTAAAGAGGCTATTCAGAACATTTGCCTTTGGGACAAAAAGGGGCCCGAAATATTGACTAGAAATTCAAAATGGTTGTGTTGTTTCATGAGTAAAGAAATATATGTTATATGATGTGTGTGTAACAGTTCAGCTTCCGTCCCCCTCCTCGCCCCTACCTGGGCTTGAACCAGGGACCCTCTGCACACATCAACAACTGCCTCCCACGAAGCATCATTACCCATCGCTCCACAAAAGCCACGGCCCTTGCAGAGCAAGGGGAACCACTACTTCAAGGTCTCAGAGCGAGTGACGTCACCTATTGAAACGCTATTAGCGCACACCACCGCTAACTAGCTAGCCATTTCACATCGGTTACATGTGTACATGGGCCACACAGACAACACTCAATCAGGCGAAGGTTGATTCAGAACAGATTGTTCTAAGGAAGTTCCTTTCCTTAGGGGGAACGTCCTTCCCAAGCATAACAAATCAAAATCAAATAGCCTTTTAAGATGGAAGCCCAATTCCCAGAGCCAAAGGGAAAGAGCATTCAAAACATTCTAAGGCATCCCCAATGTTCCCACAGCCATTGGGAGCCACCAAATCCATTTCTTGGGATGAGGGAATATCTTCAGAGGGAAGTATTACAGGTCCAATGCAGCCATTTTTATCTCAATATCAAATCATTTCTGGGTAACAAGGAAGTACCTTACTGTGATTGTTTTCAATTAAAATGCTCAAAAAGGAACAATGTCACCAGGCAGGCTAAAACGCCATCCCACCAACATGGGCTGAAATTTCAGCTGGTCTTTTCAAACAGCTCTTACACAAAAAGGGCATTTTCACAATTTTCACAATTTCACAGTATTATTCCATCCTCATATTGTGAAAATACACTATATAAACAAAAGTATGTGGACGCCCCTTCAAATGAGTGGATTCGGCTATTTCAGCCACAAATGTTGCTGACACCTGTACAAAATCGAGTACACAGCCATACACTCTCCATAGACAAACATTGGCAGTTGAAGAGCTCAATGACTTTCAACATGGCACCGTCATAGGATGCCACGTTTCCAACAAGTCAGTTTGTCAAATTTCTGCCCTGCTGCCCTGTCAACTGTAAGTGCTGTTATTGTGAAGTGTAAACGTCTAGGAGAAACAACGGCTCAGCCGTAAAGTGGTAGGCAACACAAGCTCACAGAACGGGACCTCTGAGATCTGAAATCGTCTGTCCTCGGTTGCAACCCTCACTACAGAGTTCCAAAATGACTCTGGAAGCAATGTCAGCACAATAACTTCATGAGCTTCATGAAATGGGTTTTCATGGACGAGCAGCCGCACACAAGCTTAAGATCACCATGTGCAACACCAAGCGTCGGATGGAGTGGTGTAAAGCTTGCCATCATTAGACACTGGAGCAGTGGAAACGTGTTCTCTGGAGTGATGATTCAAGCTTCACCATCTGGATGGATGAATCTGATTTTGGCAGATGCCAGGAGAACACTACCTGCCCGAATGCATAGTCCCAACTGTAAAGTTTGGTGGAGGATGAATAATGGTCTGGGGCTGTTTTTCATGGTTCGGGCTAAGACCCCTAGTTCCAGTGAAGGGAAATCTTCATGCTAATGCATACAATGACATTCAGACGATTCCATGCTTCCAAGTTTGTGGCAAAAGTTTGGGGAAGGTACTTTCCTGTTTCAGCATGACAATGCTCTGCACACAAAGCAAGGTCCATAGAGAAATGGTGTGTAAAGATCAGTATGGAAGAACTTGACTGGCCTGCACAGAGCCCTGATCACAATCCCATCGAACACCTTTGGGATAAATTGGGGCGGCAGGTAGCCTAGTGGTTAGAGCGTTGGATTAGTAACCGAAAGGTTGCAAGATTGAATCCCCGAGCTGACAAGATAAAAATCTGTTGTCCTGAACAAGGCCGTTAACCCACTGTTCCTAGGCCGTCATTAAAAATAAGAATTTGTTCTTAACTGACTTGCCTAGTTAAATAAAGGTAAAATAAAATTAAATAACAATTTGGAACGTTGACTGCGAGCCAGGTCTAATTGCTCAACATCAGTGTCTGAACTCAGAAATGCTCTTGTGGCTGAATGGAAGCAAGTCCCTGCAGCAATGTTCCAAAATCTATTGGAAAGCCTTCCCAGAAGAGTGAAGGATGTTATAGCAGCAATGTTCCATCATCTAGTGGAAAGCCTTCCCAGAAGAGTGGAGGATGTAATAGCAGCAATGTTCCAACATCTAGTGGAAAGCCTTCCCAGAAGAGTGGAGCCTGATATAGCAGCAAAGGGGGGACCAACTCCATATTAATGGCCATGATTTTGGAATGATATGTTCGATGAGCAGGTGTCTACATACTTTTGGTTTTGTAGTATATACAGTGCCTTCGGAAAGTATTCAGACGACTTGATATTTTCTACATTTTGTCACTTTACAGCCTTTTTTAATCCTCATCATTCTACACACAATACCCCTCAATGACAAAGCGAAAACAGTTAAGACATTTTAGCAAATGTATTACAAATAAAAAACAGAAATACCTTATTTACATAAGTATTCAGACCCTTTGCTGTGAGACTCGAAATAGAGCTCAGGTGCATTCTGTTTCCATTGATCAAACTTAAGATGTTTCTACAACTTGATTGGAGTCCACCTGTGGTAAATTCAATTGATTGGACATGATTTGGAAGGGCAAACAGCTGTCTATTTTTTTTTATTTACATTTTTTTTATTTTATTTAACCTTTATTTAACCAGGTGGGCTAGTTGAGAACAAGTTCTCATTTACAACTGCAACCTGGCCAAGATAAAGCAAAGCAGTGCGACACAAACAACAACACAGAGTTACACATGGAATAAAGAAATGTACAGTCAATAACACAATAGTAAAACATTGATATACAGTGTGTGCAAATGAGGTAAGATTAGGGAGGTAAGGCAATAAATAGGCCGTAGTGGCGAAGTAATTACAATTTAGCAATTAAACACTGGAGTGATAGATGTGCAGAAGATGAATGTGCACGTAGGGATACTGGGGTGCAAAGGAGCAAAAATACAAGGTCCACAGCTAACAGTTCATTTCTGAGCAAAACCCCGGCCATGAGGTCGAAGCAATTGTCCGTAGAGCTCTGAGACAGGATTGTGTCAAGGCACAGATCTGGGGAAGGGTATCAAGAAATGTCTGCAGCATTGAAGGTCCCCAAGAACACAGTAGCCTCCATCATTCTTAAGTGGAAGAAGTTTGGAACGATCAAGACTCTTCCTAGAGCTGGCCGCCTGGCCAAACTTAGCAATCGGGGGAGAAGGGCCTTGGTCAGGGAGGTGACCAAGAACCTGATAGTCAATCTGACAGAGCTCTAGAGTTCCTCTGTGGAGATGGGAGAACCTTCCAGAAGAACAACCATCTCTGAAGAACCCCACCAATCAGGCCTTTATGATTGAGTGGTCAGACAGAAGCCACTCCTCAGTAATCAATCAATCATTCAAATGTATTTATAAAGCCCTTTTCATATCAGCCGATGTCACAAAGTGCTATACAGAAAAGGCACATGACAGCCCGCTTGGAGATTTCCAAAAGGCACCTAAATACTCTCAGACCATGAGAAACAAGATTCTCTGGTCTGATGAAACCAAGTTGAACTCCTTGGCCTGAATGCCAACCGTCACGTCTGGAGGAAACCTGGTACAATCCCTACGGTGAAGCATGGTGGTGGCAGCATGCTGTTGGGATGTTTTTTCAGCGACAGGGTTCTGTGAGACTAGTCAAGATTGAGGGAAAGATGAACGGAGCAAAGTACAGAGAGATCCTTGAACCTCAGACTGGGGTGAAGGTTCACCTTCCAACAGGACAATGACCCGAAGCACACAGTCAAGACAGCGCATGAGTTGCTTCGGGACAAGTCGTTGAATGTCCTTGAGTGGCCAAGCCAGAGCCCGGACTTGAACCCGATCGAACATCTCCGGAGAGATCTGAAAATAGTTGTGCAGCAACACTCCCGATCCAACCTGACAGAGCTTTAGAGGATCTGCAGAGAAGAATTGGAGAAACTCCCCAAATACAGGTGTGCTAAGCTTGTAGCATCATACTCAAGAAGACTCAATGCTGTAATCGCTGCCAAAGGTGCTTCAACAAAGTACTGAGTGAAGGGTCTGAATACTTATGTAAATGTGATATTTAAGTATATATATATATATATATATATATATATATATATATATATATATATATATATATATATATATACATGTATATATATATAAATAGTAAGTAATATATATATGTTATATTCTAAAAACCTGTTTTTGCTTTGTCATTATGTGGTATTGTATGTAGAATGATGAGAGAAAATAAAATGTAATACTTTTTAGAATAAGACTGTAACGTAACAAAATGTGGACAAAGTCAAGGTGTCTGGCACTGTATACAAAACACAGGAAAATCCCATTTTAGTCTGCACTGGGTCTTTAACACTTCCAGTTTTATTTTAAGCAGTAACACTTTCTTTTTGACTCCCCATTCTCCATGTTCACTCTCATCATAGATGGCTCATGGCTGCAGTGGTACACTGCAGAGAACTGATGTGACAACATCATGATAAGAGTTTCTGTGAAGACGGTAGTAAGCTACCAGTATGGGCAACAACACTTAGTTGATGATGATGGTCCTTTTAAATTGAGGTTGATGACAATAAATGTCTGATTCCAACTGGAATCATTTGCATTAATTAAGAGTATGTGCCTGTTCATCACTGACCTATTCCGGGTGTATGAACCATATACTAAATATTAATGTGTGTATGTTCCCTGTTATGTCCTTCATGGTGTAAAGTTATTTGTTACGTGCATCAATGGCACATTTTCCCCACTGCAGCTTATGGGTATACAACTTGACAAAACAAATATTAATATTAATATTGGTAGAATATTTAACAACTACTCATTGGTGCCCATATATGTATTTTCTACCTGTCTCCTCTTTGAACAATTACATTGTTTTATCTCCCGTCTGCTGTTAGAATGACAAACATGTTTTGTACTGTGATTGCCGATGCGTTGTGATTGCCGATTTACAATGTCACTGTTGGTAAGCAAAATGACAAGGGCTGCCATAACAAAAACTGGCTTACAGAGAGTTTTGGAAATCAAATTATTCAAATTCTCACTGTCAAGACTGAAGTGTCTGTGCTAAATCAGTTACTACTTGTGGATTACTGATGAGTTTTCTGTTTGTTTACATGCTAAATGACGGCTTATCTATTACTTACTATTTTACTTTTGGGCCTAATACTAATAAAGGACAATATCAAAAGTGAACGAGTATTATAAGTTATGTTACCACTAAAATGGATGTGTACTGTAAATAGGAGTACAATCAAAATAATGAAAATGACACAGAACAATTGAATAAAAATGTACTGATGCATGTTCACCCCTTTTTACCAAAACAAATCAAATTGTATTTGTCACAAGCGCCGAATACAACAGATGTAGACTTTACCGTCAAATGCTTACTTACAAGCCCTTAACTAACAATGCAGTTTTAAGAAAACTATTGACTAAATAAACTAAAGTTAAAAAAAATACAAAATAAACAAAACACATTAAAATAACAATAATGAGGCTATATACATGGGGTACAGGTTAGTCGAGGTAATTATTATGTACTGTACATGTGTGTATGGGTAAAGTCATAGATAAAAAAAAACACAGATAAAACAAACTGCGAGTAGCAACAGTGTAAAAATGCAAATAGTCCGGGTAGCCATTTAACGAACTGTTCAGCAGTTTTAACGTGCTTTTTATGCATATCCATTGTAGGTAAAACCATATAGTTGGTATATATTTTACCAACTTCATTCCAAACAGTCAGATTGCCATTATACAATGTACCTTCATACCTAAAAATGTTCTCATCTATTTATATTGTGTACTATACCTCCAAACAGCCTTCAGTTGGTCTAAAGCCTCCTACATGATAACACATCTCATATTGTATTCAGGAAGCACAGATGTAATCTGACACATAACACCCCCACATCCTTCACATTCTATTTACCAACAATAGGTCTACACTACACTCTTAGAAAAAGGTTCCATAAAGGCTTCTTCGGCTGTCCCCATAAGAGAACCCTTTTTGGTTCCAGGTAGAACTATTTTTGGTTCCATGTAGAACCATCTGTGGAAAATGTTTTACATGGAACTTAAAAGGGTTCTTCAAAGGGTTCTCCTATGGAGGCAGCCGAAGAAGTCTTTAAGGTTCTTAGATAGCGCCTTTTTTGTGTGTATAGCCATATTTTCCATGTGCTGTCTAGAACTCTGTGTATTCTCGTTGAGCGTATTGAAGGTAACAAACACACAGATACACTTGATTCATGACGCCACATGACCCTGTGTCGAAACATAGCGCTGATACTCTACCTGAAAAGACATCCTATCTTTCACTTTTTCCATTTTCCAAGACCGAAACCGTGCAAATTGAAAGGCAAAACTCTTCTAATCTAAATCAATGTCCGTGTATTTAATTGTCATAACTAGACAACAAAGTCAGATATTAGATATTATATTACAACAATTTTGTATTGCTGTTTTTAATAGTTTTCAATTAAGTCAGTTCGTCACACTTTATTTGGATAGTCCATCTATAGATGCTCTACAGATAGTCAAACTATTAGGGCTAGTGATAGGGTTATCACTAGATAGTTAGTTGAAATGTTACTGATAGACCGTAGATAGTCTGTAGAGCACTACAGATGGCCTACTCAAATAAAGTGTTACCATACAGCATTCTTCGAAATAGAAAACCACAAAACCTTTTAAAGTGACAAATGACCAATGAACACTTAAAGCTGCCAATCACAAGCGGTGTGAACAGTCACATGGGAATAGTTTCTTAGTCTCTCAGCGTCCGTTTGTATCATTTTGAGTCTGTTTCTTGCCACTTTCCAACAAGTCAGTTCGTCATAATTCTGCCAAGCTAGAGCGGCCCCAGTCAACTATGAGTGCTGTTACTGTCTAGTGGAAACGTCTAGGAACATTGGCGGCTCAGCCGCAAAGTGGTAAGCCACACAAACTCACAGAACGGGACTGCCGAGTGGTGAAGCGCCTAGCGTATAAAATCGGCGTTCCTCGGTTGCACAAGAACTGTTCGTCGGGTGTGTGTATGTGCCTGTGTGTGTGCTTGCACCCATGTGCTTTTGAATGAGACATGGAGAGATTATGGGTGTGACCCAAATGGCATCCTATAGGGCCCGTAGGGTCCTGGTCAAAAGGAGCACACTGTATAGGGAATAGGGTGCCATTTGGGGTGGGCCCCATGAGTGCTGCCGAACTTTACGCAACACTACAAGCTTTTTCCTTGATGGTCCCTGCCATGTGTACACTTCAGATTTACTGGGCCTGGACTAAAAGTGTAACATTTGATAAATTCCCAGTGTGAATCCTAATCCCGGTAATAAAGCATCTAGTAAACACCGGGCACTCCACTCCAACTGTAGTAGTAGTAGAGGTGGTGGTGGATGGGGGGAGTGTGGGGTGGAGGGAGGAGAGAAAAAGGAATTGTAGGCAGGGAGACTGCAGAGTGGAGATGCATGCTTATTGCCGGGTAGTGCTGCAGCTCCAGTTTGCAACGGTAATGTATTCAAGAGCATCAAAGGCTAAAGGAGCAAGTCACTATTGATTTTGCACTAAGCGTAGCTTCCTGTGTTCATTAGACGGTGCTCTTCACCGTATTACGGTAGCAAGCGGGGCGATTGCACAAACAATCGAGCCCTCACGGGGGAGAAGCTCTTTGTTGTTTAGAGCAACATTTTTTTCAATGATTTCTTGTTTTGCATTCGCGGGCTAAGCCTTGGTTAATGAATACTACCCAACTGACTCGAACCCCAAGGGTCTCGCCGCAATTAATACATGTTTTAATTGAGCGTAGAGTAATGAGGCTGAGTTGTCCTTAGGAATGAGAAACAAACTTACTCTACATGGCCAAAAGTATGTGGCCATGATTTGATTTCATTTTGATTTGACATCCCCTCAAATTAGTGGATTTGACAATTTCAGCCATACACGTTGCTGAGAGGTGTATAAAATTGAGCACACAGCCATGCAATCTCCATAGACAATCAATGGCAGTAGAATGGCCCGTACTGAAGAACTCAGTGACTTTCAACGTGGCACCTTCATATGATGCCACTTTCCAACAAGTCAGTTCATCAAATTTCTGCCATGCTAGAGTGGCCCCGGTCAACTGTAAGTGCTGTTATTGTGAAGTGGAAACGTCTAGGATCAACGGCGCCTCAGCCGCAAAGTGGTAAGCCACACAAACTCACAGAACGGGACTGCCGAGTGGTGAAGCGTGTAGCGTATAAAAATTGGCGTTCCTACCTGCTCCAATGCGTAGTGCCAACTGTAAAGTTTGGTGGATGATGAATAATGGTCTGTTTTTTATGGTTCATGGTTTTGGCCATGTAGTGTAGGTCTAGCAGCTTCTCTCATCATTGTTACCAATGGAGAGGTGTATAGTCTTCACACAGACCCTTTTGAATCTTGACCCTTTACATATGAAACAAAGTCATTTATACAAATGTGGTTACTTTTGTCCTCATATGGTGTTTGTGCAACATGTTGTGTCATATGACCAATAAATGTGTGTATGTCACAATGCACAAGATGTATGACAGGGAGACATTTTGGGGCAGTTTCCCAGACACAGATTAAGCCTAATCCTGGACTAAAAAGCACTTTCAATGGAGATTTTTCATTGAGCTGTTTTTTTGGGGCCAAGAATAGGCTTAATCTGTGTCAGGGAAACTGCCCCAAAATGTCTCCCTGTCATACATCATGTGCATTGTGACATACAAAAATGTATTGACATAATCACATGATATATTGACATGATAACACATGTTCAATCATAATATCCAGGATCGTCTTCAAGTAGTAATTGTAGTAATTGTACTAAATGTTAAAGTACTGTATATATGCCTCTTAACTGGCAATATTGGATGTATGGGAGGAATCTGTGGTATGGCACAGCACTTTAATACAAGCAGCACATTAACACGTGTCACGTGTGCTCCCTCTCCGGCCTCTAGGTCACCAGGCTGCCCGTTATGGCGCACACCTGTCACCATCGTTACACGCACATGTGCGTCATCAGACTCACCTGGACTCCATCACTTCCCTGATTACCTTCCTTATATATGTCCCTCTCTTTGGTTCCTTCCCCAGGCGTCATTGTTTTGTTTCTATTTCCTGTTTGTGTGCTGTTAGTGGTTCTTGTTTTGTATTATGTTCCATTTATTTTATTAGACCACTCACTCCCTGAACTTGCTTCCCGCCTCTCAACGCACATCGTTATAGCACGTGTGGGGCTGTAGCATGAACAATCAATATTTCATTAAGGAATTGTATTAATGTCTACATTTTGCCACTCCACATTCCTTCAAAGTGCATATCCTCTATTAGTACCACTGTAGTGATGTTTAGACCTGCTATGATGTGAGAGTCCTTGACACACGCAACTCGCCCAAGCCTTCCCCATTTCTCCTTCTCCCAAATCCAGTCAGCTGATGTACCGAAAGAGCTGCAAAATCTGGACCTCTACAAATCAGCCGGGCTAGACAATCTGGACCCTTTCTTTCTAAAATTATCTGCCGAAATTGTTGCCACCCTTATTACTAGCCTGTTCAACCTCTCTTTCGTGTCGTCTGAGATTCCCAAAGATTGGAAAGCAGCTGCGGTCATCCCCCTCTTCAAAAGGGGGGACACTCTTGACCCAAACTGCTACAGACCTATATCTAGCCTACCCTGCCTTTCTAAGGTCTTTGAAAGCCAAGTCAACAAACAGATTACCGACCATTTCGAATCTCACCATACCTCCTCTGCTATGCAATCTGGTTTCAGAGCTGGTCATGGGTGCACCTCAGCCACGCTCAAGGTCCTAAACGATATCTTAACCGCCATCGACAAGAAACATTACTGTGCAGCCGTATTCATTGATCTGGCCAAGGCTTTCGACTCTGTCAATCACCATATCCTCATCGGCAGACTCGAAAGCCTTGGTTTCTCAAATGATTGCCTCGCCTGGTTCACCAACTATTTCTCTGATAGAGTTCAGTGTGTCAAATCGGAGGGTCTGCTGTCCGGACCTCTGGCAGTCTCTATGGGGGTGCCACAGGGTTCAATTCTTGGACCGACTCTCTTCTCTGTATACATCAATGATGTCGCTCTTGCTGCTGGTGAGTCTCTGATCCACCTCTACGCAGACGACACCATTCTGTATACTTCTGGCCCTTCTTTGGACACTGTGTTAACAACCCTCCAGGCAAGCTTCAATGCCATACAACTCTCCTTCCGTGGCCTCCAATTGCTCTTAAATACAAGTAAAACTAAATGCATGCTCTTCAACCGATCGCTGCCTGCACCTGCCTGCCTGTCCAACATCACTACTCTGGACGGCTCTGACTTAGAATACGTGGACAACTACAAATACCTAGGTGTCTGGCTTCCTATTTCGCAACAAAGCATCCTTCACTCATGCTGCCAAACATACCCTTGTAAAACTGACCATCCTACCAATCCTCGACTTCGGCGATGTCATTTACAAAATAGCCCCCAATACCCTACTCAACAAATTGGATGCAGTCTATCACAGTGTAATCCGTTTTGTCACCAAAGCCCCATATACTACCCACCATTGTGACCTGTACGCTCTCGTTGGCTGGCCCTCGCTTCATACTCATCGCCAAACCCACTGGCTCCATGTCATCTACAAGACCCTGCTAGGTAAAGTCCCCCCTTATCTCAGCTCGCTGGTCACCATAGCATCTCCCACCTGTAGCACACGCTCCAGCAGGTATATCTCTCTAGTCACCCCCAAAACCAATTCTTTCTTTGGCCGCCTCTCCTTCCAGTTCTCTGATGCCAATGACTGGAACGAACTACAAAAATATCTGAAACTGGAAACACTTATCTCCCTCACTAGCTTTAAGCACCAACTGTCAGAGCAGCTCACAGATTACTGCACCTCTACATAGCCCACCTATAATTTAGCCCAAACAACTACCTCTCTCCCTACTGTATTTATTTTATTTATTTATTTATTTTGCTCCTTTGCACCCCATTATTTTTATTTCTACTTTGCACATTCTTCCACTGCAAATCTACCATTCCCGTATTTTACTTGCTATATTGTATTTACTTTGCCACCATGGCCTTTTTTTGCCTTTACCTCCCTTATCTCACCTCATTTGCTCACATCGTATATAGACTTGTTTATACTGTATTATTGACTGTATGTTTGTTTTACTCCATGTGTAACTCTGTGTCGTTGTATGTGTCGAACTGCTTTGCTTTATCTTGGCCAGGTCGCAATTGTAAATGAGAACTTGTTCTCAACTTGCCTACCTGGTTAAATAAAGGTGAAATAAATTAAATTAATTAAACTTCAGAACTGACATTTCCTAATCAACAAGATCACAAGTCCAAGAACATCTATCTCAAATATAATCAAAATAGTTCCCTCTCAACCTCGCACCTGAATTTCTAGCAATGCCATCAACCCATATTTCTAGAGGGGTTGGGGGGGGGGGGCATGGGTTAGTAGCTGGTGCTGGTAGGTTAAAAGAGAGATAATGCAGGGCTGAGAGGAGAGAGCTGGAGGATTCCTCTTGTCACTTTAGATAAGGGCAAAGGAATGTGACTGGTAGCTGGGGGACCGGCTAAGTGCATGTTGCTGTCCCTTTAGCCTCGCCGGAGCAGACCACTTCCTTGCATTAGGATGGCAGGCAGCCGCCCACCTCACTCCATCTTTCATGAAGAAAGATCATTCTACGAATTGGGAGATTGGCCTGATTTACTCCATATTGACCAAGGTGCAAAGTTTGGTCAGTGATTTTCTGAAGGGAATAAGCATTAAAACCCCTTTAAGATATCATCAGATTGTGAAGAAATCATCTACAGATGGGATACAGTTGATTCTTTCTCATTTGAAAATATTTTGTTTTTGTTTTTCACCTCAGCCTGCCAATAACATTACACAGAAAATATAACGTATTCCCCCATCGTTGCTGATTAATTTCCATTGTTGCTATTGGTTTTTGGAAGAGAAGAACCTGAGACTTCTGACGTAAGCCTCCTTGAAATACCCTCCATAATAGTTCAAAGGAAAGTTATGTTGAGGTCTGACCATGCTCCACTGGCTTTTTTCTTCAAATAAGCATCAGTCACTGCTGCTTCCCTCTAACCTATGGCAAAGACAGAGCCTCGGTCGGACTAGCAGCTATCTGTAGTATAACATGTAGTATATGGGGTAAAAATGATATCTACACTAATTACCACAGCTTAAAACCAGAGCAATTACACTGTGTTTCATTATTCAATTTCAGCGTTATGTGATCTCATCTCGAAATGTGGATGTAACTGCTGTGCTAATCTTCCCAGAAGGCATTCTCTTCAATTATGATTAAAAAACTGGTTCTTGGAAGATTTTCTGTTCTTCTACTAGGATGCTTTGGGTCTTAGCGGCTCAAAAGTATGGTTCAGCAGTTAGGCCTAGGGAGTTCCTAAAAAATAATGGTCTGACCTTATTTCAGTCTCTTGACCAAACATTACACACAGATCCTCGGTTTTGTGATCGACACTACGTGCCCAAAAGTATGTGGACACCTGCGTGTCAAAAATCTCATTCCAAAATCATGGGCACTAATATGGAGTAATCCATTTGCTGCTATTCAGCACCAGCCTCCACTCGTCTGGGAAGGCTTTCCACTAGATGTTGGAACGTTGCTGCAGGGACTTGCTTCCAATCAGCCAAAAGAGCGCTAGAGAGGTCGGGCACGGATGTTGGGCAATTAGACCTGGCTCGCAGTTAGCGTTCCAATTGAACTCAAAGGTGTCTGATGGGGTTGAGGTCAGGGCTCTGTGCAGGCCAGTCAAGTGCTTCCACACAGATCTCGACAAACCATTTCTGTATGGACCTCGATTTCTGCACGGGCATTGTCATGCAGGGAAACAGGGAAGGGCCTTCCCCAAACTCTTGTCACAAAGTTGGAAGCACAGAATGGTCTAGAATGTCATTGTATGCTTTAGTGTTAAGATTTCCCTTCACTGGAACTAGGGAGCCTGAACCATGAAAAACAGCCCCAGACCATTATTTATCCTCCACCAAACTTTACAGTTGGCACTATGTATTGGGGCAGGTAGCGTTCTGCTAGCATCTGCCAAACCCAGATCAACACATCGGGCTGCCAGATCGTGAAGCGTGATTCACTCCAGAGAACGCATTTCCACTGCTCCAGAGTCAAATGGCAGCAAGCTTTCCACCACTCCAGCCAACACTTGGCATTACACATGGTGTGCTTGTGTGGCCTACCACGTGGCGACTAAGCCATGGTCACTCCTAGACGTTTCCACTTCACAATAGCAGCACTAACAGTTGACCGGGGCAGCTCTAGCAGGGAAAACATTTGAAGAACTGACTTGTTGGGAGGGGAAGTGTTGAAAGTTGAAAGTCACCTAGCTCTTCAGTAAGTCCATTCTACTGTCTATATTTGTCTATGGGGATTGCAGGGCTGTGTGCTCGATTTTATACACCTGTCAGCAACAAGTGTGGCTGAAATAGCCGAATCCACAAATTTGAAGGAGTGTCCACATACTTTTGTATATATAGTATATATAGCATAGTACCTTTTTATTGAGTTGTTGTATGTTTCTTCATATTTATGTCCAGTTACTGTATGTCAGTAGTGTTCATTTACTCTGATACAACATTCCACTCAACACCATCCTCTTTATTGACAGGCCTGTTCATCCATTGGCATTAACAGTACTCTCAGGTTAATCCAGTACCCTAGGGTCGTTCCTCTCAAACTTACCTCTCAAACTCTGAATGAAACGGGTCTGTTCTGGGCTGTGCTTAACAGGGTATGTGTCTGGGGACGGGACGTCTTCATTACAAATGGCCACCCTGGCTGTGTCTCGGACACTTCATTGGGACACTTTTTGTTTATGATGCGGCCCAGGCTCATAAATATCTTATCCTTCTCAACCCCCCACCCAAAACTCTCCTTTTTTGCTGAAAGAAAGTCAACGCTTCTCCAGCTTCTCCAAAACGTGTTCATTTGTTAGGGTAATTACATTGGATTGAACGTTGAAATACCGTCACCTTTTACTGGCCTCAAGAAACTTAGTACCGGTGGCTCTCCAGATCGATCGAACATGGCCTATTTACCAGGTGAGGGATGGGAAGGTCAATGGTGCCTCACTTCGGGAGATTTGGTGTCAGTGGCTTTAATTTTGAAGAGGATAAATAATGGGGGTAGTTTGTGGACATGGGTGGGTAGATTAACATCACTGATACTCTGACGCCAAGATGTCGAGAGACAGATACCAGGGAGCATGTGACCTCTGTTTACACCTGGCATTTTTATTTTGCAGGCCTGTGAGAGTGTGTGATAACTAAAATGAGAGAAAGAAACCTGTGACAGCAAATCGAGACTGGATATAAGTGGGTTAGCGTTAGTACATGACACTTAATTCCCTCGTCAGTCTTTAAACCCAAACAACCACTGAGTCATCATGAACAGCTCAATAAAATGAGCATGTTCATTAACCGTTTCTTTTCAGACACACATTTCCAGAGCTGAACATTTTCTATAAATCCAAACACATGCATAACCAGCAGACACTATAGACCTGTGTATTTTTTTCTCCCTTCGTTTCGTTTTCCTTAAATTGCAACTCCATGCATTTTGTTTATTTCAGTGCATTTTAATGCTGAACACATCTTCTGGCTGACAGAGAATGATCATCAAGGAGAAGGAGCTGACTAATCTCAATCACTAAACGTATTCATGTTCAATAAAAGCTATTCATCAGCTTAAACCATGGCTGTAAGTTCACAGTAGATTTGAACTACCTGGGAGAAATCTAAATGACTCGGAGGAGGCAACACCCTTCAGCAGGCTGGATGGAATGAAGGAGTGAAGGGGACAAAGGAGAGTATGGATGGAATGGGAGAGGGAGAGGAGTCTGTTCTTCCGTCATTGGTCATCTAGTGTGGTGTATATGTGTGTGTGTTCAAGTTTTATTAGTCGTATGTACGGGATACACATGGTATACACCGTCCAACCAACAAGAAATAATAATAGATACGAATATGAACATAAAGTAAATGGCTCAGTAGAATAGAGTAAATATTGTAGCATAAGTATAATAGAGGAAGGCACAATTTATAGTATATTTACACGTGTGCGTTTACGTGTGTGTGTGTGTGCGTGCGTGCGTGTGATGATCAAGGTTTGAGTGACTCTCAGTAAATGTATTCAGCATTACAGGTGAGTGGTCTTTGGCGACCATGCACACTGATTATACATTTTGGAGGGACAACTGGTATGAGAGAGTGGGCTGGAAAGAGAGACGGCAGGAGAGGGTGTAAAATGAAAGAGAGTGCCATAGAGGGTGGATAAAGAGAGATGACAGGAGCATAGGGACAGACAGCGAGGGAAAGAAATGGAGACAGACAGACAGACAGACAGACAGACAGACAGACAGACAGACAGACAGACAGACAGACAGACAGACAGACAGACAGAAAGAAAAGAAAGGAGGCAAGAAAGAAAAGAAAGGAGGCAAGAACGAAAGTGAAGCCCCACTCTAGAGACTGCTGTGTGTCTGGTGTTCATTGGACTGTGAGACTGCACTCCCCCCTCAGTCACACCCTGGCGAGAACAGGTAAACAAAGAGAAAAGAAACCTGCAAAACCTACACAAAAGGTGAAAAACAACAAAAGAAACACCCTTCATGATGGAGGTGAGGATGCTAGAAACAATTTGTGTGCAAAATTCTAGTCAGGTCGGTCGGCGGTCGGAATTCCTGGAGATGGTTTCGTGGGATTTGCTGGGTTACTTATGTTGACCATGTTTGAACAGGGCTTTTCCGACATGGCGGGCATTCGAATCACTGGTCTATCAGAAGCCTTTAAGCAAACATCAAACAGCACCCTGTCTCTAGAGTAGTAATTACTTCTACCATGCGTGGCTTGACCCAGACCGTCCCGCCGCTCTTTAGAGAGAGGTGTTTTTTCTTTCTTTCTTCAGACTGCCAACGACCAGGCCTAATAGACAATCTGCATCTTCCCTCGTGTTGTTAGACAAGTGGGAAATCCAAAGGCATCAATTACGTGTGGTAAACAAGTTTGGCCATGTAGAACATTCAATTACACATTAAACATTAACAGCGTGGGGAAGGTTATTTTACACGTCCATTAAATTGCGTTAAACATGGATGCTCAATCTTATTAATAGAGCTGGAGGGACTTGTCATTTTTTATTCTGAGTGGAATCGGAGGATAACAGTGACGTTATTGGGTGGCGGAACGTTACCAGCGCTTGTGAGTGTGTGTGTTTTCCCGAATAAGTATACAAGGATAGAAATGTGTAAAGATGATGGCGGAAAGCGATGCAATCGATAACCCTTCTGAGGTTTGGCGCAATCGATACTGAGATATAACTGAGTCCGACCCAAAATAACATTGAGAGAAAGTGGGCCATTGACGGGCTGAGTCCTTGTGTCTGAAGTGACTTAACCTGTCAGTCATGGACTACATTAGAAGATCGCATTATGTAGCACCGCAGACATTGACACGCACAGAACACAGACATGCACCAATACAAGCGCACACACACACACAAACAAACACATATACTATCCATTGTAGCCTATCAGTGCAGTGGTGACCAGCTAGAATGCACCCCCAGTAAATCGCAAGAGTAATGGCCTCTCATAAGAGACAAGGTCTAGAGTCAAGACCTTAGAGTCTAAGGTATAACCTATGGTAAGTACCACAGGAAAAAACTCTCCCCACATTCATTTTTCCTCCAACAAAAGAGCGCACTTACAAGACTTTCTGAAAGTAGACCACAGAGGGATATATATTGTTGTACACATCAACACCAAGATACAATCTTCACTTGAGACACGGATGAATGATCATTATTTATTTACACACACGTCTAAAATCACACTTTAGGCATGTAAGCAAATCAAACAAATGCTTGAACGCTTATAATAAGACAAAAAAAGTGTTTCTGACCGGCTGGCAATGGAAATATTGTATTCTCAATGCAACAGTGCTCTAGGCACCTTTTCACACTAACGCTGCCATGTTCATGCAGGCACTGCAAGTGACCGAAACAACAGCAACACTTTGGGTGAACTAACTCATGTGAATGAAATCTCATAAACATACGTAGATGAACACTGTTCTTGGAATACAGAGGAAAACTATGTCGGAGTGTTAAAGCTGTCTCTACTGGTCACTTCATTATCTACCTACGCTCTTTTCAATATGACTCGTGTACACTCGAACATGCTTGTGCTTTCCAGAGGGGGAAATGTCACTGGAATGTTCTCATCTTGTTTTCTTCTTCCCTGTGCACTTCCCTGTGGTCCTCATCTTCAGAGCAAATACTGCTTACCATGAGGGATTTGTTTATAACTTCTAGCTTATTTGGAGATTGAAAAAAAATCCATGACGAGTCAAATGTTCATTAGCAAAGTTGGACACACACAGTATCTTCATTCCCACTTACTCCATATTCTCTTTTTCCCTTTCCAATTCTCACTGAGGCAAATCACCGAAACCCACCTACAATATCTAATTTCACCAGAGTTCAGTGACCAAAACAACAACAACAACCAAAACCACTGTCGACCCATCCACGCCTTCCAAACATCAAATTCCAAACACAAAAACACCCACTGATGTCTGGCCAGAGGAGAATCATTTCCAGCTCGGCTCAGATGTGCAGCTTTGACATTTGTTCCGCTGGTTTGAAAGGTCACGGGGAGATATGTGGTGTGAGACAGAAGGAGAGAGAGTGAGGAGGAGAGAGGAGAGGTGGCTGACAAGAGTCCATGAGGTTTCTGTGAGTCAGCCAGCCTGGACACATCCCACAGACACGGCGGGCATGGGCAAAGAGAAAAAGAGAAAGTGGAAGTGGATGTGATCTCCCTCACATGCCATCACACAAGGCAACAGGTACACCACTGGCGTTGAGAGGAGGAGAGTATTTGGAAACGGTGCCAAGATCCGTTGGCGTTGATATTATGTATTGTAATGCTATACGAGTGGACTGGGGTGAAAACAATGTAAAGTCAATTTAGTGATAAGAAAGTGGAGTGTGGTTCTTGATCACTACTTTGAGCTATTTGCTGATGAGTACATACTTGTTTGTCATGTGTATTACAAAGTAAAATAAATCAAATATAATCAAAGTTTATTTGTCACATGCGCCGACTACAACAGGTGTAGGTAGACCTTACAGTGAAATGTTTACTTACAAGCTAACCAACAGCGCAGTTTCTAAGTAAAAAATAGCTATTAGGTAAACAATTTTTTTTTTTTATTTTATTTTACCTTTATTTAACCAGGCAAGTCAGTTAAGAACAAATTCTTATTTTCAATGACGGCCTGGGAACAGTGGGTTAACTGCCTGTTCAGGGGCAGAACGACAGATTTGTACCTTGTCAGCTCGGGGGTTTGAACTCACAACCTTCCGGTTACTAGTCCGACGCTCTAACCACTAGGCTACCCTGCCGCCCCAAACAATAGATAAGTAAAGAACAAAAATAACTGCAAAAAAAATAACAGTAGTGAGGCTATATATAGGTGGTACCGGTCCAGAGTCAATATGCGGGTGCACTGGTTAGTCGGGCTATTTGAGGTAATATGTACATGTAGGATTTGTAACTATGTATAGATGATAAACAGAGAGTAGCAGCAGCATAAAAGAGGGGTTGGAGGGGTGGGGTGTAAGGGGGGTGGGACACAATGCATAGTCGGGGTAGCCATTTGATTAGCTGTTCAGGAGTCTTATGGCTTGGGGGTAAAAGCTGTTGAGAATCCTTTTGGTCCTAGACTTGGCGCTCCAGACTGGGGTGGGCCTTCCTCTGACACCACCTTGTATAGAGGTCCTGGATGGCAGGCAGCTTAACCCCAGTGATGTATTGGGCCGTACGCACTACCCTCTGTAGTGCTCAGTGGAGGCTGAGCAGTTGCCGTACCAGCTGTAGAACCTTTTGAGGGTCTGAGGACCCATGCCAAATCTTTGTAGTTTCCTGGGGGGGAATAGGCTTTGTCGTGCCCTCTTCACGACTGTCTTGGTGTTGAAGCTTTCAACCTGCTCCACTACAGCCCCGTCAATGAGAATGTGGGTGTGCTCGGTCCTCCTTTTTCTGTAGTCCACAGTCATCTCCTTTGTCTTGATTGCATTGAGGGATAGGTTGTTATTCTGGCACCACCCAGCCAGGTCTTTGACCTCCTCCCTATAGGCTGTCTCATCGTTGTCAGTGATCAGGCCTAACACTGTGTCGTCTGCAAACTTAATGATGGTGTTGGAGTCGTGCCAGGCCATGCAGTTGTGGGTGAACAGGGAGTACAGGAGGGGACAGGAGGGGACTTAGTACAATTCAATCTTAGTCCTGTATTGGCACTTTGCCTGTTTGATGGTTCGTCTGAGGTTGTAGTGGGATTTCTTATAAGCGTCCGGGTTAGAGTCCCGCTCCTTCAAGGTGGCAGCTCTACCCTTTAGCTCGGTGCGGATGTTGCCTGTAAGCCATGGTGACTGTAAGCCATGGTACGTACAGTCATTGTGGGGACGACGTCATCAATGCACTTATTGATGAAGCCAGGGACTGATGTGTTGTACTCCTCAATGCCACCGGAGGAATCAAGGAACATATTCAAGTCTGTGCTAGCAAAACAGTCCTGTAGCTTAGCATCTGCGTCATCTGACCACCTCTTTATTGACTGAGTCACTGGTGCTTCCTGCTTTAGTTTTTGCTTGTAAGAAGGAATTAGGAGGATGGAATTATGGTCAGATTTGCCAATTGGGGGGTGAGGGAGAGCTTTGTATGCATCTCCGTGTGTGATGTAAAGTTGATCTAGAGTTTTGTTCTCCTCTGGTTGCACATTTTAATGCTGATAGAGATTAGGTAAGACTGATTTCAGTTTTCCTGCATTAAAGTCCCCGGCCACTAGGAGTGCCGCCTCTGGGTGAACGTTTTCCTATTTGCTTATTTCCTTATTCAGCTGACTGAGTGCGGTCTTCATGCCAGCATCTGTCTGTGGTGGTAATTAAACAGCCACGAAAAATATAGATGAAACGTTTCTTGGCAAATAGTGTGGTCTACAGCTTATCATGAGATACTCTACTTCAGACAAGCAAAATCTAGAGACTTCCTTAGATTTCATGCACCAGCTGTTGTTTACAAATATACACATACCACCCCCCCCTCCTCTTACCGGAGTGTGCTGTTCTATCTAGCCGGTGCAGCGTATATCCCGCCAGCTGAATGTTATCCATGTCATCATTCAGCCACGATTTGGTGAAACATAAGATATTACAGTTTTTGACGTCCCGTTGGTAGCATATCCGTGATTGTACCACATCTAATTTATTGTCCAATGATTGTACTTTGGCAAGTAATATTGATGGTAAATGCAGATTTCCCAATCGCCATCGGTGGATCCTTACAAGGCAACCCGCACTGTGTCCTCTATACCTGCATCTCTTTCTCCTGCCAATGACGGGGATATTGGCCTCATCGGGTGTCTGAAGTACATCCTGTGCGTCCTGCTTGTTGAAAAACAAATCTTAGTCTAATCCGAGGTGAGTGATTGCTGTCCTGATATCCAGAAGTTCTTTTTTTGCCGTAAGATACGGTGGCAGATACATTATTAAAAATAAGTTACAAATAACGCAAAAAAAAACACATAATAGCACAATTCGTTAGGCGCCCGTAAAACGGCCGCCATTTTTCCAGTGCCAAAAGAGGACAACGTGATAGACCCATAGAGACATCAACTAGTCAATTAGTTTGATGTGCATGCAGCACACCTGCAGTGCCTTATAACACTTTATGAACAGGGTGGTTCGAGCCCTGAATGCTGATTGGCTGAAAGCCATGGTATATCAGACCGTGCAGCTTACAACTGGATGTGCGTATGTGCGTGTGATATCAGACCATATACCACGGGTATGACAAAACATTTATTTTTACTGCTCTAATTACGTTGGTAACCAGTTTATAATAGCAATAAGGCACCTCTGTGTTTGTGGTATATTGCCAAATCCATGGGTAAGGGCTGTGTCCAGGCACTCCGTGTTGCGTCGCACGTAAGAACAACCCTTAGCCACCACACCCCCCCGGACCTGATTGCTTCAGTATCTTCGGTGAGTAGAAATTGTCTACAGGGTGGATGTGATTGCTGTAACTTTTTGAAATGGCTTATCGTGAATCATGTGGGAATGAGAGAAGAGGTGAGCAGGTTTACACTCTTCTTCAATGTGAAAAAATCAACACCTTTGAGGAGGAATTTTTAAACTGCTCCCCTTCAGTTCTCAACCGGCTCTTTGGCAACAGGGGGATGTGAACGTGCGAAGAGGCAGGAGACTGGCGAGGTCTCAAACTGAAAGGTTGTAAATTAGTGTTCATCCCACGTTTGGGCGCGATCTCACAAGATGGGTCTAATTTTAAAAGGTGTTGCCACGCTCGCAGACGCCGATGTGTTAGAAAAGTTCAACTTTGCTGGAACAAAAGGAGTTTGGCGGAGAAAAAAGGTTGGCAGCATCTTGCGATGCATATGTATCATCTGTACAGTATATTCAATGTACAACATGGAATTGATATGGAATATATTATAAACTGGGGGAATATCCCTTATGCAAAATATTACACATCATGATGCCCTCGATGACAGCTCTAATATTTCTCCTTTCACTTATGTTATTATAGCCATAAGAAAGGGTCATGATAAATCAATGTCTAAAGATAGCATCATATTGCTGACCAAATGTGAAAGAGCACATTTCACCAATGTCTACAGTCAACACCTTTTCAACAAAGACGCTTATACCAGCTAAGCACTTTAATCTCTTAAAAGCACAAGAGGGGAAAAGTGTCAACCGAAAGAGACTTATATTGAGCCTTAGCAAACATTAAATTCATTCAGACTTATTGTTTTGGGCTTCGGTCCCTGACAGTGCCAGTGATTTCGAAGCATGTGGGACATTAAACCCCCAACACTTTGATTCAAATAAAATAAAATAGTATTTGTCTCATGCGCCAAATACAACTGGTGTAGACTTTACTGTGAAATGTTTGCTTATGAGACCTTCCCAATGATGAAGAGTTAAAAAATGATAATAAAAACAAATCAGAAGCAATAAAATATAATACTCAAGAATGGAGCTATATACAGGGAGTACCAGTACCAGATCAATGTGCAGGGGTATGAGGTATTTGAGGTAGATATGTACATGAAGGCAGGGTAAAGTGACTAGGCATCAGGATAGATAATAATAAGATATTTGAGGTAGATATGTACATAAAGGCAGGGTAAAGTGACTAGGCATCAGGATAGATAATAATAAGATATTTGAGGTAGATATGTACATGAAGGCAGGGTAAAGTGACTAGGCATCAGGATAGATAATAATAAGATATTTGAGGTAGATATGTACATAAAGGCAGGGTAAAGTGACTAGGCATCAGGATAGATAATAATAAGATATTTGAGGTAGATATGTACATAAAGGCAGGGTAAAGTGACTAGGCATCAGGATAGATAATAATAAGATATTTGAGGTAGATATGTACATAAAGGCAGGGTAAAGTGACTAGACATCAGGATAGATAATAATAAGATATTTGAGGTAGATATGTACATAAAGGCAGGGTATAGTGACTAGACATCAGGATAGATAATGATAAGAGTAAAATAGAGAACAGAATAGCAGCAGCAAATTCCGAGTGTGTGTGTGTGTGTGTGTGTGTGTGTGTGTGTGTGTGTGTGTGTGTGTGTGTGTGTGTGTGTGTGGTATACATGTGTGTATTACTGTATGTGTGTGTGTAGTGTCAATGTAGTGTGTATGAGTGTGTGTATATATAGCAAGGGTGCATAGGGTCAGTGCAGATAGTTGACTATTTAGCAGGCTTATGGCATGGGGGCAGAAGCTGTCTCAGAGCCTGTTGGTCCAAGAGCCAATGTTACGGCACCATTTGCCGGACGGTAGCAGAATGAACAGTCTATGGCTTGGTTGGTTGGAGTCTTTGCCAATTTTCAGGTCTTCCTCTGACACCGCCTGATATAGAGGTCCTGGATGGCAGGGAGCTCGGCCCCAGTGATGTACTGGGCTGTCCACACCACCGTCTGTAGCGCTTTGCCGTCAAGGGGGGTGCATTTTCCATACCAAGCGGTAATATAGCCAGTCAAGATGCTCTCGATGGTGCAGCTGTAGAACTTTTGAGGATCCGAGGGCCCATGCCAGTGCTGACGTGCCCTCTTCACGACAGTGCGGGTGTGTGTGGACCATGTTAAGTCCTTAGGAACTCTCAAACCCGCTCCACAACATGTTTAATGTTAAGCTTCACAGAGGGTGTATATTAGATGGTAATTTATAAGCGGAGAGATGCTGTGAGAGATAATGCAAGGATAAATGGATTTCTGGACATGAAATTGGCTCCCATTGCTGCTTTTGACTTTGACGTGGTGGAAGGGGTTAGAAATGGGCTCTTCTTGGTTAACAGTTGGTTCGTGTCCGTGGTGTCACTGTTAATCGAGTCCAGTCATCAGGCGCCACTCCTCTTTGCCTCTGATGCCGCTGCGCGTAAATAAGAAAGGGGGCCTCGTAGAGTACGCGGAGGAGGAGAGAGAGGGCGTTTGGGACAGACACCTACCACCCACAAGTCTGTCGACTCTGCTCGGGCCCTAGATGCCGAAAAAGCAACTCAATGAAAGCAATGATGGCTGCCGGAATCAAATGCAAAGTGACTAGGGAGTCTTGTTCAAAGGACATACAATTTATGATGGGTCAGTGTGTTGAGTGAGCAGTGAGTTATGCGAACTCATATGACAGCATGTTCGGTCGGCGAAACACGTGTGATTAACGTCTTAGTCGGGGTATATAAAAGGGAAGCCGTCAAAGCATATCAACCCCTTTGACGGTGTCAAACCCAACAGGACCGGGTGTTCAAACTTCTAAGGAAGCACGTGAGCAAGGTTAACTCACTCCTGATTCACGAGGAGCAAGTGCAAGATGCCATATGACATACGCAGTGTCTTCATTTGCATTTCTCACACGTCAAAATCTATAACGTAAAAAAACGTGTCAGAGTGTGTCTTTGTGTGCGGTAGTGGTGGTGGTGCCAAGCATCCTGAATGAAAAAGAGAATGAAAATTAATTGAATCACAACATTCTCCTCCAATCAGGGCAATTAGCAATTAGCAATTCGGGAAAGGAGGGGTCTGGCCTACTCCAATACCCCCACCCCCCTCCAGTTTGCCAGTGGCGGTCTCTCTCTCTCTCTCTCTATCGCTCAACTCTAAGACGTAGCAGGTCTACCCTGGCAGTGACGCGTGCTGCAAGGGCTTGTGTGAGCTCAGCCTTGACTGTCCCTGTCACACACACACACACACACACCCTGGGGCTTTTTGAGAAAAATGAGACTGTGGAGAATGAGATAATAACATTGTGGCACATGACTGTGTGTGGCGGAGTGTGTGCATACATGAGTGTGTGTGTGTGTGTGTGTGTCATAACTGTGTCCTCCCATGTGTAAAAACAATCAATCAGCTCCCTTAATACAGTGTCATTATGGGTAAATTAAAATTCATCGTTGATCGATAGGGTATTGACTGTCATATTATGCATGTGTTTAATGAATAATCATTTTTAATTAATTTCATTGCCAATTTATTCTGGGTATTAACTATTTGGCTGTGTCTCGCTGAGAGAAAGCAACATGATGGACAGGTTCACTGTATGTTGAACACAAGCACAAGCACAAGCACAGATTCTCATAAACCACACGTGTTTATATTTTGTGAACATTCTTATACTGCAATGGTGAGAGAGATTGATCAAATAATGAATACTTTCAGACATATCATGCTGTACGGTTCAGTCCGCTTTCCAAATGCCATTGCAGTCAAATATAAATCCATAAACTGTCAGAAATCAATGATGAATATGAGGGTTTAGACAAATATTGACATGACTGGGTCCATCAGTGAAGGGGAACTAGCGTACCAAGCATCCAATGTTCGTACACACTCTGATTCAGATGCATTTCCTTGCTTGCTATCGAAGAAGTGTTTTGACAGTAGATTATTCACTTAAAACAGTCAAACATCTTGATGTTAAAGCTCAGCTAACCTCAACAAGAGTTTCATGCTTTTTCCTTTCAACTAACCCTGAGCACCTACTCAAAACCTCATAGTATTACATTCTCCACTCCAATCCACTCTCTCTTTCCAGACACCTAGGATGTGTCTTTAAATCCCCTTTGGTTTTAATAACAAAAGTGCCATTCATTTTAGAGTGCAAGGAGATCATCTCTCCTCGGCTACAGTGGGAACCGCGCCTTGCAAAGTGCCTTCTTATTTCTCATTAGGGCCTAAGCACCAGCTATGTGAGAGGAATTAGAGGCACTGAATGAATGCAATGCACCCTTAGTAATATTGCCATTCCAATTTACAAGAGTGGATTATGTTAATATCAGCATAATTCACCCAACTCTTTTTCGGCCTCCCTGGACGGTTGCCTTGTAAATTACCTGTTCCAACGGCGTAATTAAAACGGTTCAGTCACTGATGACACCAACTGTCGCGGGAGACAATCGCTCCCTGGTACCGTTGGAATGGAATTTAGTCTTTTACTAGAGCGGGTGCCACGACGGTATAAAACTACCGAACGCATGTAGTAGTCAATTTCATTAGGTGTTAACACACAAAAAGATTGTGCCTCGGATGAGTTGAAATTGTGACCTTCTTTAAGCATCCTCTGACTACAGCTGTTTTAGTTGAGTGTAGTTACTGTAGAAGGGTTTCAGTATCCTCTTGGATGACAAATCATTTCAATGACTAGTTTTCAATCATGCATACCACAACCTAGTATTTCACCCCAGAACAATGGCATTACGGTTACCAATATGTATGTCATAACCAAGACCAATCTGTCACTACTATAACAGAACCAAGACCAATCTGTCACTACTATAACACAATCAGATGCATGACATAACCAAGACCAATCTGTCACTACGATAACAGAATCAGATGCATGACATAACCAAGACCAATCTGTCACTACTATAACACAATCAGATGCATGACATAACCAAGACCAATCTGTCACTACTATAACACAACCAGATGCATGACATAACCAAGACCAATCTGTCACTACGATAACAGAATCAGATGCATGACATAACCAAGACCAATCTGTCACTACGATAACAGAATCAGATGCATGACATAACCAAGACCAATCTGTCACTACGATAACAGAATCAGATGCATGACATAACCAAGACCAATCTGTCACTACTATAACACAATCAGATGCATGACATAACCAAGAACAATCTGTCACTACTATAACACAATCAGATGCATGACATAACCAAGACCAATCTGTCACTACTATAACACAATCAGATGTATGACATCATACCCAAACCACAATGATATAAAACCACAACTCGAAACCAGATACACTATTCCACTGTGTGCTAACCAGACAAAAAACACGAGTAAAAATAGAAACGGTTCAGGGAAAAAACCTAGAGAGAGGAGTATGGCATGCGTCAAAGATTATTCAGTGTCTTGAGGTTGTGCAGTGTTAGTTAGATTGTTATTCCTGCATATCTCGCTTTTCTTTCTCTCCCGTTCTCCGAGTGAAGCGATTACCGGCCCCAGATACATTTCAGCAGCAAGAGAGTGGGGAAAGGCAGAGGACCGTAGGTAAATAAAGAGATGTCAACTTTGCTTAATGGGAGCAATCGCACATTATCCTCCAAACACACTGTTCTTTGTAATGATGCTAACAGATGGCCTCGCATTTGCACTTAATAATTATGAAATAAATTCTGGAGCAATAATGTTCACAGTGTAATAAAAACACTGATAATGCTCACATTACAACCATAAGTACTGCTTTTTCAGAGGCGACATGCGCCTACCTTTTTTTAGGGGGAACTGAAGGCCAAATGTAAAATATTTGAATTAATTCTTTGTAAAAATGAACTGTATATAGTACAGCATATTTGTATTTCAGGCAGCACATACCCCCTCTGTTTCAATGGCCCTTAAGCCTCTGAGTGTGGGACAAGGTTGTCCTTTTAACATATATGGACACACTACTAACAAAGTTAAAAAGGGAATCAATGACCTAAATTGAAAGAGAGGAAAAATTATTGTTCTTGTGTGCTACGGGTCTGATTGACAACCCCACTGCATGTTGTGCTTGTGCTCAACCTACAATGTGAAGGGTACGCTACTAGACGCCTTCCGGTTCAGATTGTACCGGCCTGGAGCAAAAACCAAATCACTCTACTGATTTTCTTACTTGACCCGAAAGAATGTCAGGGTAACGAGTGGAAAAATGCCCTACAGTACAAACATCTTCCAATAGTCTTAATCAGTAGCCAGGGGACTAAAAGGACTCTTTGCCATAAAACCTGGATCGTCTTATTCAGCACAGACCTGGTTCGATGTGTGGCAGGCCACAGCGGACCAATTATGGCAGAAGGATTCTATTTTGGTGTTAGTACGTCAAGAGAGAGTGCGTGGAGAGAGCCACTCTTCCATAGAGGCTTTCTGTGTACAGATAGCTCTGTAGAGTAAATACATAGCTCTTTTAAAATCCATACCAGAACCCATGGGGCTAGAGCATGTATGGCTGTGGATGTAGCGAATATAAATGCCTCATTCAAATAAAAAATATAGGAGTTTGGATGCTTAGAGGTTCTTGATTAAAAAAAGTATTTCACGGTTTTGAGAACGCTCCTGGTAGAGGATTTACAGTATCAGGTGCTGGATTGTTCATTTGTCACTGCACTGAAAGTGTCACTTTGAACAAAGATTCGGGAATTCGCATTGAAAATGTGAATAAAAACAGGCCTGGACGACATAGGAAATGTTTTCTTTGGTTTCAGATCTCAATCTGGGAGGCAGGAAGACAGTAAATAGTGGCCTTGCGGAAAAAGCAACTACCAGAGAACAACATGAGAGAAGCATTTCACAGCTGTGGAGTATGTGACTAAAGCACTCTCCATATAAGCTTTCCCTTAGAGCAATTCAAATCCATAAACATGTAACGTTGCTTCGAGAGACTACTCAATATAGTCTCAATCTATGTTTCAAAAGCAATGATAGTCAACAAAAAAAATAAAAAATCCTACACATCTGCATCTCCCCCAAAAACAAAACAACAACAACAAACAAAGGAACCACAGGTTTTCTAAACTAATCCAGGTTGATTAGGCCGACATCGGGCTTTGACCAAGCATCGACACTTGGCCACACATGAAATATTCCACCTGACTAAAAGAACATCCAGCCCATGTGCCAGAATCAGAGCCAGAACGACAGATGGATAGGTCACAGAATAACCTCTGACATTTGACCTTCAGGGAGTGAGGGTCAGATTCCGTCCAACATTCGTCAACCTCCAAAGTCCTGCCAGCAAAATGTTGGTTTGTATTCATGTGTCTAAAAGACATGCCAAAGACGAGGCCATGCTTACATTATTAGGAGTGAAAACGGCTGTCTGTTGTCTGTAGTCATTCAGCTATTGTACTCAGAGATGACGATTGGTCAGTAATCCAGAGATGACTATTGGTCAGTAATCATGGATGAAATGTGACTGGTGTCTCTATATCATGTGTCTTGTTCCTTCATGGTTCTCCATGATATATTAACGGCAAGATATCAAAAGAATGCTTAAACATTTCTGATTCTACTCTAGCACGTCAACAACACTCCTTGGCGTGGTACTCGTTATATAATGCCACAGCCTTTTGGACAACTGATTTTTGTATGTGTCAGTTCTTTGATCATCACTGTTTGGTTTAATGGCGGAACCATACAGGCACAAAGAAATCATACTTTCAAAGAGCAGATAATTAACTGGACTAATTAAAAACTCTGGACTAACAATACAGAGAGGGCTGGGGAACGAGAGAGCTAGGGAATCCTTGCTGTGACATATCGGAAAGGGAGCAATTTCAGAGTTAAAAGGGGCACGGTTCTTTACATGGCATGAATAAAAGTGAAATGATTTAAACACACTGTAGCATAAAAGACAAGTCAGAGGGTGGACTAGACGACATGTCGACACAAGTGGCGAGGAGTGGATGAAGGGAACATTAAACGCAACGGGGTGATTAAAATAGCTCCTTACGGGCATATTTAAAAAGAACAAGTCTAAGTTGGGAGTTAATGTAGTCTATGTCAGGGAAGTCAGCTACGGTGCTGAGTGGGGAGTGCCCTAGGGGTTAACACAGCACAGCCCTATATCGCAGTGTGTCTGGCCTTTGAATGCTGACGTAGGGTGAACAAGAGTGGTAGAGGTTCCCTGTTTGGGGTGGGAGCGAGTTCAATTTCATGCTTTGGGTATGAGAAGAATCAACCAGGTTGCACACTATGGAGTCAAATGCATAATGGATGATGGTAAACAACACCGGCATACTTCCCTATCGGTGATGCCATAAAGAATGTCCTCAAAGGGGAAAGGGAGGTGTGAAGCTAAGATTCAGTTGACACATGCCAATGCATGCCAATGTGGTTTCGTAATCTGGTTGTGACATTGCAACAAACCAGAAGGCCTTTGTTCTTTCTACTGTGTCCAAAAAAAATACTTTTGCTCAGTTCAGTGTGTTCTGTAAAAATTTCCCCATTGGCTAAAAATACAAATTGAACACGGTAAGGGGACCAAAGGGCCAAAGCTTGGAATCCAATGCTTGGTGCTACCCCTTCTCTCTCTTGTGAAGTGTGGATCTGAGGCCCGGATGCAGGACCAGATACAGTCATGGAGAAAGAGAGAGATGGAGAAAGAGAGAGATGGAGAAAGAGAAAGGGAGACCTTAATGTGCCTTTACCATATGCTGTTAGCTACTGATGGATGTTGCTCTCCCCAGGCACTGAGACAACTTATCGCATTTGCCAGTGACATCGTTGTCTCCTATAAAGTTAAAGACGAGCCATCTGTTACAAACAGCAGCCACACTTGCGGGGACACGTGTATGTGTGAGACTGTGTGTGTGTGTGTGTGTGTGTGTGTGTGTGTGTGTGTATCCCACCACTCCTAATAAACTGGCAAATGTCGAAACGCTTCGTGTCATAATAATATTTAATGCCACAGCGTACCTGCTGGCTCAGTTCTGGCACTCATGAGTTGACAGTAATGACACATGGAACAAAGACCTTTTCTGGTACCTTTCCTAAAATGTACGACTCAGCTGTAACATGACGAATGCCTGAATCTTATGAAGCCTCTTTTAAAGGGATATATCGGGATTTTGGCAATTATCTACTTCCCCAGAGTCAGATGAACTGGTGGATACCATTTTTATGTCTCTATGTCCATTGTGAAGGAAGTTAAAGGTAGGTTCGCAAGCCAATGCAAACTAGCGTTAGCACAATAACTGGAAGTCTATGGGTATCTGCTTGTACTACAAAATCCCTTAGTTATTCTTAGTGTATTTTTTTTTTAGATATTACAACCGATAAGTCGTATAAAGGTAGATACCTATATGAACATGATGGGACAATTCATGCAATACAGTTTAATGTATTAGCAGTGGATGAGATTTGGTAATCAGGTCAAATTAGATATAGAATGATGATTTTTACAATGTATTCGTAGATAATCTAATGTCAGTTGTCTCCCTGGCAGTTGTCTTTGTAGCACCTACAGTACTAGTATGATGTCACATCAATTTTAACATTAAGCGGTTATGATTGGCCTTTCACGGGAAAGTCGGGGTACAAACAGCATCCTGATGCACTTTACATGGAGCCTGTCACCTATTTATAGAATTTAACAATGTAATGGTGTTTGCTTATCCAGCCGACAATCACTTCCTTTGCCACCACTCACTGAAACACTGATCAAGCATGGCACAACTTCTACCTGAATGAAAGGCATGCATGGCATAATACAATAATAACTGGCGCCCAGCTTTTCTAAAGAACTGAAGGTGTTATTTTTACTCACTGCGGAGCGAACAAAGATGAACTCTCTGTACTCTCACTGTCGCTCAGTTGCTCTCACTCTCCGACTGCTTGGAGCCCTTGTTCCTCGGCGAGCATAATGAACCCAATTGTCATTCCTGCCTTTAGCTTCTATTTGAAGTGCTTATGAAAAAGGAGTAGGCCTTTGAATCCCGGACATTTCGACGCACATTCAAAGGATGGAGCTTCAAGAATTAGGGAAAGAACGAAGCATGCTCTTGACTTGCTATATTGTGTTGGGAGGAAGACCCAAGATGGTGGAAATAAAAGAGGGGTCAATGAAACGAGATGGTACGCTGCCATGATGATGTAAATCCTGGAGAAACACCTGCTGTGTATGATTCATTGGCAAAGATGTATCAGGAACTATCTGCTCAAGGACATACCCAAACTCTGACATCTCTATCAAACTTCCCATATGGACAAAAACAGTAATGACTGATGACTGTCAAATGAAATGACTGGAGATAAATAATTGCAAGACTTGTGAGATTAAACCCGGGATGTATTTTTTTTTGTCAAAATGACAGACCTTCCAATGAAAAATTACTTTTTCTACATGAGCAGAAAGAATATTACATTGCTCCTGAGAAGAGACTGGAAGGTACTTAAGTCAATGAATGATCAGAGTTAAAAGAGGTCTGAAAAGGTTAATAAGATTCAGGCACATATTTACAGGTACTCAGTAAATGTGCCCAAACAACATTACTACATAATGTTATTCATAGTAAACATTTAATTATTCAGATGACTATTTATTATCAATCAATTAGTGCATTATATATTATTTTGTCAATGTGGCAAACGTGTCCAAAACATGTATCTGTAATAATGAGCAGTACGTATTTGTGTTTCTAACCTTGAATCATGGTAAACGGCATAAATAAAGACCATTTGGTTTCAATCGTGCTTAGTCCACCAAAGAGTGCTCTCTTTCTGCCATAGTGGACGTGAACCTGGGAACACAACCCCCACAGATGCCTGGTGGTTGATGTTTGATGTTTGACACAGATGTTTGACACATTCTAAGTCGACCAGCAAGGTTCTCGGTAAATGTCCATCTGTTGGCCTCCCGCGGGTAATTAAAATTCCCAACTTGCCAGGGGTTTTCTCCTCCAAGCAGTCAATCAGTCGTTCACTGCTGTCTGCCTCTCAAAGCACGAGAGCCGGACCAGAACCTCTCCCGCAAATGCTCCGACTGGTTACGAGTGGCAGGCAGAGTGGGACTGTGTTTTCAATTACACCACAAGGTGACTTCCCTCCTGCTCTAATGCATCATTATATTAAAGCTCATTCAGGAATGCTAACTTGAAGAAAGCATTTAACATGCACTATTCAAGGAGGCTAAGCTAACAATAGGTTAGCATGCTATGGGAGTATAGCGACTGTCCAATGTTGCTCCCCTGACCACTTCCTCCCTCCTACCTTGCGAACGAGATCATTGATTTTCCCCTCTATACATTATCATTGAGTTGACCGCTCACGCTGCCCATTTTTGGGGTCCTGCTATGGGGGATTCAATCATGTATCTGACCCCAGGCTCCCGTACTGTTTTAGGGCTGTATGCACTGAGGAACCAGGCTGAGTGAGTGCACCTATACTGTTCATTCAATAGGCTGTTCATTCAACACTGGAACAACTGGAAAAGGAACCAGAGTTTACTGTATCTTAGCTTATTTTCTTTGCTCCATAATTAAAGGTTACACTACTGTATAAGTAAGGAAGCAACCTTCCCTCTAGCCATGATTTGCTGAGATAATGAGTGGGCTGGACATGCAGAGAGATGAGTTTGGATTGGTCTGCCATATAACACGCTTCTGTCAACTTGAGCTGATCAGTATGTGTAGGTGATCCTGTCTAACATGACTTTTTTTATGTATTGCGTAGTAAAACTGCATAAGTGTTGTTCTCCACTTTCTCAAGGACCGAGTTTTGAATTCAGTGGAATTTAAGTATGATAGCTAAGGAGATGGAGAAAACACCTGTATCATCTTATTATTCGTATCTCAGAGCCATTTGCTTGGCTAGTTATAGCCTAATGTTAGCCTCTTTGATCTCTAGGGGCGCTATTTCATTTTTGGATAAAAAACGTTCCCGTTTTAAGCGCGATATTTTGTCACGAAAAGATGCTCGACTATGCATATTCTTGACAGTTTTTGAAAGAAAACACTCTGAAGTTTCAGAATCTGCAAAGATATTGTCTGTAAGTGCCCCAGAACTCATTCTACAGGCGAAACCAAGATGATGCATCAACCAGGAAATTAGCAGAATCTCTGAAGCTCTGTTTTCCATTGTCTCCTTATATGGCTGTGATTGCGCAAGGAATGAGCCTACACTTTCTGTCGTTCCCCCAAAGTGTTAGCAGCATTGTGACGTATTTGTAGGCATATCATTGGAAGATTGACCATAAGAGACTACATTTTCCAAGTGTCCGCCTGGTGTCCCTGCGTCGAAATTGGAGCGTAAAGCCAGGTGCAATTATTTTTCCATTTGAGAGCAAGGAGAAACCAGGCTTCCACGAAGGATATATCATTGAAGAGATATGTGGAAAAACACCTTGAGGATTGATTCTAAACAACGTTTGCCATGTTTTCAGTCGATATTATGGAGTTAATTTGGAAAAAAGTTCGCGTTTTGAGGACTGAATTTTCGTTTTTTTTTTGGTAGCCAAATGTGATGTACAAAACGGAGCTATTTCTAATACACAAAGAATCTTTTTGGAAAAACGGAGCATCTGCTATCTAACTGAGAGTCTCCTCATTGAAAACATCAGAAGTTCTTCAAAGGTAAGTTATTTTATTTGAAGGCTTTACTTGTTTTTGTGATAGTTGCCTGCTAAATGCTAACGCTAATGCTAACGCTAATGCTAACGCTAAATGCTACGCTAGCTAGCTACTGTTACACAAATGATTGTTTTCCTATGGTTGAAAAGCATATTTTGAAAATCTGAGATGACAGTGTTGTTAACAAAAGGCTAAGCTTGAGAGCTAGCATATTTATTTCATTTCATTTGCGATTTTCATGAATAGTTAACGTTGCGTTATGGTAATGAGCTTAGGTCTATAAATAGAATCCCGGATCCGGGTTTGGTCGTCGCAACAGGTTAGCTAGCTAACATTGAATCTGGTTGGTTAGCTACCTGCAGATTCATGCAGGGTAGTAATGTCAGGAGTTAGAATTATGGTTTATTTAGTCTTAAAAAAAGCCTCCACTATGCAAGTAACCATTTCGGGTGTGTTCGTAAATTCAATCAGGCCATCTTCTCTCGTCTGAGTGTGCCAGAGCGCAGAATAACTGCTGAATTTACGAACGCTCAACACCTGTTGAATATGGCCGGTGTCAGTAAACGTCAAAAAAGCTTAATTAAAATGTTGCCAACAGCACAGTTACATTCACCAACGTTCTGAATAACATAAAAACAGTATAGCCAGCTCTGCTAGGGCGAGTAAAATGGTCAGAGTGGGGTGTTCTCAAATTTGTGTCTGGAAATAGCTAGCAAGCTAGCCAATGTTAGCCAGTTAGCTTCAGTGCTTGACTGCCGTTGTGAGGTCAGAACGTTTGGATCAACCCTACTCATTGGCTCCGAGAGCGAAACTCTCTGAATTTACGGACAATCTGACAGCACAGTTGCAATCACTAACGCTCTGGATAACATAACAGCCTAACCAGCTCCGCTAGGGCGAGTAATGTTTAGTGAGCTGTTCTCTCATTTGTGTCTGGAAGTAGCTAAAAGGTTAGCTTGGGTGCTTAACTGCTGTTAGTACAGAACGCTCGATATGACAAGGGCATGAAAACGGTCTCCTTTGTTATTTATTAATATATTTTAAAAAGGCCACTTTAAGTGTGATGCACCCACTTCCTTGAGATACTCAGTGAGCATGAACTGCATTAGAATATATATATATTTTTGTCCAATATTTCAATGGGAGATGGGTGGGGCTAAAGCTTAAGAGGGTGTGAACGATGCTGAATAGGTTTAGACAAAGAAGGGCTCTCCAGTTGGTTTACCAAAATATTCAAAGGCCATTTCTTAAAAGTGAGTTTAGATGTTTATCAACTTTCAAAGCAGAATGACTTTCCCATTGTTCCTTAACTGTAGTGTATGATATACCATTTTGTAGCTCTGAGTCTCTACTTTCATCCAAAGTAAAAAACACCATTTCAAATTTTGCTACATAAGACCGATTTGAACCGGTCGGTCACATTTGTCCTTGAAAGTAATTGAAATATTTGTGGTGCATCGCTCCTTATGATACAACAAGGGCATGACACGGTCTCCTTTGTTATTTGTTAATATCCTTTAAAAAGGCCACTTTAAGTGTGATGCACCCACTTCCTTGAGATACGCAGTGGCCATGAACTGCATTAGAATATTATATTTTTTTTTGTCCAATATTTCAATAGTTCCTTGTCCTCATAGAGATGCCATCACCATGGTGATGGTGCCTTCCTGTCATACCACAGAGGTGTGTGATAGAAATGGCGAAGGGAGCTGTGGCAGGGGAAACGTTCATCACCAGTGGCCCCTTACTATAGTTTATGTCTTTGGATACCTGGGCTCCCTGTTTAAGTCAACACTGCCGGATCCTCTTTGAACAATCTGGCTCATTTGACTCTCATTTGAATACAATTTAAGCCGCTGAGAGCATAACGTGGTTGCCAGAAATAGCTAGCTTGTGTGTTGGCGCTCTTACACGTGGGAAAACGAAGGGGGGGATGGCGTAGCATTGCACACCTTCCTGAGTAAACAGCAGCATCTACCCCACCACTCCCCTACTCCCTCCTTTACTTAAGCATTCAGATTGGATACACAATGAGTTGCCACTGAAAACGTGTCACTGTTGAGGAGTAGTTAGGTTGGGAAAATAACAAAATTAGACTTACCTATTGTGGAACGGATGGTTACATCTGAAAGCGGTAGGTGGGGAAAGAAAGAGAGAGAAGGAGGAAGGGAGAAAAAATAAGAAACGTCAGCAAATTACAATGTACAGCAGAGTAAACTTCAACGCAGGCTAAAGCTGTCACCGGCTCCTGAAAAATGTCCCATACGTTGGTGCAGACTGGAGGTTAAGAATAGTCGCTGTCAAGAGGGGTCTGTAATTTATTAAACGACTGACATGAAACGCCGGACCTTTCTCCCCCGAGGATCCAAAGTTTGCACAACTGGCATTAATATTTGTCAGTGTTTCCTCGGATTCCAAGGGAAGGAGACCAATAATAAAGACAAAAGTGGGCAGCAGTCATCCATTACGACCAAGTGTTCACCTCAACACCATTGCACACACACACACACACACGCACGCACACACACACCACCTTCTTCCACTGGTATGTCTTTGAAGTAATTTAGAGGGCCTCAGATATCTCTAACCCTTTGTGCTACGACCTTTCCTTATATAACCAAGCGCTTGTTATTTCGACAGCTGATGTCTGGGGGGCCGGAGTTATAATACGACGGCATCTCTGTCTCTTAGTTCTGCTTTATGAAGGCCTTAAGGTCTTCCCACTGCAGAAGCCCGGCAAGATAAAATAGTCGGATTTAGCCACATCTTCAGTTTCATTGCTGTTTTCCCTGACATTCATTTTGGCTAAGATTTATGAAGAGGGGAGTTACGCGAGCAGGTGCTCGCCTCGACAACCCTCCCTGACAAGTCTGAGAAATACATTTCCATTACCTCACTATATTTACATCAGAAACTGTTCCCTCTACGGGTTTACTGCTCCCAAGAACAGATTTGCTTTGGTTGTAAATGTTACAATAAAACAAAGACACGGAGAAGGAGCTGACGACTTCTTCAGCTCACACGAAACGTTCATTCAGAAGCTGTTCCGCGGGTAAGCATTGCTTGGAGAGCTCACAGAGACATACTGTATTGCTAAGCATCATTTTCAAGTAATTTGATTTATCACAGATTATGTTTTTCTCCTCGCATCTATTTGCATTTTGGTGTATACAATCTCCTGGGATCAACTGTGCTGGGAGAATGTGAATACAATGCCAAGTTGGCCTAGTCACAGAGGAATGGCTTATTTTTAGGCTAAGGGGGGAAATTAGGACTCAAACTCCTTGTGCTTAGGTATTCATTAATATACTGTTTGCTTCAAACACACACTGACACTGTCAGTTGCTTTTGTTGCTAAACAAGGGACCGTGGCTGGAGACCTTCAGGGACCACGTTCGGTAAAATTGGACACGTGGGAGGATGGGAGGGCGGGGGTGATGTCAGATTTCAAGAGCTAAAAGAAACCCCTGAGGTTTTAATGACATGGATGTCTGCATTGGGAGAGAAAGAGAGACACTTCCTAAGAGACAATGGGGGAAAGATAACGGGCTGTATTGGGAGAAAGAGAGACAGTCAGAGACAATGGGGGAAAGATAACGGGCTGTATTGGGAGAAAGAGAGACGGTCAGAGACAATGGGGGAAAGATAACGGGCTGTATTGGGAGAAAGAGAGACAGTCAGAGACAATGGGGGGAAGATAACAGGCTGTATTGGGAGAAAGAGAGACAGTCAGAGACAATGGGGGAAAGATAACGGGCTGTATTGGGAGAAAGAGAAACAGTCAGAGACAATGGGGGAAAGATAACGGGCTGTATTGGGAGAAAGAGAGACAGTCAGAGATAACGGGGGGGAAGATAACGGGCTGTATTGGGAGAAAGAGAGACAGTCAGAGATAACGGGGGGGAAGATAACGGGCTGTATTGGGAGAAAGAGAGACAGTCAGAGACAATGGGGGAAAGATAACGGGCTGTATTGGGAGAAAGAGAGACAGTCAGAGACAATGGGGGGAAGATAACGGGCTGTATTGGGAATTTTGTGCAACACATACAGTAACAGATCAATAGTGCCCTTTGAAATGTGGCACAACTTAACTTTGTAGCGTTCGAGAATGACAGAAAACAGGATAAGCAACTACAACCCAGATTTTGGGGCAGTAATGTCACGTACAATTACTAAATTACCAAACAGACAGGAAAGGCAGTTTCGCAATCATTTATTTAAAAAAATATATATCAACACTTTCTCTCCATCAAACACATTTTGGGTTTTAATAGTGAGTTTTGTTCTTGCAATGAATTGAGATGCATTGATTAGAAATATATGACCTCACCAATAAACTCGAGTAAAGCTAGCACAGGCCAACTCTAAGTGGATTAGGCCAGTGGGGGATTGGTGAAAAGAAATGCATGAGTCTCCTTAAACCCACAATGTGAATAAGGAAAAACAAAGAGAGGATGATACTTTTCCCCCTGTTTCAAGCAGATAAGCTGCTTTCGGAGTCTTAGTCATGCTGTGTGGAACCTCTATAAGATATGGAAACTTTTGACATGGCAGGAAATCCGAGAACTATATCCCTATGTTGCCGTTTCTCTGTTGACAACAGGGATTTAGAGATGTATGTGGCGGTCAATCCTGTGAGTATTACAAGTGGACACACACAGTGTTTTGTAACTGAGCACATCACAGGCAGTGTTTGGGACTGAGGTATAATGTGTTGGTGTTTTTCCACTTAAATCTGTGTTAACCTAACTGGACATGAGTGCATTCAATAGCCAACTCGTTTCCACCTAGCCTCTGTCGGTGTGCTCCTCTTAAACCCATTGACTGATTTCAGTTCATCAGTGGGTCAAGCTTTTGGTTCAATTGTTGGGACTAATTCTCTCTCATTCAGGCTTCATCACTCCAAAAGAGGGTGGGCTGCTGTGGCATGAGTGGTTGCTATTGGAAACAAAACGCAATGAACACAACGGACAGCCTTGCCAAGCCACTACTACACCGACCGCCGGCACCTCATGTTGTTCAATTACACCATGACGAAAAGGCCGCTGTTTCCACCGTGTCACTATTTAACCTATTCAACAGAGTGGAATGGGAACAGCTGTTTTTTACAGCTCTACATAATGGCCTGAAATGGCTTGCTGGCCTAGCTCCAGCTTGCTGTTAAAATGCCTATCCGAGAGAGTAGAGAGAAGAGGAGAGCCAGAAACGGTTTACTGTACTGCTGCCTTCCTTTCGTCGCTGCCACTGCAACTATCTGGGCCCCTTTCACAGACGCCATGTAAACACTCTCTGATGAGGGACATTAAGGAAGTGTTAGAAGCTACAGCTGGTCCGGGCTCAGACAGACTTGAGCTTTGAGAATTTACATAAACCGACGATGGAGCCAATAGAGTTTAGCGGAAGTTGTCTGGCTCTTTTGAGAACATTTTGTCAACTTTTTGACTTCAGAGTGAAGTATTTAATGCATGACGCACAAGAGCAGATAACTCAAACTCAATCAGCTGTTGTCAGATCATCTTGGTCCAGTTTAGTGGCTACTGAGGCATGACAGTATATCAGCCATGCATACTTATGGACACTGAAGCAGATGTGGAGTTCTCTCAGCAGCTGACTCGGGGTTGCAGGTGCACAGGTTCAACACCGTTCTATAAAATCCTTGAACAGCCTATATCTGGATACTTGAGTTATAATAAACGTCAAGCTACACCCAATAAACTGAACATGATTGTCATTGATCTGATTATCGCAACCCCACCCAAAACAAACTCAATAATTGTCAAAATGTATGTAATCTAATCAAATTGAGTTGAAGTACTGCAAATCCCCTGAATATTAAAAGTACTGTTGATTGAGACATCTATTCCCACCTCTTCTGGAGCAGATGGTGCATAAACAAATACAAACATGAAAGCCGAAGTCGAAAAAAAACCTTACATGGTCTGCTTTGTCTTCCAGGGGCCATTCTGTAGGCATTCCCTTGTACAAGGGCAATAAAAACTACTTTGGGGTCTTTAAAAAAATGCAGCTTTCTTTTTCTTGCTTGATCAGGGATCAGAAGGGAGATATCAGAGGCCTCTGGCTCCTCAGTGAAGTATGACCCAGAGTTCGGAAAAAGGAGGACAATAAAAGAGCCTCTTTCTCAAGGAAACAAAGAGAAAGAGACAGGCTGGAGCCCTGACGCCTCTGGCTGCGCCGGGCAGGCCTGCCCGTTCAGATGATGTGTTTCAGTAGGGGGCATTCCCGCGGGCATCTGTGTGATGGGTTGGCGGTTGGCACCATCAAGGCCTTGCCCAGATGCTTAAGGACCCTAAAGTGCCTTCTTGAAGTATTGTGGAAAGGGTCAAAAAGCTTAGGCCTTACTGAACAAGATGTGGCATAAGGACCTACATTATCTATACAGATACTATTCATAAAAGACACACACACCAAACAAGCCTAGATATTGAAATGCATTACCTTGTCACTCAGTCAGATTGTCATAACACCCCTATAAACGTGTAATAAACACTATAAGCACACCACCAAACCCTATCAACTCCAAGGTCTTTTTCCGAACTCATTGTCATCACAACCAATATATAATTAGGTCAAACAAGCAAACAATGTAGTGCAGGATTCAAACAAGCATATTGCTTTTTATTCGTGTTTTTCTGTGCTACCTGTGTGGAGGCACAGCCGAGGCCAGGTGGAGTCATTACCATGGGGCAGATGGATGAACAGAAGCACTACACCACACCGTGCTCCCTCGTTAGCCAGTGAGGTGGCAGCCATATGCGCTCATCATTAAAAATGGCCTTTGACCCAGGAGCGGAGCACTCATTGGCTGTCACTCTAATCCAGAGGTGGGGCCAAGTCACTATTATTTGAGTCACAACCAAGTCACAAGGTCTCGAGTCAAGTCCAAGTACTGAATTCTAAGAATAAGTCAAGTCAAGTTCAGTCACACGTTTTTTCAAGTCAAGTCTCAAATAAAATTAAAATAAATAAATATATACAAATATATACTTGTTCAACTGCAAATCTTTGTCTATTTATTGAGTCTACGTGACACCTCTTTTCGAAATTGTATCTACAACACATTTTGAATATGCAATAATTCATTTTAACAACAAATTCCACTCAAGCTTAATAAGTAAATTAATCAAGCAATTTCAAGCAATTTTGGCATACTAAAAGACCAGTAGGCCTATGCTAGTAAGTGTTCCTTGATGCCCCAATGCTGGTGACCTTGTGAAGTAAGCTTACTGGTCACTAACCTGAATATGTACACCCGCCATTGCTTGCCAATGCTAATGACGGGCATTGGTCGACAGTCAAGACACCCAATATTTTGGTTCTGAAGCACAGATGATATGTTTTTTAAACAAGAAGGTGGTGCTGTGCCATAGGACTATGTTAGTGACCAGATCGAATAAACATAAAAGTATAAGGGTTTGGTATAAGGTATAAATATAAAATAGAAATGGTAGGCTAAATGTAGCCTATTCAAATATTTATGAAGAATATACTTTCCCCATTCAGTTTCACACTCGCAACTCCCCTTAAACCTTGTCACTGCGCTAGCTCACCCGACCTGTGTTGATTGATAGTTTGCTGATCCAATCAGAGGGCCAAGTGTGCTTTTGCAAGTGCGATACTCTCTCCGGGCTGCATGGAGAGTAATCAGCAGATATTCTGTGCCACAAAATGAGTGACAAAACGTTTACAGAACCTGTAGTCATCGGTCTCAAGTCTCATGACAAAGTCTAGTCCCATGTCTTGAGGCTCCAGGTCCAAGTCAAGCCTCAAGTTATTTTATTTTATATCAAGTCCAGTCTCAAGTCATGTGACTCGAGTTCGCACCTCTGCTCTAACAGGGATAATTAGCACTGAGTTTTTTAGTATTGTTTTTTGTTGCCGTTGTGTTTTTCTGTTATAATTTTTCAGACAAAATATGTGTGTGTGTCTATCTGTCTGCTCAAGAGTCTGTCATTCTTGGTAAGTGTGTGCGTATGTGTGTGAATGCACAATGACATGCCTCTGACTCCAGTGTCAGCTGAGCTGAAGGTTAGCCGCTCCTTTTAATATTGCCAATGCTGCCCCTTTGAAAATTCATTAAAGTGCTCCGACCCCTCTGCCATCTGTGTGTGTGAGAGGCAGGGGAACAGCTCTTAGAACAAAAGATGGAAATTCTGACAGAGGTACAGGCAAAGCAGCCCTTAGACACGCACACACACGCACACACACACGCGCGCACACACGCGCGCACGCACGCACGCACGCACGCACGCACGCACACACACACACACACACACACACACACACACACACACACACACACACACACAGGCTAGTATCCCTTAGACACACACAGACACACACGATGAATGGCCACTGAGTGATATTTATTTATTTTTCAACCTTATCCAAAGGTTGGCCCAAAATGAGAGTCAGGGAGTCAGGGAAAGATCATTGGGTGCTGAGGTGTGTGCCAAATACTGATTGCAGATGGAATGTTAAGTAGCATCTTAGAGTGTAGCATTACTTTAATGCTAACTAGAAGGTCTTGTGCTTAATTAGAGCTTTAATGAACAGATACGTCCACATTGCTGATGCAAGGAGTCTAAGTGATGATCTTTGTGTAACTATATTGAACCTAGATCATGGCTGGGACAGAGGCAGTTGTCAGTTAAGCACTGTCTACTATATGTCTACTATCTTGTACATCTGTCTACTATTTAATTAGAATTGACTGTAGTTTGCATTAGCGCCCTCCACGGGCATACATTTTAAGCCCCAAGCCCTACCCATGCCCACGACGTTCAGGCCCTACCCTACCCAGGCCCGATTGCTTCTGCCAAATTTAAGGCCCGGCCCTGCCCGAAACCCGAAATCAGAAATAACTTCCTCCGTTAATATTGATTTAGCAGCTCATTTGTCTGACCCTCGCTCCCTGTGCCGCTCGCGCTGCTGCATGCACTCTGTGCATGGCTCTGCTTGTGTGAGAATCCATAGCAACACCTCTGCTTGCTGTTCTGCTCAATGACGAGACAGAGAACTGTTAGGTGTAAACTAGCTACTTTTCATCACTCTAAACTCCTGACAAACCTTAATATTTCGGTGGACTCGGACAAAGGTTGAAGCACTTATGACACCATGATATGTACTATGCAGCAGAGCACTAGCAAATGGCTCAGCTTCAAAATGTTAATGATCAATTAAGTGATATCCGAGCCCTACCTGTACCCTAGTTATTGAGGAAAAACAGGCCCCTTGAATTATCACTGTAGCAGCTACTAGTTAGCATCACTGCTAGTGTGTTACTGTAGTAGCTACTAGTTAGCATCATTGCTAGTGTGTCAGCATTGTAATTGCTGCTAGTTAGCACCACTGCTAGTGTGTCAGCACTGTATTTTCTACTAGTTAGCGACACTGCTATTATGTTAGCACTCTCCTAGCTACTAATTAGCATCACTGCTCGTGTGTTAGTACTGTACTTGCTACCTGTGTCTGCACTCGTCAGCCATTGTCATCTCCATTACAGTAATGCCTCAGTAGAAGCAATATCAGCTCCAGAGGTTATGCCCTGTAATCACTTTCTCCTATACCTGATCTCCTCTTCATAAACTCACTGAATTGGCATTGATGCTTTTAGGGTTTGAAATATGGGCTGAAGTATAAAAGCCCATTTATGCATAAAATGCTGTTGGGAGTGACGCAATTGTGGAGCCTCTGGAGGCTTGTGGAGGCCATTTTGAGCTCTGGAGGCGATGTTGTGCTCCTCCCAAATGTTGTAACAATGCGGAGGGCTCAGGTGGGGGTGGTACATCCTGTATAAACACAAACTCACATCTTTGACAACTTCCTTGACATCAAACATGGAGAACTTTGACGAAAGGTTAATAGAAGAAGTTCACAAATAAAAAGCATCTTTATGATACCTTGTGTAGGGAAAAAGCCACAAAAAGACACAAAAATTAGTTTGAACTCCTGGAAAGAGATTGTGGGGGTATTGGGGATAGATGCGGTACAGAGGTCAATGGAATGCAGACCGTGAGGGATAAAAGGATGATGGATTGCTGCAGATTCAACAAATCTGATCTAACAAAGTGGATATTTGTCAAATCCGTCATGATTGATGTATTTTAACAAGCCCACAATGTGGTTACTAAAATCCGATAAGGATATATTTGGCTGTTTTCGCTACAGAACATTTAGAAGATTTCAGGTTAAGAAAAACTGACTGCTAAATGCTAACTTCCATTCGTATAAGCTGGTAGCACAACTAGAATACAGAAATCGGTGGTGGTAGTCAAAGTACTTTTTGAACTGTAATGCAGTTGATTGATGACGATGACATGAACATATATTGGGGTTGACATCCATACAAGCATTTTACTCCGATTTTTACCTCAACATAGTGTCAAATACACATATGTGACCCGTTTTAGGAAGCTAAGCGTATGTCGCACATCACTACTCCACTGGAGAGGCATTTGAAAGCCTTTTTATTTATTTGTATCAAAATGTGGCAGAAATGCCTTCTGGAACATGTAATGGATAATGGATGGCCTGGACATCCCGAGATATGAGTTTGGATTGGTCTGCCATGTACCATGCTTCTGTTTAAACGTGAGCTGCTCAGTATGTGTTGATATTCTTCCATGGCTTTTTTGAAAGATATAACGTTATCCATCAAGCACTACAAAAGTAATTCCTACTTTTCTCAACAACATTGCCACCCTGAATTTAGCAGGCGCTATAGACAGATCAGTTGGAAAAAGTTGTGATGGGCTACTTTCTGCGCACGTCATGTTCACCGTGTGAACCGGAGTGACTTGACACAACGCTGGCCAAACAAGATGTAGCTACAAACAAAACGTTCATCCATTTATATGGGTAAAAGTCTAGCTACATTTTCAGATGTTATACTTTTTCTCCCCAATTTGGTGGTATCCAATTGTTGTAGTAGCTACTATCTTGTCTCATCGCTACAACTCCTGTATGGGCTCGGGAGAGATGAAGGTTGAAAGTCATGCGTCCTCCGATACACAACCAAGCCGCACTGCTTCTTAACACAGCGTGCATCCAACCCGGAAGCCAGCCACACCAATGTGTTGGAGGAAACACCGTGCACCTGGCAACCTTGGTTAGCGTGCACTGTGCCCGGCCCGCCACAGGAGTCGCTGGTGCGCGATGAGGCAGGGACATCCCTACCGGCCAGGCCCTTCCTAACCCGGACGACACTGGGCTGACTGTGCGTCACCCCACGGACCTCCTGGTCACGGCCTGTTTTGACAAGCCTGGGTGCGAACCCAGGGTCTCTGGTGGCACAGCTGGCGCTGCAGTACAGCGCCCTTAATCACTGCGACACCCGGGAGGCCCAGATATTATACATTTCTAATTTAGTCAGAAAGTTATTTTCATTGCAAGTTAGCTGGAGAATGTTATCTTGCTAGCTCGCTAGCTAATGCTACGTGTATGATCTGTGTAGTAAACCATTTGCATTGCTAGTTATAGTTGGTTAGCTTTAGCTACCTGCAGATTCATACTACAGCTTTGACAAATAGTTTGTATTTGTAGTAGTATGAGTTGGGATTATGCCGGTTAATTGTTTAGCTAGCTACCTAGCTACATGTCTAAAGAAAAGACTCCACTTCTCCAGCTGATTACATGAACTATCAAATTAGCCAGGTGTGTCTGGGGGTGATTACGGCCATCTAAAGTATTTCATAAACATGTGTATATGTCTAGACAATAGTGACCCATCCACTTAGATAGATGTGGCTTAGGATGGTTATAGTATTACTTTCACATGACCCATCAATTTAGAGAAGTGTGTCTGGGTAAGTGTCATCTAATAATTATACAATATTTTTATCTGGACACTTTCTGTTTTTGATATTGCTACTATGCAAATATACACGTAACCATTTCACTGTATCTGTATCTTGTGCATGTGACAAATACATTTCGATTTCACTTGATATAGTTTGTGTATACCAGAGATGGTAATGTGAATATCCACATGACCTTCACCAAAGTCAGATTAGGATATAGGCCAAGGACTACATGAAGTGTGTTATTACCTGGAGTTTTTCCTTATTGTAGGCTACTACTTTTCAGCACATGGCCTCACATGTGAATCCTTAAAGAGATGGGTGGGGCTAAAGCTTAAGAGGGTGTGAACAATGCTGAATGGGTGTAGACAAAGAAGAGCTCTCCAGTAGGTGAAAAAATGGTATTTTTCTCAAAAGTGAGGTTACAAATTCATCAACTTTCAAAGCAGAATTACTTTCCCATTGTTCCTCAAAGGTAGTGTATGATATACCATTTTGTAGCTCCGTCTGTACTTTTATCCAATGTAAAAAACACAGTTTCGAATGTTGCTACATAGGACGGAATCCAGATGGTGGGTCACATATAAACAATAGCCTAAATGTAGGCAAATTTTGATGGGGGGCGATGGGGAGTCTAGGGATGGAGATGCAGGTGGGAAAATGGGGGAGCCTTTTTACTTCATGGTCTGTTGGCTGAGCTCCTATGTTAAGCACCGGGAAACGGACCCCGACATCAAGGTAAGGTAAGGTATTCTCATTTCGTTTAGCCAGTTACTTGTAATTAGCTGGATGGCTATAGATATTAGCTCTGAATCACTATGAGTGGTGCAGTGCAAACTAATTTATTGCATGCGTATGACAGCTCTATAAAGCGCAAGAAGTATGAATGCTCTGAATTCTGCTGAGGCCGCATTGCATTAAATTCTGTATGGCCACTGCAGAAGTCGGACTGACCATTCAGAGCCTTTTATGCATTAACAATACTCTCCCAGAGGAAACACACACACAAGGATGCAGACACACACACATGCACTTTCTCACATGCATTTAATGCTCACACTCAAAATCACTCTCACATGTGGGCGCACACACATACTAACACACACACTCACACTCACACACACGCACAGCAGAGCCCCTAGAGCTATGGTTTAATGGAAGCTGACTGCACCTTGCCTCGCCTCTCTGCCTGGCACTAATCAACACCTCTCCAGCAATTAAAAATTCCTCTCTGTGCCTTTTGATCTGTTAACCATCTCATTAACATGACTCGCTAGGCAGAGAGAGGAGGAGGAGAAGGGGAAATAGGTCGTGCTGGAGTGGATGTGTTCGGGGCTTGAGTGTTGAGCGTGTGACATGTGTGTGTTGTTAGTTTAAGATAGCTCCTGAATGTTTCAGTGTGTTGCGTTGCATGAATGTATTCCGGTTTGGTTCTGGTTTGTATGTTTTCATGCATATGTGTGTAAATACAGCGTGTACATGTACAGTGATTGCGTGACCTGGAATCTATCAAGGCGCCTTCTGTTTGTGGTGTGTGGCCTGCCTGTGTGAATTGTGTGTGTGTTTGGTGGGAGGGCAAGATGCACTGGAGAGCACAAGACGCCTCCTGAAATATATGCTGGTGACAGCCACATTGGAGTGCTCCACCCTTCTGCCCCTCTCCCTCCCTCCCTATTTCTCCCTACCTCCCCCTGCCTGCCCGACTTCCCATAGCACTGTGAGCCTTCCAGGGGGATGTACCTCTTTGGCAGGAGCCCTTAGACCGGATGGCATTGAAGAACTCCGGCACACAGGAGGGAGAGGAAGGGGGGCGAGAGAGAGACAACGAGGGAGGGAGAGAGAGAGAGATAAAGAGAGAGGGAGAGAGACGTTGTGGAAACCTTTGTAGGTGGTTTCAATCATAGTGAAGCCATGTGTTCCTCTCCATTTGTCCCAAGGACAGCAGATGATTCTCGGTGCTCACTGCTGTGTGTGTGTGTGTGTGTGTGTGTGTGTGTGTGTGTGTGTGTGTGTGTGTGTGTGTGTGTGTGTGTGTGTGTGTGTGTATCTGAGAAAGAGATTAATGTGTATACTTTTCTGCAATGGCATGTGTCTTAAAGATGGGATCCTTAGTAGGGGGAAACAGCGCCACTGGCTGCCCTACCACCCTTGTTTTGTTTGTGTTGCAAGAGCTGAGGAGCGTCTCGCAGCATGATCATTATTATTTTTTGCAATACATCCAGTACGGTGCTCTTCTATTGCACGTGCAATGTGACCGAGGGGAAAAAACAATGTTTGTTGTTTGCAGTAATTTCTTTGTTGTTGTAAAAAGGCAAGCGGGTGTGTCAGTTTCACCATTAAGGATTCCAGCTTAAGTGAGCATCTCTGTGTGTGTGTGTGTGTGTGTGTGTGTGTGTGTGTGTGTGTGTGTGTGTGTGTGTGTGTGTGTGTGTGTGTGAGAGAGAATTCATGTGTGTGTGTGTGTGTGAGAGAGAGGGAGAGGGAGAGGGAGAGAGAGAGAGAGAGAGAGAGGATTCATGTGTGTGTGTGTGTGTGTGTGAGAGAGAGGGAGAGAGAGAGAGAGAGAGAGAGAGAGAGAGAGAGAAAATGAATCTGTGCGTGTGTGTGTCAGTGTGTTTGCGTCTGTGTGTGTTGCTACATCCTCTCTATCCACTGTGTGGTGTGGTGTTGTGCTCCCGTGTCATCTCTGAGCCTGTGAGCCAGGGTCCTCCTCTGGGTATTTAACTAATGCCTGCTTAAACATGCATGAAGTTATTACAGGCTGTGGGAAGAGGGGAGAAGCTGTCTGTCTCCCTCTCTCTTTCTGCCTCCTGCTCTCTTTCTTTTCCTCTCCATCTTTCTTTCTCCCTCCATCTCTATCTTTCTCTGTCTTCTGTTCCCTCCCTCTCTCTCCCCATCCATCCATCTCTCTCTCCCCTCCCCTCTCCCTCCCTCCCCCTTCACCCCCTTTCCATCCCATTTCCCTCCCTCCCTATCCATCCATCCATCTCTCTCTCCTTCCTTTTCCCTCCCCTCTTCCTCTCTCCCCCTTTCCCTCCCTCCCTCCCTCCCTCCCAACCCCTTCTCTCTCTAATTTCCTTCCTCACTACATCAGACATGCTTTATGATAGATAATATTAAGTAAGACAGGGTTTTCTTTTTCACCGTGGGTCTGGACTGGGGTCAGAGAAGATGCTTAATGGGTGATATTGAATATGAAGTTGTGGAGCGGAGGTGTTTTTTGAACATGCTTGCTCAGTAATTGCAACGTTACTGGAGCCGTAGTTATGACAGTTCAGGGAAAGATCACGGTTGGCTTACAGAGTGCATTGAATGGGAGGGGGGAGAAAGGATTTCAAAACTTGGGGGGTGTTGAATTCCTTGATCCCATCAGCAATTCTCGCTGAGCTAATTTTTTCATATTTTGGTGGTACATACCATGAATTAGTTTAGGTCAGTGATTTCGCTTTCATTTCTACTCGTCTGAATAGGAAAGCATGAATGTGTGAAGACCATGAGACAACATACCAATAATACAATATTCTCCCATCAAATTTGCCAAGATAGAATATTTCACATGAAGTGCACACCCAACCGAACCAAATTACACAATCGAGCAGTGAAATACTGAGTCCTTTTCAGCATTCCCACCCTTAAGATAAACAATTTTAGTCCCCCGGGTGTCATTCTCTGCTGGGACTCAGTTACACCTCAGGAGTTAATTGTTTAATTCAAGACATTGATTGGTTACAGAGTCTACTCAACTGGTTTCCCAGTGCTCGAGACAGTTGCTGGTTGAAAGATGACAACAACCCTAACAGTGGGTGTGGGTGGTTTTGACAGTATGGCACCATTGTCAAAATATACTGGATAAGTGTAACCCAACATCCAGATGAAATCATACCCAGGGAACGACTCTGCAGGTGACAGTACGTTTTCCAAGGTAGGTTGGGTTAGATAATTGCTATATTCATTGTGAAATCTATTTTAAGTTTGGATCGGATGGTAACTCTCCTAAATAACGCATTGGGCGTCTGTTACATAGTTAACCAGCATACATTATTAATCATTGACTGTTCCAGAAAGCAGGCCGATTCTCATGAGTAATTACAGCTCCATGTTACATACTGGTCATGTATATATGCATTAGTATTTAGCAAGGGCATTGTACATGAACTGCTTAGGTAATATCCTGGGCCAGTTCTTAATTACATGTTTGATTTTCAGATTTACGCAATTTACCTTTACAAGGCTAATGCAATAACCAAGCACATAGTGTTCAGCTCTTCCAGTACACTTCATTCCTTAGTAACAAGACCTACCTGTCACGGGTGGGTTCTGAACCCCGGTCTTGGTCTTAACCATTAGGCCTAAAGGAAATTCCTATCACAGCGACAGGGCTACCTCATCACAAGAGCATCGGTCCAACTCCCCTCTATCGCACATAACAATGTACCCTGTACAGAACGTCAATTCCATGAACCAATTCCATGATTCTAATTCTAATGTTACAGTCTTGCCTATAGAGAACTTAATGCCTCCCTAAACTACGCATAATTTGTCCATGCACTATGGCTGGATAGTGAGAAAAGCCTGTAATTTATAGTATTGCCTATAAGTCCCTTTAGTTGCCTACAGAATGCATAATTACTATATGCTATATGACTATAGTGTGTAGGCTGTAAAGCCTGTAATTTTATAGTATTGCCTATAAGTCCCTATAGTTGCCTACAGAATTGTCACGCCCTGGCCATAGAGAGGCTTTTTATTCTCTATTTTGGTTAGGCCAGGGTGTGACTAGGGTGGGGGTTCTATGTTCTTTTTTCTATGTTTTTGTATTTCTTTGTTTTTGGCCGGGTATGGTTCTCAATCAGGGACAGCTGTCTGTCATTGTCTCTGATTGAGAACCATACTTAGGTAGCGCTTGCCCACATGGGTTTTGTGTGTAGTTGTTTTCTGTGTCTGTGTTTTCACCATACAGAACTGTTTCCATTTTCATTTCTTTCCTGCACTTTGTTATTTTGTATTTTCTCGTGTTAGGATATAATAAATTATCATGGACACTTACCACGCTGCATTTTGGTCCGATCCTTCCTACTCATCATCAGACGAAGAAAAAGATTGTTACAAGAATGCGTAATTACTATATGCTATATGACTATAGTGTGTAGGCTGTAAAGCCTGTAATTTTATAGTATTGCCTATAAGTCCCTATAGTTGGCTACAGAATGCGTAATTACTATATGCTATATGACTATAGTGTGTAGGCTGTAAAGCCTGTAATTTTATAGAATTGCCTATAAGTCCCTTTAGTTGCCTACAGAATGCGTAATTACTATATGCTATATGACTATAGTGTGTAGGCTGTAAAGCCTGTAATTTTATAGAATTGCCTATAAGTCCCTTTAGTTGCCTACAGAATGCGTAATTACTATATGCTATATGACTATAGTGTGTAGGCTGTAAAGCCTGGTATTGTGGGTTGGGCAGGACCTAAGTGTCCAGGTGTTCCTCTCTCTCCAGGTGGTTGTGTAATACTCTTGCCGACACAGATCATGGTAATCATGGTGCTGGCGCAGGAAGATGGTCACGGATACCAGCCCAACAGCCGGGCACAGCGTCAACTTGGCAGTGCCAGCCTCGCCAGGAGAAAGGACGGATGTGCAGCCAGTCCCTAAATCCCCTCACCAACAAACAGAAATGACGACAGACTTAAAGATGATTTTCTCCAGAAGCACTAAATGGGTGGGGGGGGGGGGGGGATTTGGTGGGTTGATTTGTCTATTGCAGATTTTCAACACTACATGAAGGGGCATATAGAGGGTGTTGTACATGAATGTCTGCCTTTGAGTCAAATGTGAGATATGATGTATTATTTCAGTGTTCCGCCGGTGTCTTGCTACGTATTCCTGCAAAACCAGTTTCTGTATGGTGTAAGAGCTGGAAAAAAAGAAGACATTAAAATTGACAGATTAAAATTGACTAATTAAAAAAAATATACAAATAAATGAAAAAAAAAATCATCATTTCATTGCTTTTAAACCTCTCTCTCATCCGAAACATCTTATTTCACGTTCTGTGTTATGATTGAATAGAGGGGCCCATGGTTCCTGATTGTTGTGATGTCATTGTAAGGAGAAAGGAGAGGGAAGACATAGAGGAAGGAGAGGCTGGCAGGCAGCCATGAAGCAGCTCTATTTGCTGTGCTTTCGGTGCCATCCCCCTCATTTGTGGAGCACGGACGGTAATTACAGACTATGCACAGCGCAAAAAGCCGCTTTCCGAGAGGGGAAAAAGTGAGGGTGTGTGGCTTAGCGGCTTAATGAACATGTCAAATATATTTAAACAAATGGATTACACGTCCGCAGACACACAGGCTCAAACACAAGTCACGGGTGCACACGCACACAGAGACATACAATGCACAAAAACACAATACCCACACAGACATAGGCACATACACAAACACTATTCACGCACACAGAAACACACACACATCGCAAACAGATTGTGTGAGCGCACACTAAGAATCCATAATCATAGCCAGAAAAGGGTTCCCATTCTAAAAAATGAGCACAAAATAAGCCACTCCATTCAAAGCAAGTGGGCCTAATGTTTTAATCAATAGGTATACACACAGAGCGCAGTGCACTTTTGTGACGGGAATCAGAATGATCGTGTAAAACGACACCCGACAAGCAGGCCTTTCTATGCACAGTATGAAAGACATTGAGAACTCAAAAGTAATCAGTATAGAAACACACTGGCGGAAACACACATCATTTGCTCTGACCAACCCGTGACTACAGGAGCAGTGGAGGTTGTCTGCATCAATACATTGATAACAGTTGATTCATATATTGAAGTCGTTCTGCAGTAACACTTTATCGATGTGTTCCGTGTGTTGA